>NW_017731441.1:3105885-3179701 GCF_001890085.2 Hipposideros armiger
TAACAGTAGCAAAATTACAGTTATAGAGTAGCAACGAAAATAATTTTATGGTTGGGGGTCACCACAACATGAGGAACTGTATTAAGGGGTTGCGGCATTAGGAAGGTTGAGAACCGCTGCTCTAAGTAGAAAGAGTGAAATTTAGAACCAGGTGTATGCTTTTAAATGTCAATCACATTAAATGGACCAATCTCTTATGAAGACGGCTTCTAAGATACTGAGTTTTACAGTTGTGAACCAAGCATTAATTTCATTCTTTTAAAAAATATCATGGGCTGATTTTAGCTGTCTTTCTGTTATTAATGCAAGTGATGGGAGCCCCAATTTTAGCCATTACATCTGATTAATAGTCACTGATCATTGTGAAATATTATACTGAAACAGGCAGCCTTCATACAGATATATCAGACATATGTAAAAATGAGGCAAGTTGTCTTTTGAAAAACGACTCAGTAAAGGGAACATGGAAGGAGTTTATGATTTATCAGTCAGAGTATCAACTGGCGTCCAGCCAATGTAGCCATGCCATGGGAAAGTCCCTATGAGCTCTCGCCTTGGCTAGAGGGCTGGGTTTTACAGCTCAGATGCCTACAGCCTTGCAATTCCTAATGTGGCTTGTTTGCCATCATCTGCCAGGCCTGGGTGGCGCAATCCCACAGAGTTGAGAGAATAAGTGACAGCATGCTTGGCCCCAGAGAGCGGCCCTGTGACCTCCCTAACACAGTCACACAACTGAGAGAAAGCCAGTTCTCCCCATCTCTGTCTATTGTGTGCTGAGCAATGTGAACCCCACAGTGAACAAAACAGATAAAATCCTGCTGCTTGCATTCTCAGTAAATTAAATAAGATGTGCACAGGGATTGGATTATGAAAAAGGAAAAATGAGAGAGAAAGGAGGTGAGGGATGCCATCACTAGAGAGATGCCACCATGAGAAGGTGACTTACAGGAGTTGAGGGAGCCTCAGTCAGCAACAAGTCCCCACAAAAAGCCCTGAGGAGGAAACAGGAGAGGAGAGAATTAGAGACGGCCTGACCGACGATTTTCTGGGGAGCAGTCACTTGAGAAAGGAAGGGGCAGCAGGTAAGAGGGTCGCATTAGATTTGGGATGTCACTTGCATGTCCAGGGAGACCTCTCAGGTTGAGGGTTGGTATCTCTGGGTACCGTGAGGTGAGTCTGGGACTCTGGGGTGAGCTCCCAGCTACTGTGTGGATTTGGGAGTTGTGGGCATGTGGGTGGTGATGGACCTAGTGGTGGGCAGAGTGGGAGGCCCAGGTGTTCTAGCTGGAGGAGGTCAGCAGGAAGAGGAAATGCAACCGGGGGAGGAGGGGGGATCAGCCCCATCTGGGGTCCCAGGAGGGCACCACCCAGGTCCTGTCGGGCTGTGTGGGGACATGCCATAGGTCCAGCGGTCAAGAGATCAGTGGCCATGCTATGCCTGCAACTACTTATGGCCCCCTCCCCTCGCAAGTGTCCTAGCTGTGACAGTACCTTACATGGTCACATTACTGATGCGTGAAATAAGATAAGAATGAGGAATTCAGTGGGATTCTCACAACATACAGGCCTTTGGGAACGCTAACGGGAGTAGTATTGGTGAAGGGTGGGGAATAAAATGCTTATTGGAGTAAATGCCATAAAAAATGGGAGGAGAGGGATCTGAGACAGTAGATAGACCTCCTTCCAGGATTTTGCTCCCAAGAGGAGCAGAGAAATGGGTCAGTTAGCTGGTGCGAGGGAGGCAGACGGGATTTTCTTTTAAGATGAGAGAAATTACAGCATGTTTATGCTGATGGACATTACCCAACTACAACAACAAAAAGAGCAGTAACCATTTGATTTCTTTTACACTTAGCCATTTGATTTACACAAACCATTTGATTTCTTTGTGCATCACCTCTGAGTCCAGCACTCAGGAAATCGTGACAGGGATTCCAGAGCCCAAGCAGCGGGCATGAATGCCGAGGCCGCAGAGCCTGAACCTCTTCCTCTGCCCCTCCACTCCTGGAACCTGGATCTCTCCTCCACCTCCAAGCGCCCCCCCAGTCCACCTCCTTATCTCCTCTCACCTTCCACTGTGGCAAAAGTCACGTTTCAAACTCAGTCTGATCCTGTCCCTCCCCGTGAATGGAGTCCCCCCAGGCTTCCCCCCTGTACACACACAGCACACAGACACACATGTGCATAGACACACAGGCATGTGCGCTCACACATGCATAGGGTTGCCAACACTGAGATAGTAGATTTCTGGCTTTTCTTTGCAAAACAACTTTTGCAGCCCTGGACTTATATTTCTACTTGGCAGCCCCTGCGGGAGCCTTCCCCTGTGGTAGGCTCTGGGGGCTTCACCCACCTACTCTACCCAAGGTTTGGGAGATAATATCAAGAGGATCACCTTCCTCCACTGCTGCAGTCTCTCCACAAACCAATCAAAATGCAATTCAGGAGCTCTTTGTGCTAATTGAAGCTGACAATGACGTTGACTTTCCACGGACATGGTTCAAATCACCCAGCTGCTTGGGAGACAATATTTCATCTCCCAGTTGGTTTTCAATGATGGACCACATTTACCCTGATAAGAGGCATGCACATATGGGTACATCGACACAGAGGTGTGCATGCACAACACACACACGTATACATGCATGCACACATGCCACACACGTACACTCACACATGCACTGGTGTGCATGCACGCCACAAACAAACGTGTGCATAAACACACACACACACACACACACATACAGGCACAAACACACACCCAGTTTGCATGAACCATATGAAGGAGAAAGGCAGATGCATGTGGAATGGAACAGGGATGTAATGTAACCTTAGACTCCCAGTCAAGAGTTCTGAGCACTCCTAATATATTAATTCTAAGACTAACCCTAGAACCAAGCTGACTCACTCTCCCGTTGCCAGCTGCCTGAGTGCTTATTCCAAGAGGCGCGTGCCCGCCATGCTGTGTAAGCTTCAGCCGGACCTCAGCCATTGGCAGCACCTTACTTCTCGCTGCCAGTATGCTCTCCAATTGAATTTTCAATATAAAGATAGAAAAATGTGTGTGTGAATACATACTAAATAATTCACAATATACACATGGAAAAGAGCTTTCGCCTTACCTCCTGCTTCCTTCCCCCATAGCATTAACGCTTAACTCTGACAATTTAGGTAAAATCGTAACTTTGTTCTACCCTATCCATATGCTGCCCCCAAAACGGGGCAGCACAGGCACGTCCCAACCCTCCTCTTTTTAGCTAACAGGATAGGATGGACATCTCTCTAGGCAGCACCTTTTGCCTCATTCTTTCAGTGGCTGCATCACCCCCTCTGGTGTCGATGGACCAGACATGCAGAGCCTGCGCCTGTTCGTCCTCCACTCTGCCGGCTCCCTTCAGAGCCCCGCCATGATGAACAGTCTTGTTCCTGGCCTACCTGGTTTTCGCATTGTGTTTATGAGCTCAGACGGCTTGAAAGTGATCCCGTTTGTAATGGCTCTCACACTCTGGGTGACCCTTCCCGCTCCCGCCCATGTAATTACAAAGCAAAGGGCCGGCCTCGCCATTTGCTGTCCAGTGGTTTTGCTCAGCCCGTGGTCCCACACGGTCTGAAGCTCTGGGGGCTCAGGGACCACTGCTCACTGTGGTGACCTCCCGCACGCACGTCCTGTCTCTACGTCTCATGTTCTCCTGGGGGAGCCAGCGGCTGCCCATCTCCTCAAGCCTTCTTCCTTTGACGTAATGGCCTGTCTCTGTCACTGCTGTCTAGTACGAGAGTCACCAGCCACACATAGCTATTCAAACTTCAAAATTAAAACTAAATGAATGGAAAAATTTAATCCCTGGGTCGGGCCAGCCATGTTTCAATTCACCTGTGGCCAGTGGCTGCCAGATTGGGCAGCTCAGACGTGGGACGTTTCCATCTGTTGGAGCACGTGGGCTGTGATGGGGTGGGATTCCGTTGATAGCCACCGTGCCCTTCATTTATGGAAAAAGGCCAAGAGGGTATTAACCTGGTCCCCTGCCCAGGAGGAGAAACCCACAGCCCTTGTCTTACTTGGAAAGAATGACTTTTTGCTGTGAGGGAGAAATAGTCATAACATACAACTTGCCATCTTAACCATTTCTAAGTGTATAGTGAAGGAAACTCATGAAAGTGTGGAATTGGGGTTTCGGAAACCCTTCCCTTGCCACCCAGGATGCACCTGCCAGCTCATCTACCCCATGGGGGATGGGCTGGCACAGAGAGGGAGACACAGGTCGCCTGCAAGCCTGTGCAGCTAGAGTTTCAGCTCCAGGTGGAGAGGAGACACCTGAGGCAGATCCTGGTGGAGGAAGGAGCCAGATAAGCTCCGGGCTGCAGTTGAGCAGCAGAGAGTCAGGACGGAGGAGGGGGTGCCACATCCAGGACCTGTGCTCGGAGCAAGAGCTGGAAAGGTGGACAGCTGGGGCTGAGCACGAACCCAAGGCAGGTAATGAGCAGATTCCAGATGGTCCTCAGCCTAGATCGGACTTCCCAAGGTAGTGCCTTTATGCCCCGGGGGAGCTGTTCACTCCAAGATTACAAAGAACTGGCCAGTGGTGCGCATCTTTTAATTTAATTTAACATATTTAAAGAATTTATGTGGTTGTTAGTTTTGTTTTTTATAGAATTTTTATAAATTGTGGTAAGATATTGATAATATACAACTTAACCATCTTAATTATTTCTAGGTGTGTGTAGTTCAGTAGTGTTAAATATATTCACATTGTTGTGCAACAAATTCCAGCACCTTCTCAGCTTCTCAAACTGAAACTCTGTCCCCATTAAACACTAACCACCCCCGCTCAATTCCCCTTCCCCAGCCCCTGACACCTACCATCCTACTTTCTGTCTCTATGAATTTGATGACTTGAGGGACCTCACAGAAGTGGAATCATACATATGTGTCTTTTTGTGACTGGCTTGTTTCCCTGAGCGTAATGTCCTCACGGTTCATCCATGCTATAGCGTGTGTCAGGATGTCCTTCCTTTTTAAGTCAAACAGTATTCCATTATATGGATGGGCCACATTTTGTTTATCCATTCACTTGTTGGTGGAGGAAGCTATGTTTTTGAGCTAGATTAGAAAACAGCCTTTGAAAAATAGGTAAGATACTCCAATTTCCTCCTGCACTGTGTAGGCTTGTAGACCAGGAACAGGGCTGCACGTTGACCTCTTCATTATCTATGAATGTTATCACTCCTACTCTACATTCATTCGTTCAAACAAATTCCAAGTATTATATATTCATAATGATTCCCCTGGATGTCATAGGTTTGGTTTTCTTTGTTCATTTGTGTCCCCCAAATTTATATTTACTGATATGGAAAAAAACAACTCGAATATAAAGAACATAAAAATACACGTTTTCCGGCTCTTTAGAGAAGTCAGTTTGTGTTTTGTTTTTTAAAAAGTGGACTGTTGCTTTTGGGCTGTGAAGAAGGGAAGTGATGCTACTGTTTTGTGGCAAAAGGCTCTGTGGCTGGTACCAGCTTACCTGCGGCTCACCTTGTATCCATCTGACTTGCCAGCCCCAATAGGGATTGCATGTGACTTTGAGAATAGACACATTACTGTGTATGGGAGAGTTTGTTTTTTTCTAAGCATGGGATGTTTCTCTTGCTGTTTTGCTTTCTGGGATTAAAAGCTGACCAGTGTTAAACACATTGCACAAATGACATTATAATAGGTTAAATTTTAGAATCGTAAGAAGAGAGAAGAGCCAGCAAAGAAAGGTTCAGAATCAGGTGCTCAGGGAACATATTCAGGGTCACAGGGTTTAAACCTGGGCAGGTAAATCACAGGGGCAGAGAGAAAAGTGGCCACAGCACCTCCCTTACAAAAGGAAAACAAGGAAATAAAGGAAAATAATTTTTAACATTTGCTAACTTTTATAGACCAGTGTGAAAACATGGGATGAAAAAGAGAGAGAGAAGCAAAGAAATACAGTCAGGTGGGGACCGGGGAAGGCGAGAGTGGGCCCTGCCTTAAGCCAAGATTCGTGCGTTCTGCAGGTTCAGCTGTGTGTATCGCCCCTCAAGCTGCAGCGTCCCCTGCAAGCTGTCCCTCCTGCCTCCACCCTCACCTAGCCACCTGCCTGGCCTTGTCCATTTCCTGGCCCCCTGGGCTGGCCCAACTCTCAGGACTCACCTGCTTGGCTAGGGCCCTGACATCCTACCCAGCCCTTAAGGGAAGCGGAGCCTTCTCTCTCTTGGGACCCTGTCGTGGATGACAAGCTTCACCTGATGCCTCTCCCACCACCTGCCAGGGACGGTCTGGGATGGATGCCAGCCTGTGACTGCCTCCTGCAAGAGCACGCCCTGGCCTGATGCCCACCCCCATCACTGGCCTTATTTCCTCCGGTCCCGGTCCCGGCACCAGGCTGAGCAGGTCTTGTTAGAGGTGGCTCCATGAACACTCAGCCAGGGTATCCAGTGTCATCACGGTCCTTTCATACTGGGAAGGGGCTTCCTCATTGTCCTCCAGCTTCGAGCCATGAGCTCTGGGCATAGGGTAGAGTGAGACCCAGCTTGAGCCGTGGGTGCAGCCCATCCGGCTTTTTTCCTCGTTAAACCTGACGCCTTCTCCCTTGCCACAGAATCAGACTGTGTCAAAGCCTATTTGGCTTGCTATGACCTGTGGATGTTTACATTACAGAAAGTATCATTCCACAACAGACCTGGCTTAGCTATGTTGGACCCGCAGGTCCATGCCCAACCCCAAGGGCCGGGGTCCCACCCTAGCGAGCAGCTGCCACACCCACAGCAGACATATGGGTGCAGCACGGTTAGGGAGCACTTTTGGCTTTCTCTCATTCATCTTGAGCTGCAAGCAGAGACACACATTGGGGAAACTGCAGTTATTGAAACATTCAGCTTCTCAGGGGCCGATTGCTATGGGGTAGTTGTTTGGCTTCTAGGGTTGTTGCTGCAGATAGTGGTTAATTCCTGTTACATGTGACTTTTAGATGGCAGGCTGGCTGCCTGGGCCGGGTGCTGAGACAGCGGGCTGGTTTTCTGGGCTGGTTGCTGCAAGTTGTGGATCTGAGTTCATTTTTATAGACTGGCCTGGCTCTGGTCCATCTGTATACTCAGCCTCTCCGTGGCCATAGTAACAAGTTGAACTTCTTTAAAGGATAGTTATAACCTCGATGAAGGAGACCGTTTCACTGCTGATGGAAGGAAGATTGGAAAGCTGGTGGGGTTGGCAGGAGGGTTTTGGATGCTACTTGAGGGTGGAGAATAAGATCAAGGGAGTAAACCCAGGCATGGGACTGGCTGACATCAGCAGGGACGCACAGACTCCAGGGTTCTCAGCACTGGAACAAAGGGCCACCACCCTCAATGGGCTGGAGAAACCCGGGAAGCAGAGCAGTACTCTGGTGGCACAGTCCCTTTCAGGGCTGGACAGAGTGAAAGCCAGAGGTCTTGTAGCTGTGGACACACTGGAGAGGAGGGCTGATGCTTTGGTCAGTCCCATGCCCATTCCTTCCTTTGGGCGTGCTGAGTGTGGGTCTGGGCTAGGCGCGGCTGATGCAGCTCTCGTGGGGTTTGTGGTCAGGGTCAGCAGACTCGGCTCCTAGAGCAGACCATCGGGGTGATGATGGTTCCGGGGAAGTTCAGAGTTTCTGCAGCAACACATCAGATCTCTTGGCTACCATAGATCTGAGGGGACCAAAAGCTTTATCTGATGCACAGGAAAGACAGAGGTGGCTTGTGGTAACGGGGGTTCTTTCTGGTATACTTCAAATCAGCTACAGAACCCAGGGCAAGGCCCACTCCGTGTTCTCCAGTGAGGTTTGGATCATCATATCTAAGGTCTTTTCAAGCAGTGAGATCACTAATTCCTAATTCTAGAAGAAAGGCAGAGTTGAGCCCATGGTTTCTCTGTAACTGAGGGTTTAATATGGTCTCTTTTCATGAGAAGCCTCTCCTTGTCCACTCAGGAGGAGGGCAGTGGCTTCAAAGCCTGCTGAGCCTCAGCTACAGCTAACCTAAGACTACTGGGTCAGCCGCTTTTCACCTAGCCCTCCAGCCTGGAGTAGCAGTGGGGTGGCAAGGGGAGCCTGTAGTGGGGGACCCCCCCCAGACTTGGAAGCGTGCAGAGCATGGCCGCAGATACCAGTGAATCCCTTGCGATGCCTTCAGCCTGTCAGGCCCTCTTGAGTGACGGTCCCTCCCAGGCTTACATGTGCAGGTCGAGCAGGTTAGCCACATGTTCATGAGAAGATAAACGCCCCAGCATTACAGGATTTGCCCCAGAGCAGGGCTGTCTTAAGACTGTCTTGTCATCCTGATTTGTAGAAGACCAGAAAAGCACACTGGAGCACTAGACTAGTTTATTGAGAATTAGATCCTCAGGCCCCCAGCCCTTCAGACTGGTCGGGATGCCCTGGGCCAGGTGCGACTCCCACACATGCATCCCAGCAGATGACGTGGGACACTACAACCTCAGAGAGGATGGCGGGCTCCCCAGAAGTCGCTAACCACATTGCAGCTGGTTAAAGTTGGCCTGCCTCCCTACATTCCCAGAATGAGGCTCCTAGTGCCTGCCTGGGTCACGCGTGGCACTCACTTCCAACCACAAGAGGGCACCATTGGTCAGAACACATTTTTTAATTCTGCTGCACCATTTCCTCCTCACACCTTCTCCTGTTTCTGTACCTCACTGGTGCTTCTGTTTATTCCTATAACTAGGGCTCAGTACATTTTCAGTAGTGCTTATGTCCATCCTTGGGACACAAGCTGCTAACAGGTGACTTCCCTCTTTGCTTTGTCTCCTGAAAACCCTGCTTCCTTGAGAAGGGGAAGAGAGCAGGCGTGGGGCTGAGGCCAGGCCTAGCAGGAGGGTTTGTGAGGCCCAGCCCTGGCCTGGCCCCTCCTGGCTGTTGTGGGGAAGGTGTGACCTCTCCCACTCCCCGGTTATCTCAGCCTGGAGACGGGCAGTGACCTTCCAGTCCCTGGGACTTCTTCCCACTGGCCCCTCCTCCAGAAACACCACCTGGCTTATCACCCATGTCAGCACGTCCCCTCTCCCACCAGCCACCCGTGCACTCGCCTCCGCTTACTCTCCACCCTCCAGCATGACACCCATGCCCCCCTCCCGCCCAAAGCCCCACACCACCCGCCCGGCTGCATCCTCAGGGCCCTACTCCACTCCACCTAAATGTCTCTCAGCCTTGACCCGGAGTGGGCTTGTCGCTGCCCACCGCCCCCTCTTTCCCAACTTCCCTTCCTGACGGTGCCCAGGACCTGAGGTCCAGCAGCCGCCGCAGGTGTCCCAGCCTCCTTCCAGGCTCTTCCTCTGGGCGGAAGCTCGGGGCACTCAGACACAGCATCTCTCCCCAGCGCAGGAAGTCCTCAGGGCTTGTCTATGGGACTAGCCACTCAGGGTGGGGGGGACCTTGGACCAGCAGCCTCAGCAGCATTGGGAGCTCGTTAGAAATGCAATAAGGTGGACCCCACTTTGGCCTCCCGAGCCTGAATCAGCATTTTAACAAATTCTTCATGAGTCTCGGGTCCACATTGCAGTTGGAGAAGCCGGCACGTTGTGGGCCCGTTTCATCACACACCCTCTGTCCGTCATCTCTCCCCACCAGGGATATTCTCTCTGTGAATGCCTTTCCTCCTCTGTCATTCTGGTTTCTCTTTGTGTCTCCGCCTGACCCTGCTCTGAGATAAATTGGGTCTAAACCGGAGTGGGGGAGGAGGGGCTGAGTCCCACACGCTCCTGCCAGTTTTGGGGAACAAGATGCAGCTCAGCCAAGAACTAGACAAATGTGATGCCGGGTGACGAAAGACCTCATTCACTGGTAGGGACGCCCAGCCCTTGTTTCTAGACTATTCTCATGCTGCTCACTTTTCCCACCCAGTGATGGGGAGATTGGACCCACAGCTGACCAGCCTTCATGCCCAGGGCTTCCAAGGGCCACCCAGATGGAGTTAGCAGGCCCATGGGTGCCCAAGGCCAGCAAGCCCTGAAATGATAGAGAGAGAGAGAGAGAGAGAGAGAGAGAGAGAGAGAGAGAGAGAGACTTTATTCAAGTTCTGTGCCTTTTCATTATTTAGGCCAAAAGTGAGCTCATCAGCCTCACTCAGCTGCCGGGCGGCTGGCCAGGGTTGCACTCCGATCCAACTGTTTTGAGATTGGAGGCCAACATCTGTGTGTTGCAGGCCATGTGTGCCCAGGGTACTGGGACGCTTCGTGTGGCTGCCAGCTTCTGAACTATTTGCTCCCTGTTTACTCCACTGCCACGACCTTCGGCGCAGTCAGCCCAAGGCCTGGCACACAAGGAACCTTAGGGTGGGCAGCTTTGAGCAAGATCCAAGTATGAGCCGCCTTGTCCCCTAGGCATATGAGGTCACAGATGTGGGCGTGGGGAGGGGGTGTAACAGAAGCAGGGCTTCTTGAGCTCTGGGTCCTTCACTCATGTGGGCAGACCCCCCCTTAGCGTAATGGCAGGTGGAGTGATGGGACCCCATGGGCTGCTGGGAAATGGGGCAAATCACGTGGCCTTGTTCTGGGGCTGCAGTGGGAGCACGTGGGGGGCTTGAAGGGTCTCTACATCCTGACGTAAGATGCCTTCTGCTTGTTAGGTCTATGTGCCTCTAAGTCAGTGTTCCCAAAATGTGGTAGGAGATGAGATGAGGGGGCATGGAGGAGAGTTCTCCTGGGCCTCAAGCTAGGTTCTGGTGTGTGGGCATCTTTGCTGTCTGCTTCTGGGGCTGGGTTCGCTCAGCATGTCCCCCAATACCAGGAAGTAGTGCAGGGACCCCTGAAGAAGAAGCCCCTGCCTAGCCCAGCATTAGGATGCAGCCCAGAGGTGGGAGGGGTGGGAATAGGCTGCTTTATTCTGCAGAGTGAACTTGCCCTGGGAGGCAATGCAGGCAGCTGAGAATCCTGACTCAGAGCCAGACCATAGGGGTCACCCTTTCTGTGCCCACCAGCTGTGCGATTTTGGACAAAATACTTAACCCCTCTGTTCCTTATCTCTCAGCTAGCTACCTCATATGGTTGTGATGAGGATTAAAGGAAGAATAGCTGTTGAGCTTTTAGTGTGGTGGCTGGCCAGTAGCAACCCTGAAGAACAAAGAAATCCCTCCTCCCAGAAGAAGGGTCTGGGCCCAGGGACAAGGGTTTCTGTTCCATCTCAACTTCCTATCTGACCTGCCCAACCTGAGTCAGGCAAGGTGGCTGGCCATCTGTGTTGAGCACTTGCTGCTGGGGTGCAGTGGGGAGCAAGACAGCTGTGAATCTAGGTTTCTGGCACTGACACTCGAGTGATGCACAATAAAGTCCTTACCTCCCTAAGAACTAAGCCATCTCAGAAGAGAGTTCTGTCTGAGGAACCATGTACAGCTGTGAAACAGCATCATCGACTTCTCGCTGTGCGTGCGCACATGGGCTTTAAAATCAACAGCAGAAATGAAAGCTGTTTTATTTTCAATGAAAGCTGAAGTTGATTTGTGTATTTACCCTAAGCCCTTTGCTGTCATTGTACCAGATTACTATAAACTGGTAGGGTCCTTCATCAGCAAGTGTGGACAAGAACAGAGAATCAACAGCACATACTCTCACAGATGTGCACACACCCACACAGGTGTGCATTATGTATATCATTGTCCCCATCATTAAATCTGATAGGAAAAGATGTTAGCTATGACAGCTCTGGCTTTATTACATAATGTTTGTAGCAGGCAGTGCACATTCACAGAGTGCATAATTTACATTTGTTCCATTTCATTTTGATTTCCATTTAAACCCAGAAGTGTGGCTCCTTTAGGTAGGTTCAGAGACTTGGAAATGCGCGATTCCAGTCAGTGCGTCAGGCTGCCCTTCTCTCGCTTCTGTGTGGATTGGCTGGCAGCAGCAGCTGCTGGCATTACACAATTGGCTTGGATGTGAGATTAGCCAACAGAAGCAGACCTCCTGGCTTCTGCACTGTGACTCGGGCTCCTGTGTTAGGCTAAGTCGGGACGGAGGTTATCATTACACAGCGACTCGGCGTTATCTTTATCACAGATGTTGCTGTTGCAAGAAGCCATATTTCCCGTCCCATTTCCAACAGATGCTTATGAGCCTACAGGCACCTCGGGGATTTTCTCCCAAAGTTGTAGCGATGCCATCAAGAGCAATTTTCTAACGTGGACAAACCCGAGGACTTCAGATGCTAGGACTAACGTGATATGTGGGTCATAAAACTCGTTTTAGAGGATTTAACCAGCTGGTCAACCCAGAAAAGAAAATGACTCGGCTCTTGCTGTGGAACAAAAATTGAGCTCCAGGAGAGATGGGTTCTACCTGGGTCTTTTCCTTGTGAGATGGTTGGTGTTAGACTGGGAAGGAAATAAGCAATACACAGAAAATATCTGTCCGTCTTTAGATAAGAGCAAGTTCTGGAAATTGCCCGGACGAAGCTTATGGAAATGCTGCAGTCTGCTCAGACGCCTACTTGGCAAGCGTTTTACCTTGCAGTGCGGAAGTGGAATAAGGATCATAGGAGGAATCATTTTATGATAAGATTTTCTTAGAGATTACGTGAAAGCCTATCTTCCTGCTGCACACACTAATTGCAGATATCTCTCCTCCTCGTTTCAGCTTACAAGATGCTGGCATCGGATTCATCCTGGTCATAGACCGAAGGCAGGACAAATGGACCTCAGTGAAGGCATCGGTCCTGCGAATAGCAGTAAGTGTCGGTGCCTGGGCTCTGTGACGCTCCCACCTACTCTTCCCCTGGGCTGGATGACAGCAGCGTTTCTCTTCTAGCAAATTGTCTTCCTGGGTGGTGTTTGGGTTCTGGCTGGCCTGTGCTGCCCAGTGTGGCACAGAGCCGTGGTGTGCAGCCAGCTCAGAGCACCGACACGGGGTGGCCTGAGGCTGAGCCAAGGGGCACTTGGGAGCCCCACCTCCTTGGGTTCCTGCAGTTGCTAGGGCATACATGTGCATGCACGCGTGTGTGCATGTGTGTGTGTGTGTGTGTGTGTGTGTTCTCAAATGGGTTAACTCTTAGGGGGCCTGTTATAATTTGAAAACAATTATACCAGCTGGTTTATTTCTGACCATCGAGTGTGTGAGATGCTCAGGATTGCACTGTGTATTCATTCTCAAATGCATCACGAGGTCCTGAACCCGCAGGGTGTTGAGTGCGTTATAGAGGATCTTCAGGCTAGAAGTTTGAAATTATGTTGACTAGCTTTTTCTAAGTGATCTTCTCCTTTCCAAATGGGCTATTTATTCTTTAGTTTTACAGCTAAATCAGATGCCTTACCCTTCCTTGGTAACCCATTCCTGCATTTAGTAGCCCCCACTGCCAAGGAATTTATCTTTCCATTGGTAGAGTTGGTTTGCAGACTGAGTGCTGCCCTCCAGGGCAGAAGAGCAGCTGGTCTGTGGTTGTCGCTCTGGCTGGTTTTAGCTGCAGTAATAACGTAGGGGGGAAGAGTTAAGTCAGCAGAAAGCCCGTGAATCTTGTTTTAGTCGACAGCTTCCACCCCCACTCACGAGCTCCACTGAGGAGCACTTCTCACCATACTGAGTTTCACCCACACTTTCTTCTGGGAGCCAAAGGAACAAAAAATTTGACTGTTGTCAAGCAGGGTAACCCAGAGTGACTGTGGCCAGAGTCCTCGGCTGTGATGGCTCTGCTGCTCCCAAGTGTTTCTTAAAAACCTAACCCCTTGTGGGAGTGGAGTCAATGGAACTGTAATAGATATGTATGTTATCGGGGAGGGGCGGCGGATTGGAGGAGGGGGTTTGTCACTTTGAGGGGTAAAAAGTATAACTATTGCACTGTGTTGTACACCTGAAACTAATTAAAACAAAACAAAAAACCTAACCCCTGATGGAGGGGAATTCTCCTAACCTCTCGTTCTGGGTATTGTGTTCAACCATATTTGGTTCCTGGCTTCTGAGAGGCTGCTGTGCTGTGGTTCTGGGTGGAGTGGAAGAATTGATTCCTTCCCTACTGGCTGCCTCATTAATTTCTCTTAACAATAATTAAAGGCTCAGTATCTGCTCTGGCCCTTACAACTTAGATACTTTGGGTGCAAACCTATTCCTGGGCTGCTGGGTCCCACCTTTGTCTTTCTGATAAAGCTTGTCCCTGCACTGCCCCATTGTGTCTCCTATTCCCTGTCCCCACCTGGCACACACTTCCTATGACATCATTTATCTGAAACAAATCAAAACACTTCAGTGTTTCATAAGAAATACATGTATTCTATAATCAGCTTTCTTTTATTTTAAAATCCCCAGAAACTTACAAAGCATTTTTGATATGCCATCAACAGTTAAGAGCTGACGTATTCATTTTAAATTTTGAAACAAATTTGCACATGATGTCACACGGCAGGCTAAATTGAGAATTAAATGGTAAGAAACCCTGAGTCAGATGCACAATGGATTTACAACAAATGTCGTGGGTTGGATACCAAGAAGTTCCTAGTTAAGTACATTGTTGTTTTAAAAGGTAATACTGTTATAATAATAGTGTGTTCAAATCTAAACTATCTATCCAGTCCTTTCACATTTATCTACAACTGACTTAAATCACCGCTGAGACATCATGGTATGGCATGCCCATGGGGTCCAGGCCTCTCATCCTTGGTGGAAAGTGCTTCTCAGCACCTTTGCACACACGCCTCTCCCTGGAATGCCCTCACCCCAGTGGCTTCTATTCAATTCTTCTACACCCTCTCTACCCGCCTCCCAGGAGAGCAGCATTCCGCTCAGTCTACTGCTTTACCTCTGCTTTATGGAAGTACACAGTTGTTCTTTGTTTGCACACCATGGGTTCCTTGAAATCAATACCAAGCCCTATCCGTCTTCGTGCAGCCGGGCACCCAGCCCAGGCCCTGTGTGAGACAGGTTCACCATAAATATCTCTTGAGTTCATCAGTGGCTCCTGGTTAGAAACAAGAGGTTCCCCAAATGCAGGAGTGCTGTTTTAGAAACAAACTTATTTTTTAAAGAAGTAATCCTTCAGATCCCCCAATTCAGCAATATGGTTCAGGGCTATGCTGTCCTTGCTGTCAATGTCAAGCTCTCAAGTTGCCAAGTATAATCGGAGTTTTATTCATCATCAAGTTTATGATCAGATGAATTTCTGAAGTGGTCTGGCTCACCTTGAATACTTTGTTTTCTGAAAATTGAAACTGAAAAGTTGATGTTTGAGTTTTATGTTTGCATTGATTTGTACACAATAAAAATATAGTGTGGGGTTTTTTTTGGTTTGGTTTTTTTTTTTTTAGTTTGCTTGTTTTTTGTTTTTTTGGGTTTTTTTTTTAATCCTTTTTCATGTAAGTCTCACAGTCATCCAATACTGGTTTGGAAATCCCAGAAGTTAGCATTTTCCCAGCAGAGTTGTCAAAAATTCTCTTTAAACTCCAATGCTTTTTGTTATAGCAATTTACAGATCATATTAATGCCAAAAATTCTATTCATGTATTTAACACATTTATTGAGACCCTGCATGTGCCTGGAACTGTGCAAAGCACTGGGTAAGTGGGGGGTAAGCAAGAAGTATACAGCCAAGTCAGTACAGACAGTTGACAGAACATCATAATAAGGGTTATTCCCAGCGATGCCAGACAAACATATCGGAGGTGCCTGAGAGAGTTCCGAGGTCCTAGGGATGGTCAGGACGCTGCAAGCCAGGCCCCATTGCCCTCCTTGTGCACGTGTCCATCTCAGCCAGGTTTTGGGTCTGATCTCCATCACAGCTCTGCAGTGAGGCCGAGCGGTGGGAGACAGAGCTGGCAGTTGTCCTAGTGCCAGGGAGTTGGGCAGGGCAGAGCTAGTGCACTGATGCCATCGCCTGGGACTATGAACCCAGACAATCCCCTTCATCTGGTCAGTGCTCTCATTCAAGGGGGCTTTGGGGAAACGACCACCTAGCGCCAGCCAGGCCAGTGCTCTCAGGAGGAGTCACACACATGGGTGCTCCCGCGTGCCTGACTCCACTGGGACGCCCGGGCCATTTTGCTGCAGGTGCGACAAAAGCAAGCCAGTGACAGAGGCTCTGTTTATCTCCAGTGTGTCTGGACACTGAGTGAGGCTCAGTGCTTACATAACGCCATGTAGTTTGGGGCTATTTTTAGTCACCGTGTGTGCTGTCTCGTGAGCTGAACTTCCCTTAATGTGGGCTGTTCTTTTTTCTTTGTTGGATGCCTTCAGCTTGGCTTGGAATAGAAAAATAAGACATTGGAGGAGCCAAAGTCCAATGTGCCTAAAATCAGGCTTACTTTGCCTCCATCAAGGGCAGAGTCAGCATCAGCTCTGGCAGGGCTTTGGGGGAGATGTGTGTGCTTACCTGTCACAGATCATGCTCTCAGCTGGTGGACACAAGACCCAAAGCTGAGAATTCCAACATCACTCTTTGTCCAAGAGTTGCTTTAAAGTTCGGACTGTCCTAGGATATATATATCTTTTGTGAATATTTAAGTATATTTTTCTAGGATTCCATTTCAAATTTTAACCCACACCTGCTATGTATGTATGTAAGTGTGTGTGTGTGTGTGAGTGAGAGAGAGAGAGAGAGAGAGAGAGAGAGAGAGAGAGAGAGAGAGCATTGCAGGAGGGGGGGTATTATAATAGAGTGTACATGTTTATGTTTAAAGCTAGCCTAATTCAAGCTAAATCTATATCCTGGACCTAGCACATGCTGCTGAAGAAAATTAAGGTTAAAGCCGTTTTGCATGGGGCAGAACTCTGGCTTTTACCAGAGTCAGTGCTATCTGCGTGTGCAGAAAAGGTACAAAAGGAAGTATCTGAGGGACCCAGAATTTTCAGGTCATTCAGTAAATACACCGTATGTGACAAAATAATATTGTATTAAACAATGCCAGTGAATCCCTACTGTGTGCCAGTTACCAGAGGTCTAAGCGCAGACTGGTGAGCACCAGTGGAGGTGAAGACAAGAGCCGTGTGAACACCAGGAGGGCTTCTCGGCAGAGGTGACACCAACAAAAGTCAGAAGGGAAGTTAAAGTTGTCCTGGCAGAGGGGGTAATCAGCATGCCCCCTCGGAACACAGTGAAGGTGGGAGGCCAGTGGTCGTGAATCCCTTTCAAGGGGCCTGGGGGTGCAGGGGGTGCAATGCAGGTTACCAAGGGAGAGGAGGGGTCATGGCACTGCCCTCTTCACAGGGCATGGGAGCTAGAATGGACAGTGCACAGCCGTGACTCCTCGGGAGGCCCGGCTCTAACTATTGCATAGCTAAGCTTTCTCAGAACAGGTCTGCTTTGAACAAATACTTACATAGTGTAGCAGAAATTCATAACACCACCCTGAGCCCACTTTAGTGGAAGGAAATGGGGTCCAGTAATTATGAGCTTTTCCTAAGTCCTAGGCTCTGTTAGAGAAGGCTTTTACACGTGCAATTTCACTCAAATTTTCCCTGTGCTGCAGGTAGAGAAACTGGGCTTCAAAGGGATGTGGTCACCTACTGATGGGGTAGGATGGCTGGTGGCCTGTCTCCAAGGCTGAGCTCCATTCCCCACACCAGGGGTCCAGGCACATCTGTTGATGGGCAGTGCTGGTCCACACAGAACATTCTAGAAAGAAGAGCAGGCAGTGCAAGTTTTGTAACGTTGAGCATATTCGGTTTAATGATTGTCCTTCTTTCAAAGATTATGCCCTTCCTACTTCTTTTTCATTAAAATGTCTTTTCCTTAATGATGTTTCCGATAGGCTTAGCAATATTCACCGGCAGGGTGGGCTTAGATTCTCCATCCTTAGTGCCGTTGTCCACACCTCCACTGGAACAGGCCTGGGAGGGGCAGGCCTCTGCTCACTGATTCAGACTCCGGGGTTTTTTATCTCTTAACACCAAGACACACATTTTCAAATTTTTATTTATTACACAAACTTGTTTTTTTTTTTTTTCTGGCTACTATGAGACAAAAGTCATTAGTCAGGCTTCAGCTGCTCCATTTGAAATTAAGCATATGAGTATAATGTCAGGCCGGATAAATGTGACTTTGAGCAGACTTAAGGAAATTACTTGAACTTGGGGAGAAACAGCATTCCCCAAAGCTCCACGGTCCACAGTGTCTAATGTATTCTGTTGGTTTTAGCTGTGTTGCCTCTTCATTTCATAAGTCTCTAAGAATATTAATTCAGAAGCCAGTTAACTCCTCTTTTTCTATCTCCAGATTATATTCATATGGTTATCACATGGTCCCTAAGCCAATCAGTTTCAGCCCCAGAAAATGATACTGCTTTCACATTACATAGAAACCTATTATAATCATTTTATGATTACTTGATTAACAAGTAAGTTACAAAAAGATGTTATTTTACAGCCTTCATCCCAAATCCTCCATCTAGTTACCTCTATTTTTAAAGTAAAATTTTTGTTTTGGAATTGTCTACAGCTTTTAATACATATAGTTGGCTCCAACCAAGAGAAATTTTAATTTTATGTGTTTGTGTACATCACTAAGGCCTTCTCACTTGGCTAGGATCGTACAATTACTCTCTTTAAAGATTCAATAACTTAAAGAAATGGAAACACTAAAGCAGAGGAAAGGAGGAGAATGAACAGTTTTGTCCCATTGAGAGTCACCACCAGCCACAGGCTTAGCGAGGCAGGTGCCTTTCCTGTCAGGATGGAATGGGTGAGTCCCGCTGGCAGTGGGATTTCTTGCCACCTGTGTTGAGTTAATCTAAGTGAAATCTCTGAAGAAGGACAAGGGCACAGTTTTAATTTATCACCTAAGTTCCAACTGTTGTCCTTACAGAGCACATCTGCCATGAGGTGTAAATTATGGCGATAAAAACAATATTGAAATTTAGAAAAGCATGACACTGTTGCCTCCAGAAAGAGATATTCATAAAGAGGTTTTCCTTTCATTGTGGTGGCCACTTTCACAAATGGTGGTGACGGGTTTGCACGGTCCTCTTGTTGACAAGTGACCCAAAATCTGCCCTAGGGCTTCAGACTCTCAGTGTGGTTCTCTGAGTTGTTTTCTTCCCCCTCAGAGGAGTTGAGCTTCATGAGCATTGGCTTGAGTCAGCGGGAGCAGGACCAATGGAGAGATCCCTGCTCACTGGGGTACACAGTTCACAGTTTCCTCCTGGGCTGGTGTCGAGCAATCACATGTCCTCCACTGCACTGTGCACCTCCCGCAGGATGTAGAGAGGTTTGTGTCCAACTATAGAGTGAGATGGTGGGACACAGGGCACAGAGCTGAGTGACACCCGATCCGCCTCAGAATAATCCCACCCAGACCCAGCTGTGGGTCCAGCGGGTGATCGTGGGTGAATGTGGAGACCATGGCTGGGCAGATGGCATGCCGTGATAGCTCTCAGCTCACCGCCTTGTCCACACAGCTGCAAACACTTAGCAAGCACCTGCTAAGGTGCTGGCGACCGAGGACACATGGTCCCTTTCCTCCCAGGCTGTGACAGTGGCACACAGACATATTCAGGACACATGGGGAGGGCATGTCTAGGGGGCTGCAGGCTGGAAGGGTACGTGCCCCACTCACTGAAGTCTCAGCACCACCCTCAGGGTTCCTGGAGGATGATGGGGTACTCGGCAGGCATCCAGGACCTTCACGTGGAAGCTCGGGACCAGCCTGGCCGCAGACATAGTGTGGGCGTCACCAGTAAGTGGGTGGCAGTTTTAAACCTTGATGACATAGCCCAGGAATAGCCACAGATGTGGTGGGTCCTGGTGTACAGATGGGCCACCCACTGGTCCCTGATGGGGGGGGCTCCCCAGTTCCATGCCCTTGGGGGCTCACTTCTGCCAGTCTTGCTGAGACCAGCATGGATATTAGAGTGTGACCCAGGAATGACCTTTTAGCCAAGATATTGGGGTGAGCTGGCTTTCATCTTCCATTCTGTACTGCCATATCCATTTCTGGCCTCAGAGCTCTGCCATTCTTTTCTACATATTATATGTTAGGTGCATTTAGCCTAGTTATCTGGAAATCAGGTTCACTTGCTTCGGAATTTCTTGTGTTAGTAATGGGGTCTTCCTGGATTTCAGCATCTGGAAATAATCTGGCATCTAGAATAGCCTCTTACTATATATCTGTCATCACCACATTTTTTAGCGCTTTGTGCGAGCACTATACTAAACACTGCATGTGTGTCAGGTCATTTAACCCTCAAGAGTATGCAGCGTGGAAGGCACTTTGTTATCCTTACTTCACAGATGGGAAAACCGAGGCACGGGGAGGTTAAGTAACTTGTCCAAGGTCACATTCCTTGTAAGCAGAGTTGATAACCAAACATATTAATATAATTGTGTGTGAGGCTGTGAGAGATTCTCTCGCTTCTGGTGGTTTGCTGGTAATATTTGGTGTTCCTTGGCTTGTATACACATCACCCATCTCTCCCTTCATCTTTACATGGTGTTCTCCTTGTGTATTTTTTGTGTCCAAATTTCCCCATTTTATAAGGGCAGCAAGTCATATTGGGGTAGGGACCCACCCTCATGACCTTATTTTAGTTTAATTGCCTCTGTAAAGACTTTGTCACATCTGAGGCACTGGGGGTTTGTACTTCGATATGTGAACTTTAGGGGTCACACTTCAGTCTGTAACAAGTGTAATAAGCTTTGACTTTTAAGTTGATAAGCAGCATAATATAGTTGTGCCAAGCACTGTGACATTTTTCCTTTTCTTTTAAGAAATGCTGATGCCTCTAACAGAGTACAGTGTCTGTAACCATTTTTATCTTAGTATGGCATTGACATGTTGAAAATACCTGGACCAGTAAGCTGGGTCTCCCCCATGTGGACTGTGCAGTCAGCTGCAGGGGTGCAGGGACCCCCAGCTCAGCAGCTGCAGGTGTCCACAGACCGTGCCACAGCCCTTCTGTTCTCTTACAGGCATCATTCCCAGCAAACCTCCAGCTTGTCCTTGTTCTGCGCCCAACAGGATTTTTCCAAAGGACTCTCTCTGACCTGGCTTTCAAATTCAATAGAGATGACTTTAAGATGAAGGTACCGGTAAGTATACCTTGCTTTAGCTCTGTACGCAGAACTGCATTTAATTGCATTCCTGGCCCATCAATGATAATCTAAATTCTCCAAGTGTTAACTTCGGTGCTATGGGCATAAATAAAGCCCCAAACGACTCAATCAGAAATTGTACTTCCTCTTACACTAGCAGGAGCACTATGTTCCTTCATTCCCACATGCCACTCCCCATCCCCAGTTGACTGTGCAAAGCACGGCCTTGGATGGATCACCCCATAAAAGTACAGGTGTGTCATCAGAGCCACAAGTCTAGAACATTCTAATAGCCAGTCAAGCTGAAGAACAAGAGAGCCAAACCAGCTGAGTGCCATCAACCACCTCCTGTGAGGAGTGGCCAGGCTCTGCCAGTGCCCGGGGACACGAGAGGGGCCGGAGAAGTGGGTGCAAGTATCCCCGAGACCTGCAGAGAGAACCCCGAGCTGCTGGCGGCGCTGGGTGGTTCTCGGTCCTGCGTGGCAATCCCTACCTCATCTCCTTACTTCAGCCAGACACAGGGCAGCTCCAGCAAAGGGGCACCCCCTGGCATCGGCCCAGCAAAATGGAACTATTGGGCCAAATTAGTCAGTTGTCAAAAACGGGTTTCACAGAAATCATTGCCAGCATCTTCAATTCACGGACCCGTTTTAGATCATTCTTTAGAATTACAGAAAGCACAGTCTGAATGCTGTTGTTAAAAATGTATTCATGTCAATGTTTTGGTGCTGTGTGTTGAACTCAGCGCTAGATAGAAAATGTTAAGAAAAACGGTGAGCCCTCGCACCTTTTCTGTCATGGTTAAGTATAGAGGAAGCATAGACAAGACGTTAATGGAGATACAAAACTCATAAAGGAAGGTGGCTTGAATCCTTAGATTGCCTAACTAACCCATATTTGGTCAGGCTGGTTGTGAATCAGGGTTATTTGGCAGCATATGAATAGCTTTATTAGAGCAGCAAAGAGAGAATGGGGTCTCTCTGTTGAGAACTGTTTCTACTCTAAATGGACATTTTAGCCTATTTTTTAAACGAAGATTATGCTTTGATCAGGGGATCTTAATGTCGGCACTGTTGATAATTTGGACAGGATTATTCTCTATGGTGGGGTTGCCCTGTGCATGGTGGGATCTTAGCAGCACCCCCTACCCTTTACCCAACAAATGTCAGCACCACCACCTCCAACATCATGACAATCAAAACTGTCTCCAGACCTTGTCAAATGTCCCTTGGGGGGGGCAGAATCACCCCAGGGGAGAACCCTTGCCTTAAACTAATACAGTATTTAATAATACATGGGTGGTTTCGAATAACATTTGGGCTAAACTTCTCAAGACCTATTTTGTAGTATCTGTGTGACAGCTTACAAAGCAAAGGCTATATTTTTATCCAAAACTCATGGACAGAATGACCTCAGAAAGGGCAAGAAAAATATTTAAAAAATAAAAACTTGTCCTGTGTGGAAGAGCTTGCTCAGTCACTGCAACCTCGTGCTCACCCGTAAAGGCAGTTGTGCACCTAAAGGATGCTGAACTGATTCTGTACCTGCAATGACCTCACGTTGTTTCAGGAGGAATAGGTCCAAAATTATCTGCTTTTGGGTCAGAGCACCGTTTGATTACTATGCTGAACTCCCCTGGACACAGTTACATCTAAACGCCTATCAGATGTCCGAGGTCCATTGCGTGCCCAGCTCTGTCAAGGGTTTTGCAGGTCATCGATGGCTGTCATCTGACAAGATCAGTCATCACTTACCCATATCACAAATGAGGAAGCGGAGGCACAGAGAGAATAAGCAACTTGCCTAAAGTCAACCAGCTAGTAAGTGGTAGAGCTGAGATTTAAATCCGGTCCAAAGCCAGTGACTTCTGTCCACACCACCACCCTTAGCAACCAGCAGGAGAACAATTCCTCCCTCCATCTGCTGGGCGTTCTTTTTATGGGGTCATTTTTCTTTCTCCTCTAGGTCATAATGCTGAGCTCAGTACCAGAATTACACGGTTACATCGACAAGTCCCAGTTGACCGAGGACCTGGGTGGGACCCTGGATTACTGCCACACCAGGTGGTTGTGTCACCGCACGGTGAGTCTTTCCGACACTCTCTGGTGGGGGTTGTGGTTCTCAATAATCCCTAGTTAATCTAGCTGAATTGCTTTTGTGTTTCAATGCTGCCTTTTTCCAAAGACACGTTCATGATAACCCAAGTTTTCTCCCCAAGAATGAGGAGATAGTCTCAGTGGACCTTAGTCATCCAAAGAAATAACATGAGTAATAAGTTTGGGAGTGGCTTTCTCTGGGCTCAGAGACAGAAAAGAAAGAAAGAAAAACCCTATATTATAGTTTACAGCACTCACAACTCTCTTTACAAGGAGAGAGACCTCAAGCATAGAATGACTCTAGGTGATGAAAGCGTATGTAAAGAGTGTCTGGTATGTTTCTGAAGAAGTCGTGAGGCTAAGAAACCAGTGGGAAGGTATTTACTTTATGTAGACCAGGCTTGCTGTGGCCCTGTCCTGTCTGAAGATGCCCGTCTGGTCCTTGGTGGAGCTTTTCAGGCAGCAGGAGGGTGCCGTGCATGCAGTTTGGTGATGGTGTTTCCCCTTTTCCCAAGGCGATCGAAAGTTTCGCCCTCATGGTTAAACAGACGGCTCAGATGCTGCAGTCCTTCGGGACCGAGCTGGCCGAAACAGAACTGCCCAATGATGTCCAGTCGACGAGCTCGGTGCTCTGCGCACACATGGAGAAGAAGGACAAAGCGAAGGTACGTGTGGCTTCTGGGGGGTGGGGATGTCTTCCATCCACCCTCTAGACAGTGGCTGAGAAAGAGCGATGATGGCAATAGGTAAGACAGAACTGAAGAGGCTTCAAAGATGCCTTTGGATGCTAATGAGCTGAGGAACCTGTGTGATGAGAACTGAAACACGCTTCTTTTTAAAAGCAGTGTAAGGAATGCTGTAAACACAGACACCTCGCGGTGGGCTTGAGTAACTTGTGGAAACTGACTAAAGCAAGGCACCACAGGCGGCTTCTCTCTGCACAAGCTCCCAAGCTGTCTGGATTGCAAGGCCCTCTATCTAGGTGTTTCTGTTGTTATTAGTAAAGCAAAAAAGGATTTCTACCCCTGGGATCCCATAGGCAGCAGGCGGAGATGGGGTGGGCTGACTCAGAGGGGTTGAAATTCATAAAGTAGTCCCTGTACTCCTGAATTTACTATCACTTCCTGGATAAATATGCTCTGAGGGAACGGTGCTCCCTGGGTCTGTCACACCCCTGGCCCAACCTGCATGTCACAGGCTTTTAATAAGCAGTGGCCATGACCTGCTGGTTGTCTTCAGGGACTGCCTCCCACCCATGCGAAGAGAATCCCTCCCTCCCTTTTGCTCCTGGCAATGAGGACAGCCGCAGAAGCAGGCACGTAGAGGTCTGGTGTCCTATTACTGCCTTACCTTATCCTGCTGCCCCTGAGTGACCTGTAACCCTAGCTCTGCCCTGGTCACAGCAAAAGGAGTCTCCCCAACATTTATCTTCCTTCCTCAGTTTTAAGTGGAACACAGGTGCAAGAGGTCAGCACAGAGGGTCTAGGAAGATTTCACTCTGGCTGGTGCTATTCCCACCTTGCTCATCGTCACGTTCCCATTCCCCTCTCAGCGGGGGATGCCCCGTGAAGCCCACCTCTCTCTCCAACCTGGACAGCGTCCAGGGGTGCGGGTGGACCTGGGGTGAGAGGTGCTGTGATCTTCCCACAGGAGGACATGAGGTTGGCCCTGGATGAGGGGCAGAGCATCCTGGAGAGCATCAGAGAACCTCTAGTCAAGAGCCCAGAGCAGAGCCTAAACCAGGACCAGCTGGACAATCAGACCACAGTGCAGAGGTGAGGGCCTTGGGCTGTGGGGGTGACGGGGGGAGGGTGGATTTCAGCTGCACGGCCTCTGCAGAAACGAGAAGCCATAGGCTGAGGACAGAGTGACAGACAAACAGGAGCAGGAGGTCCCACCCCAACTGGCTTGTCGCCTCTCTGAGCCTCCGTTTCAAAAGAGAAGCAAGGGGAACCGAGGGTCCTTACCACCGAAATGTTTTTCTTCCAAATCCCCAATAAAACAGCTTTTCTGGGCGGGAAGATTTCTTAGAGCAATCACTCTTTTTTCATAAGCATGGAGAAGACATTTAGGGGAGAGCAGTGGCGACAGGAGCTGTCAGGCTTGTAGAGCTTCTGCAGTCGATCAGTTTCCTGTCCCATTCCACACCCAGTCTCTGGGCCCCACTTGTTCACAAGTAGGGAAGCAGCCTGAGGCCTCTCTCAGCTCTAGCCCCATGGTTTAGAAGAGTGTCTTTTCTCTTTCACTGAAAAGGGGAATTTGTACTTTTCTCCTTTGGTTTCCAGCTGTGTAGCAGAACACAGGGTGAAGTGCCCACATGCTTAACTGCTGTTAGCTAACATCTTGTGGCGCTCTGCAATGTCCACACACCTCCTCCCTCCTGCCGTTCTGTGCTTTGTGCCCCGAAGGCCAGGTCGGTGCCAAGGCCCCAAGGCCCCATCTCCTTGTTCAGGGACAGGTGCCAAGCAGCTGAATGGGCTGCCTGGTGGCTCCCAGCCCACCATAGGCAGGCCAGGCCTGGCCCCTGGCTGATTCTTTTTTTCTTTTTTTTTTAACTTTATTGGGAAACAGTGTGTTTTTTCCCAGGACCCATCAGGTACAAGTCAAGTCATTGTTTTCAATCTAGTTGTGGAGGGTGCAGCTCACTGGCCCATGCGGGAATCGAACCGGCAACCTTGGTGTTATGAGCACTGCGCTCTTACCAACTGAGCCAACCAGCTGCCCACCAGCAGCTTAGCTCCAAGTCAAGCCGTTGTTTTTCAATGTAGTTGTGGAGGGCGCAGCTCACTGGCCCATGCGGGAATCAAGCAGGCAACCTTGGTGTTAAGAGCCTGTACTCTAACCACCTGAGCTACCTGGCCGCCCCTGGCTGATTCTTTCGACTCTTAAACTGTGTTCCCCCTCTCAGCAGAGGTTCACATACTGAGCAGGCGTTCTGTGCCAGGGATGTGGGGAAGGCCTCGGGGCACAAGGGGGCCCTATGTAGATGTGATGTCATGAACAAAGGAGGTTGAAACACACTGTCAACTTCCTCCAGGCTCAGTTTCCTCATCTGTATAATGGGGCAAACCTCATCGCGGCTTACAGGGTGGGTGTGGGATCAAATCAGTTCACAATTGTCCAGCAAGGTGCCTGGCACATACAGGTTCTCAGATTTGGAAATGGTGACAGCGAATGGTGGCCTGCAGCTCTTCACCCACATGTGCACTGTGGCAGCTTGCTGCTTCCTTTACCCCTGACTCAAAGTTATAAATAATAAGACCAAACCTTTACCACCTTCACCTTGTAAAAATCAACAAACAGCTCATCCAGCTGCTCTCCCCAAGAGGCTGTGTTAGTATGTCCCAGCGTGGTGAGGCATGGTGGGGCAGGGAAACAGAACACAGGTATGCCTCTGACATGCCTCTCCCTCTCACGTTAACGGGACCTAAAGAAATCCCACCTGCGCATCCTGTGCTGCAGTGCCCGGAATAAGAGGAGGCGAGGGTCTTGGGGAGGCTGCATGGAGACAGAGCCACCACCCGTACTCCATGCTGCAGGAGACGGTTCTTCACACCCCCCCACGTGCCACTCCCACACACAGCACGAGTACCTCTCCTCCTTCCTAGGCTCCTGGCCCAGCTAAATGAAACCGAGGCTGCCTTTGATGAGTTTTGGGCAAAGCATCAGCAAAAACTGGAACAGTGTCTGCAGCTGCGGCATTTCGAGCAGGATTTCCGAGAGGTGAGTGGTGGCCCAGAGCATGCAGAGAACCTGTAGGTGGGCACATGGCATCCTGGCTGCAGAAAGCCAGTAGGTGACCCGGATCACCCCAGTGCTGAGAGCCCAGTTACCCAGTGGTCTCGATTAGCCGCACAGAGCTGCAAGAGCAAGCTGAACTAAACCTTGAAATATGTGCTCGCTGAGTAAATCATTATATACAAAAGGTTATGTGCACTCTGTTCCTTGGCATATACTTCCTTCTGCATTATTTGTTCCCCCTTTAAGGTCATTTGTATGTTCTTTCCTCCAACACGTGCCTACTATGTGCCTGGCATAGGCCCTGGGTGTATAAGAATAAAAGGTACAGCCCTGCCTTGGCTATAGTAGAAGGATATAGGGCTGTAGTAGAAGGCGTGCGCCATCATTGTGTTAGAGCGTTAGAGACAGCCAGCTCACCAAAAGCCTGTTAATCATTTATTTATGCAGAATACATACACTGAAACTTCCCTGTGGTCTAGCCCTGGTGCTAGGCAATGTAGACCTCACAGCAAGACTTTTCCTGACCCGAGAACACCTCTTTCTGGTCAAGAAGGAGGAATCATAAATACACAGGAAATAAGTGAACACACTGAGTTCAGTGATAAAGCCGTTGTGAGGCAGCGTCTAAGTGCCAGGTGAGAAGGACCAGTGAACAGCTCTGTGGGGACCACCCTCCAGTTCCAGTCCTCCTCGAACAATCATGAATGTCACTTTTGGAAAAGGTGGGATCTAGTTCAGCAGTCTTCATGGAGCACTGTGAAGGTGGGGCATGTGCTCCCCCTCGGGAGAGCAAGGTGAAGCAGTCTCCCCGACTCAGACCCAAGAAGTAACACCACCCGGCCAGTGTGAGCAACACATCATGGCAGCACCTGGAGAAGGTGGTCATTCCTTGCTGTGGGGACTGAGGAAGGCTCTTCAAGCAATCAAACTTTTTATTTGGGGATAATTGTAGGTTCGAGTGCAGTTGTAAGGAATAATTTAGAGAGATCCCATGTACCCTTCACCTGGTTTCCCCCAATGGTGAAGTCTTCCCAAACTAAAGCATAGCATCCCACTAGGATAGTGGCCCTGACACAGTCAACGCACAGAACATTCCTGTGCCACAAGGATCTCCTGTGTCTCCCTTTTATAGACACTCCCACCCCCACCCCTGAACCCTAGCAACCACTGATCTGTTCTCCATTTCCATAATGTTGTCATTTCAAGAATGTTCTATAATTGGAATCATATAGTACATAACCTTTTGGGATTGGCACGTTACACGCAGCACAATTCTCTGGAGATTGATCCAGGTTTTTGCGTGTACCAACAGTTTGTTCCTTTTCATCCCTAAAGAGTTAGTATTCCGTAGTACGGACATGTCCCAGTTCAACCGTTCACTCACTGAAGGACATCTGGGCTGTTTCCAGGTTTTTGCTATTACAAATAAAGCTGTTAAAAACATTTGTGTACAGATTTTTGTGTGAACATAAGTTGTCATGTCTCTGAGATAAATGTTCAAGAGTGCGATTGCTGGGTCATATGGTAGTTGCATGTTTAGCTTTTTAAGAAAATGCCAAACTGTTTCCAGATGGCTGTACCATTTTATATTCCCACCAGCAACATATCACTGATCCAGCTTCCTTACATCCCTACCAGCATTTGGTGTGGTATTTTTTATTTTATACACATATTCTGACAGGTGTTCAGTGATGTCTCATTATGGTTCTATTTTGCATTTTCTAATGGTAATGGCCTTTCTAATTCGTCATTAGTATATCCTCTTCAGTGCAATGTCTCTATTTCTACTTTCCATTATTTAGCTGGATTGTTTTGGTTTTGATTTTTGACTGCTACGTTTTAAGAGTTCTTTAGATACTTTAGATACTAGTCCTTTGTGGGATTTGTGATTTGGAAATAGTTTCTTCTAGTCTGTCACTTGTCTTTGTAGCCTCTTAACAAGATTTTTCACAGAGCAAAGCCTTTTAATTTTGATGAAGTCCATCTTATCAATTTTTCCTTTGAAGGGTTGTACTTTCCTTTGAAGGAAAGTTTTTTAATTTTGATGAAGTCCAGTTTATCAGTTTTTCCTTTGAAGGGTTGTATTTTTGAAAGATTGATCTAAATCCTAGATCCCAAATGTATTCTGCTAAGCTTTCTTTCCAAAAGATTCTAGTTTTACATTTAAGGCCATCAGTCCATCTCAAGTTACTTTTTGTATAATGTAAAAATTATGTCAAGTTTCATTTTTGAAGTCTCTGCATTTCCAGTTGCTTCCACAGCATTTGTTGAAAAGGCCATCTTTCCTCCATTGGATTGCTTTTCCACTTTTGTCAAAAATCAATTGGGCATATTTTTGGGAGTCTATTTCTGGGTCTGTATTCTGTTCCTCCGTCAATATCATAGTCTTAATTACTATAGCTATATAATAAGTCTAGAAATAAGGTGGGTTAATTCCTCCCACTTTATTTTTCTTTTTCAAAATTGTCTCAGCTATTCTATTTCCTTAGCCTTTCATGTAAATTTAAAATAATCTTGTCTATATCTACAAAAAAAATTGCTGGGGTTTTGATAGGAATTATGTTAGACCTCTATTTGGAAGAGAATCAGCATCTTTACTATGTTGAATCTTTCAATCAATGAACACAATATGTCTCAACATTTATTTAGATTTTCTTCTATCAGGCTTTCAGCATACTCATTCAGTACATGTTTTGTTTGATTTACATGTATATATTTCATTTTTAAGCAACTAGAAATGGTATTGTATTTTTAGTTTTGGTGCCCGTGTATTCATTACTATATAGAGAAATCAATTAATTTTTGTATATTTATCTTGACTCCTGAAGCCTTGCTGATCATATTTACTCTAGGAGCTGTTTATAGTCTTTGGGATTTCTACACCGATGATCAGATCATGGACAGACAGGGACAGCTTGATTTCTTCCTTTCCCATCTGTATGCCTTTTGTTTGTTTATATTATTTATTTATTTATTTATTTATTTATTGCCTTATTGCCCTGGTTAGAACTTCCACCACTTGAATAACAACTGTGAGGGTGGACGTCTTTGCCTTGTTCCCATTCTTAGGGGGAAAGCATTGTTTTTTCCAACATTATGTGTATCATGTTGCCTATAGGATTTTTATAGGTGCTCTTTATCAAACTGAGGAAGTTTCTCTCTAGTCCTGTTTTTCTGGAGGTAGGTCTGGCTTTTCCCTCTCCTCCCTTCAGCCTCGGTTTTGATCATGTCTCCATGTCCTTACCCTCCAGCTGTGGCTGTTCTGACATGGGCCCAGCTCTCTCACCCCTCACTCCTCTGTTTCAGGTCAAAGCTGCCTTAGACGTGTTGGCCCAGAAGATAGCAACCTTCACAGATGTGGGCAACAGCCTGGCACATGTGGAGCACCTCCTGAAGGACCTTACCAGCTTTGAGGAGAAGTCCAGTGTAAGGACTGGCACATGGACTGATGTGGGCGGGAGACAGCCTGGTGAAGCGGTACTCACGGTGTCACCAAAGTTGCTTAGGAAAGCACAGGAATTGGGCTTTCCTGACATCCAAGCAGAAGCCCCCAGCCCCAAATGATGTTGGCAGGTGGAGGGATGGCCGCCTGGCCCACCCCCACTGGTGCCCATTCCCATAGCCTACCCTCACACCCACCCTCACCCCTACACCCCACAGATCTCTCAAAAGCAATAATGCCCTGCTTGCTTGTAATGAACATAAGCTGATCTGCATTTCTGGGGCTGCTCTCTCTTCAGGTGGCCGTGGAACGGGCCCGCGCCCTGTCGCTGGAGGGCGAGCAGCTCATCGACAACAAGCACTACGCCGTGGACTCCATCCGCCCCAAGTGCCATGAGCTCCAGCACCTCTGTGATCAGTTTGTGGCGGAGGTCGGGCAGAGGAGGGGGCTACTCAACAAGTCACTGGAGCTGCATGGCCTCCTGGAGGCGGTAGGACCCCCGACCCCCACGCCCCTGATGGGCAACCTGATTCTTGGTCCCACGTGGCCAGCTCCCTCCACGTGGGATGTACCTCAGTCATTGCTTAGAAACTGGCCCACACCCTCCTGCGAGGACGCCTTTCTTATGGACCAGAAGGTCATGTCCTGACACAGTTGTCTGTGTTCTAGAATTCACCTGCAACAACTAACAATTTCTTTAAAAGGCCCAGAAACTTACCCTGTAGCTAACTCACTGCACTTTGCTTCTCTCTGTGTGTGTGAATGAGTCCAGTCCTGGGCAATTTGCTTGGCTTTTTTATAGCACTGCGTTCCCTCCAAAGAACTCCTTTGGTTTTAACAGAAGTAGGATGATGCAGTGCTGCAGATACTCCCAGAAGGGTACCGGTCAGCAGACCGTATGTGAGACAGCTGACAGGCCCCAGCAGACAGAGCCAAGACACAGCTCTAACAGTGCCATTCTCTCCCTCTGCCATGCTTCACGTGTCCAGTCCATGAAATGGTGCGATGAGGGGATTTACCTGCTGGCCTCGCAGCCTGTGGACAAGTGCCAGTCCCAGGACGGTGCTGAGGCGGCCCTCCAAGAAATTGAGAAGTTTTTGGAGACCGGTGCAGAAAATAAGATCCAGGAGCTCAATAAAATTTACCAGGACTACGAACCCATCCTCACCCAAGACCTAATGGTATGCCAACTCGGGCTTTTCACCTGTAGCTCACCTGTACTGAATGGTGGGGAGTTACCCTGATGATGTTTGAAAAAATCATTCAATAAATTCTCAGAGGATATACTAGGCATTTGGGAGAGATGTCAAGTTGGGGGCTCATCTGGCTCAAGTTTCCTTTCAATATGGAAATTATTTTCATGCCTCCCTCAAAAGGTTGTGCTCCTACCTCCTGCGGGATCACTCCCTGTGAGGGGTTTGTTCTTGATGAAGTAGCCATTTCCACGGGCCCTGCTTCCTGCATGCTTCTCTCAATATTATGCTGAAATAGAACTCCCCCTTACTTTCGGCCAGCTGTCCTCAGCCCACCCCCGAGGGCAACCCACCAGTGTACTTACAGCCCCTTCCATAGGCGACCTTTAGGTGCATGGAGAGGGCTGCCTGTCCCTCCTCCCAGCTGACTTTCCTCTCGGCTTAGTGTCCTTCATTCCATAGTGGGACTCACCCCTCCCTCTCCATAGCGAGCGGAGCCGGTGCACGATTGCTGCACTGCTGATGGGTACTGCATCACTAGCACTTAAAACGGAGTCTGAGTCTACTCATGCTCTTTCTATTTTTAAATTGGGGATGCCGACAATTATAAGGCATCTTGCTAACTAGTTCGTCACACCCTTTCACTTCAGAAACACGTGCAGAAGGTCTTCCAGAAGCAGGAGAGCATGGAAGAGATGTTTCACCGGAGACAGGCAAGCCTGAAGAAGCTGGCAGCCAAGCAGACGAGGCCTGTGCAGCCAGTGGCCCCCCGGCCAGAGGCGCTCACAAAGTCCCCCTGCCCCTCCCCAGGTATGTGCAGGCACACCTTGTTCCTCCAGGGGACACCCTCCTTCCTTTCCACAATGGGCCTGAGTCGAGGCCATCACCAATTTGGTAAATAAAGTTTTATCAGCACTCAGCCTGCTGATTTATTTACTCTCCACTGTGCTGCTTCTGTGCTGAGCACAGCAGGACTGATTGGTTATGGCAAAGAGTGTGTGTGTGGCCCTCGGAACTGGAAAAACTGTCGCGGTTACTTTCCTGGTCCTGTCACCCCGACTCCATTCTCTCCCCCTATTTGTCCTCAGTGCTCTTGCCAAAAATAGCTTCTCTCACCCACGACTCCAACTTCAGCCCAAAAGCCTCTCTGGTGTGTCCAATGCTTCAGCTGCGCGCCAGGCACCACAGTCAGTCGGCTACGGCCCCTCAGTACATCTCCCCCAGCAAAGTCATTCTCTAAGGCCGAGCCAGACACTACACCATTTCCCAGTGACTCCTTCCTGTCCCCTCCCTGTCCCCAAACACTCCCACACCCAGAATGCAGGGTCTGAGAAGACATCATTCTCTGGCTTATTTGGAGGCCTCCTGGACCAGAGACATCCTGGTCACAAAGTTCTTCCCTCAGTTGCCAGACGCCTTCTCCTAACCCCCAATACCCCCTTCCCTCCACCATCCCCCACCTGTGGGTTGGGAGCTGGGAGCCCCTCTATGGATGTGAACTAACTCCAGCTTGTACCCCGCTACCTCGTCTCCTGACCCATCTTCCTTTCTCTTCATTTATACTCTGGACACACTCTTTTTCCCTACCTGTGCAGTAAAATGCAAAGTTACACCCAGCTTTCTCCTTTTTTTTTCAAACCAGGCATCCGGAGAGGTTCTGAGAACAACAGTTCTGAGGGCAATGCACTCCGTAGAGGGCCCTACAGGAGGGCCAAGGTGAGGCCCTGCTGCTCCCAGCACGAACCCTGCACCGCCCCCGAGCCCCACTGCCTCCTGGTCACGTCAGCCTCCCTGGCTGGCACCCAGCCCGCTTCTCCCCGGCCCCTCTCCCACATGCGGGCCAGCGAGCTGCATCCATCTCCCCTCCTCCTCCTCCTCCTGCAGGACCTCAGCTTTCAGATCTGTTCCCAGTTGGGACATGAACTTGGACTCTGGGGCCTTAAAGTTGGGACGTTAGGCCATGCCTTCTCTTCTTTGAAATCTCACTGTGCTGCATGCTCCTCTCTCCCCAGAGTGAAATGAGCGAGAGCCGACAGGGCAGGAACAGCTCCACAGGGGATGAGGAGGAGAGCCTGGCCATCCTGCGGAGGTGGGTGGGCTGTCTTTCCAGACACCACGGAGTGGCTCAGTCCAGATGCGACTAGCACGACCCATTCAGATCTCAGCCTTTGGCCAGGACACTCTGAATATAAATGAGCCAAAGTGGGTGGAAAATGCCAGCCTCCACCCCAAAGCCACAAAGTGAGAGCAAAGCTGGCATCGTGAGGTCCACACGCGTGCATGCATCATGCAACTTGGAGTTCACGTGTCCGTTTGGCATGTCTACACCTGAAACCAAGAGAAATTTAGGTTTTCCTTAGGAAAGTCACATTTGACCCAGGGTCCTCAGGCAGGACTTCTGCGATTTGCAATGGCTTGTATTCTCCTTTTTCCTAGCCCAGGTGAGAAGACAAGTGTGATTCAGCCCACCCAGGCCCTCAGGTCACACATGCACGATCAGCCACATAACCAACCACCCCCTGACCCAGCTTCCTGTCTCTTCAGTGGGCTTGGTCCCTCCCACTGCTTAGAAGCCTGTGCAGCCCTTCCTGGTTCCCTGCTGGGCATCCCTTCTCTCTTCATCTCTCCCCTCCTGCTCTTCTCTGGAACCCCCACCCCAGCTGGGGCTCTTCTTACCGTATACCTAGACTGTTTCATAGCAGATGTTCTGCACAGTCCATCCTGGGATTGAGTCTGTCCCCAAACACAAACATTTGATGAGGTCTGAACTCTGGACTTGACAGGGAAGGCACTTCCAACATCCTTCCCAGGGTTGGCGGTCACTTTCCCCATCGAACCCTACATTCCATCCAAGCTGGACCATTCACCTTTCTACAAAGGTAGCCTGCACCCTGTCACCTTCCTGTGTCTACACACTCTGAGATCAGTACTCAGGAGCCCCACACACACACACACTGCCTGGCCCTTGGCGCCCAGCTCAGTCCTCTACCCAGGTTGTCCTCCCCTCTGTGCTCACACTGTGCTCTCTGCTCCCAGACAACAGCGCTCACCTCTAGCTTGTGGTGTGTGGGCTGTGTCCTCCCACCACCCCATTTAGGAGCAGGAACTCTTTGAACACAGCCTAAGGCCTTGTCAAGGGCTGACAATTGTTTTAGAACTAAGCATGCACAGTGGTCTCCACCCAGGAACAACCCCCTGGGCTCCAGTTCTTGTGTATTAAAATGAAATGCTTGGTTGTAGGCAGTTAAAAGGTGGTCTTCATTTGTTAAAGGGAATCTGAACAGCTGGTTTGCAAGCCCACACTCTTTCTGGGACTCCACAACATGACAGGCACTTAGTTCCACCCAGCATCACTGCACCACACTGTGTGCAAATGGGTGGTGAGGGGCACAAGAGCAGTTAAAATGATGCCTCAGTGAGGGATGCAGGCTGCCCCCAGGCCAGGAGGCCCAGTGCTCAAATGGGAGGGGCTCTTCTGGGAGAGAGATAGGGGCAGCTGGTGAAACAAGCAAGGCTCAGCCTGTAGGGGTTGGGAGACTCGGAGCCAATACCTGGAAGAGAGGAAGCCTTGAGACGAGCTTCAGGAATCAGGGCTCATTTCGTGCAGGTAGCCCCAAAACCAGAAGCAGGTCAGGGAATCTGCTTCTAGATAACAAGTTCATGCAACCTGTTCACAGGCACGTGATGAATGAGCTCCTTGACACGGAACGGGTCTACGTAGAGGAGCTGCTCTGTGTCCTGGAGGTGAGCCTGCACTTGGGGGGAGAGCTGGGAGTGGGCCGCGCATTGGGCTTTCCCCGCCCTCTATCGTCTTGTGTCCAACAAAAAGTATGTGAATGAAGGTTCATGGCAGCTTTACTCATAACAAAACAACTCAAATATCTATCAGCAGGACCAGGAACATGTAGATTTAGGTGGATTTGCACAGGGACAATATTTACAGCAAGAAAAAGAGCTGCTCCTGTACTGAACCATGCATGACCCTCAGGAGCATAATGAAGAGGAGGAGAAATCAGACAAGAGTGCGTGCAATTCCTGGACAGGACGCCCAAGGCAAACAGAGCCAGTCTGGGGTGGAGAGGTCAAGTGCAGGCTGCCTGGGTGGTGGGTTGTTGCCTGGCAAGGGCAGAGGGGCTTCTGGGTGCTAGAATATTCTACATCTTGATCTGGGTGTTGGTTACAAGGGTGTACATATATAAATAATTCATCAAGATATACGCATAAGATTTGTCCCCTTCATAGAAGTTATATCTGAATTTTTAAAAGGCTAAAAAAGGAGAAGCATAGAACCTTCTCCCCACCCCCCGAAAAAAAAACTGGTGCTGTTTGTAATTCATTCATATTTTGTGGTGCTTGTCCAGACAATCGTCTTAGAAATGGTCAGTGACTAAGTACAAGATGGATTCGCTTTCTAAAACCTAAGACAGCGTCACCCACACCGAGGGGCAGCCACGTGGCCCCGAGGCTGCTGTTAAAAGGGCCTGAAGGTCTGTCAGCAGCTGTTCACAATTTCCCTCCCGACCTCTCTCCTCTTCCCCAGGGCTATGCTGCTGAGATGGATAATCCTTTAATGACGCATCTCATCTCAACCGGCCTTCAAAACAAGAAGGATATTCTATTTGGAAACATGGAAGAAATTTACCACTTTCATAACAGGTGGGACCCTTCCTCTGATCACACTCAGTGATGCCTCGCCTCTAAAGTAGCCACCCGTAAGGGGCTGAAACCAAAACAGCCCCTGAGCCATGCTTTGCTGGTGGAGAATATCCCTCTCTCCCTCTCTCAAGGAGGGATAAGCTTGCAGAGGGGTCACAGACCAAGCAGCAGTCTGGTGGGATGTACCCGGGACAAGTTCTCTCCACAGGGGTTAGGTAGGTTACACATGGGCCGCCCACCAGAAGCGGGGAGATGCCTCCGTGTTTTGACAGCATGACTGTGTAGGAGCAGCCTGCCCCTCCTGCCTCTCCCAGTCCTTCAGGACCAGCAGAAGCCAGTCTCTACCCCACCGCCCAAGTTTGTGCATTTGGCACGTTGGGGTGGCACCTAAAGCCACACCGCTCAGCAAGGCTGATTTTGTTCCCAGTCCCGTTGTTGAAAAGGGTGGCAACCCCAGCAGCTCCTTTCCTGCCTGTTCTCTGCCTGGGAGAGAGACTTGTGGCCTTTTCATGCTTTGGTCCTTCTGGGGCTGCTTACCCTCAGCTCCTCCTCCTCGAAATTTGCAGGAGCTTGTAGGAAAGAAAGTGAGCAGGGAGACCTAAGTGTGAAGGGAGACAGACAAAGGATTTCAATGCCTGTGTGTCCTGGAAAGTGGCCAGCTGTGAGCCGACTGCCTCCTCATGCTGCCCAGGGCCAGGGAGCACAGCAGCTTGGGACTCGAGCCCCACCCTCTTCTGGACTTCAAAGGGCACTTGAGGCTTCTGACTCACCCCCTGCTTTTGCCCCTCTGTCATTAGCACCTCTCAACTGTCCATTGATAAAGGAGGCACCAGGTTACAGCTGAACCCCACCTAGGAACCCTTCCCTTGTGAATTAAAATGAGTGAATGGCCTAATCCCTCAGCATCCTGGTGGCCCTGGCCATCTTTGGGCCCTGGGCCCCTGGCTGCAGGACTAGTGTAGTGAACTGATCCCCAGGGAGCTTCCCTTCCCAGTGGGATTTACCCCAAGGATGGATGCAAGTCAGAAATGTAGGAAAATTCAGCACGTGACTCAGGAACAGTGCTGCGTGGGGGGAAGGTCCCGGGGACAGAGCAGAAAACCAACAGAGCACACGGGTTGTAGGGACTAGGATTCCAGAGCCTCGAGATGCTTCTGTCTGTCTGCCTATGGACTCTTTGTAGCATGTCTGTGCTGATAAAAAAGGAGCTGTCCTAACTTCGCTGTGAATGCCAACGTCAGAAACATAAGGGGATGCATGGGGCCACGTCTACCTAAACTTGAGAGCTTGGTGCAGTCAGGACCCTGGGAGTCACAGGCGTGGGCTGCAGGCTCCTGAAATCAGACTAGGTATTCTTACACACAAAATCACCTGAACTGTCCAGAATTAGGAATAAAAGTTGTTTGGAAAACAATAGCTATTTGTTACAGATGCCATCCTATTCAGGTTGTTTATCATACGACCTAATGCAAACTTTCTTTGTCTAGAATATTCCTGAGGGAGCTAGAAAACTACATAGACTGCCCAGAGCTGGTTGGAAGGTGTTTTCTAGAAAGGGTATGTGTTTTTTTTAAATATATACTTTCCCATGCCTTACTTCCTAAAATAACTAGTACATACTTAAAATAATAACTTTAAATTCTACTACAGTCCCCATCTAACCAACTGAAAAGTACCAATGTTCCAAGTTTGGCTGAGATCACATGACACCTTTTGGCAGGGCTGAAAGAATATGATTTTTTCTAAAGCCCAGTAACTAGTTCAAAAAAAGAGAAACACTATGAAACATAAGCTTTGAGATATGCCAAAACTATAAAGCATCTAAGTTTTAATTACCAGTGTTAGATGAAGCTGAACCTTTCTCATGCTGGTATTTTGTTTTGTGTTTAATCTTGTCCTGGTTAAGACTCCCTCACTGACTAGCTGCCATTGGACAAGTTATCTGCACTCTCTGAGCCTTATTTTTCTCCCCTTTGAAACGGTAGATGTCTGCCTCCTTCCTGGGCTGGATAGTCGGCTACAGTGGGGGGTGGGGTGAGGAGAAACTTTGGGAGCAGGAAAGGGCTGCCAGATGCAAGGGACCACTGTCTTCTCCACAAAGTCCCACGTGATCCTCTTATGTTGACCTCCATAAACTGCTAGTTTAACAATATGGAAAATGCAGCTTACTAACAGCAGTAAAACGAAGTCATTTTTACAAACTAAGCTAGAGGCTGAGACTGGTGTAATGAATTGGTATGAAGAGGCAGAAGGGAGGAAAAGGAGGAACAATATTGATGTTTTGACTCAGCCTGGCCATCGGTAATGCTCCCCGGTGCTATTTGAGAATCGGAGTGCAGCAATCATACTGCAAGTCACTGGTTCTCAAAGTGGGTCCCCTGGCCCTCAGCATCAATATCTCCTGGGAACTTGTTATAATGCAAGTTCTCAGGTCCCACCCCTGACCTGCCGAATCAGAACCTCTGTGAGGGCGGCAGTGTGTTTTAACAAGCCTGCTTGTTCTCATGCACATGCAAGTTTGAGCACCACTGTGTAAGCCAAATTCTGGAGATTCTTTCTTTAGAAAGTCTGTGTTGGCCCTGTGTTTTGATTTAGCCTGTTATTCCTATGGCAAAAGCAGCTATATTGAGTTAATCTGCATAAAAGAGATATCAGGGTTAATGCATCCCTGAGGCATGACAGAGGAGGTGAACAGGAATTCAGGAAGAGGTCAGACTGGTCCCAGAGGGACCAGGGGATAGGGGGCAGATGTCACCGTCCTTCCACAGCAGGGCCTGCCCCACGGGGTGTGACTTGGAGTGGGATCAGCCCTCCATGTGCTGAAATGGAGGTGGCCTTGGAGGCGCGCTGTGACACGGTCTCTGTCCTGAGTGCAGATGGAGGACTTCCAGATCTATGAGAAGTACTGCCAAAACAAGCCCCGCTCCGAGAGCCTGTGGAGACAGTGCTCTGACTGTCCATTTTTCCAGGTGGGTTTTGAAACCCTCTTTAGAGTATTATCTCCTTTACTAATTGACTCGCAAACAAGGAATAATGAAAACTGTCTAAACCAGAGGTTTCGGTGGTTTTAGGAATGCCAGAAGAAACTGGATCACAAGCTGAGTTTGGACTCCTACCTGCTGAAGCCAGTCCAGAGGATCACCAAGTACCAGCTGCTGCTCAAGGTGAGACACCAGGCAGCCATGCCTGGCTGCGCATCCCCAGGAGCTCTGCTGCCAACCTGGTCGCCCTGCGGCCACCCTCCCTGTTGCCATTCCTTCCTGGCCACGCACCCACCCAGTTTCAGCTGTCCCAGCTGTCCCTTAACATCTCGGTTTCTGAGTCACCTCCCTACCATCTCTGCAAGGGTCTGGCTCTTCACAGACCCTTGTGGAGAACCTACTATGCACTGGCCATTGTTGGGGTAGGGGCAGGGGTAGGGACAGTGCGTGAACATACGGGAAACCCCACCCCACATAGCACACACTCAAAGGGTCTCTACGCCCACACTGAGCCGTGCTCCTGCACCGTCTTCTTGGCAAGGCCTCTCCCGTGTCCGTTATCTTTGTGGGCCCAGCAGAGGCACTTTCACAGGCCAGACTGAGCAAGTGAATGGATGCGAAGAGGGTGCCTGTAACAGTCAGATCTTCGTTCAGGATGTCAGATTTGAAAGGAAGGAGTAACCAGTTTAGATGTGGGGCGACATGAGACTGGGGACTCTGTCTAAGTTTGCCAGGGTCAGAGCTGCACAAGGACGCTGACCCTGAGGGAAGGGAGGGGTTGCTTCAAAGGGCCTGCACTTGCTGAGCTCAGCTGAGTGTCCAGCTCAGGGGACATCCCTGATTTGCAGCATCTGGGCTGTTGTAGGTGGGGTGCGAGGGGTTCAGGGAAGTGAGAGGGCAGCTTCCTGAGCTACTCTGAGGCCAGTGCCCCCTGGGAAGACCCCACACTCCTGGAGAGTGTGTGTTCACATGTGTGTGTGTTCTTGTCTCTGCTGTTGACCACTGAGCAGGAAGCTATAGCGTGTATCCTGAGGGTCTGTGTTCAGGGCCTCCCAGGACCCGGGGACAGAGCACTGGGGTTCCAGCAGCTTTAAAGGGAGGATGGGGGTCCGTGTCCAAATGCATGTGTGAACATGTCCTCGTTCTCCCCCGGCCACCAGGAAATGTTGAAATACAGCAAGAGCTGCGAGGGGGCTGAGGACCTGCAGGAGGCGCTGAGCTCCATCCTGGGCATCCTCAAGGCCGTGAATGACTCCATGCACCTCATTGCTATCACAGGCTATGATGTAAGGACCGCAGAAGGTGCTCCCTCTTTTGTCCCCCATCCTTCGGGTGATGCAAACGAGCCTGGTTGGTGGGGGGATCTGACAGGCAGCGGGCTGGGGCCAGCCCATCGCCAGTGCAGAGCTGTGCCCTTGGGCTTCGATGCACGTGACTGTCACCTGGAACCCATTAAAACGCAGTCTGACTCAAGGGATTGGGGCAGGCCTGCACAGGGGCTCACCAATGGGTAGAGAAAACCAAGAAGTTTTCACCCCTTGGAGGTGCATCTCTGAAGACGTCTTCATTCCCGGTCTTTGCCCGAGATCAGCATCACTTGGGGAATGGGTGTAAATCTGTTTTCTCTGATGCTGCTCATAGGCTGACGATATGTAACAAGTGGGCGTAAAAGTCAGATTTCTGCTTTCTCCTCTGTGTGCTCATATCAGGTCAACTTATTCTTTGTGCCTTTCTATAAGTCCATTCAGCACTCATTCTCAGTTTCTTTTAATTAATAGACTTTATCTTTAGAGCAGTTTTAGGTTCACAGCAACTTGAAAGGCAGGCACAGAGATTTCCCACATACCTCCTGCCCTTACACTCGCAACCTCCCCCATTATCAACACCCCCACCAGAGTGGGGCATTTGCTGCAACCTATGAAACAACATTGACGCGTCATTATTACCCAGAGTTCATAGAGTACATCAGGGTTTGCTGTTGGTGTTGTACATTCTGTGGGTTTGCATAAATGTGTAATGACATGTGTCCACCACTGTGGTAGCTTACAGAGTAGTGTCACTGCCATAAAAGTCCCCTGTACTCTGCCTGTTCATCCCTCCCTGCCCCCCTCCCACCCAGCCCCTGGAAACCACTGACCTGTTTACTATTTCCATAGCTTTGCCTTTTCCCATATGTGACGTAGTTGGAACCTGGGGTGCAGCCTTCCCAGACAGGCTGCTTTCACTCAGCAATGTGCATTTAAGACCCTCCTACCTTGTTCGTTCTGGGTTTTAAATGCACCTCATGTTGCAACACGTTTTAGGGAAACCTGAGTGACTTGGGGAAGCTGCTGATGCAGGGCTCCTTCAGCGTCTGGACGGACCACAAGAAGGGCCACACGAAGGTGAAGGACCTGGCCAGGTTCAAGCCCATGCAGCGACACCTGTTCCTGCACGAGAAGGCCGTGCTCTTCTGCAAGAAGAGGGAAGAGAATGGGGAAGGGTACGAGAAAGCCCCGTCCTACAGCTACAAGCAGTCCTTAAATGTGAGTAAGGCCTGTTTCCAGCAGCTGCAAACCTTCCTGGCGCTGGCCCTGAAGAGAAGGACCAGGGACCCCGTTCCAGGGTGTAACTGAGCCTCAGTCACGACGTTCACCTTCTGGCATGTGCCTCTTATCTTTGGTTGTGAGAGTCTGGGATCTCTGGCGTCCTTAGCCCCCACCCCCAAACTAACACCTATCTCCCTATTTTGTGCTCTCAGATGACAGCTGTTGGCATAACGGAGAACGTGAAAGGTGATGTGAAGAAGTTTGAGATCTGGTACAACGCCAGAGAGGAAGTTTACATCATACAGGTTAGGCCCTGATCTTTCTCTGGCTGGGCATTAGGGACTCCTGAAGTCTCTTGGATTGCCAATGAAAGACTTCTAGTGAGAGCTGGTGTCTAGAATTTCCCACGATGTTTTATCACTCGGCATCCAGGAGCACCACTGCTCATTTGGGGGCGCTGCCCTGAGCTGTTTTTAACCTGAGCTGAACCCAGGATGAAGTACAGGGAAGCACTGCGAGTGAGGGATGCTATTATAGAAGTGTCCTTCCAGAAAAGCAAGCTCAGGCTCCCGTAGCCCCTGCTCGTGTGTGCCTGGACAGTGCAGGGGAGCAAGCCTGTGCCATGCTTACACCCATGGACGGGTTGTCCTGGTGAAAAGTGTTCTGAACCCTCCCCCATCCTCCCATCGCAGTGAGGGCAGGAGGTGGGTGGGGCTGCAAGTGCATTCGTAAGCCCCCAGGTGCAAAACCCCAGGTGCCCTATGAAGGGGTCACCCAGCGTGGGGTTGCGCCTCTCCTGGTTGCCTTCAAAATCCCCACTTGATGGTTTGGGCCCACTGCTATGTGGCAACCCTGTAGCACACTACACTTAGTTGTCTACAACTCACAACACCCATGCCAGCACGGCCAGACCCACAGAGCCCCACAAAGCTATGGCAAGGATGTGGGCCAGCACTCTGGCTTTCTGCAGGCCTAGCATCTTCAGAGCTCCGCTGCCCACCTGACACTGCCCCTCAGGCCCCACACACTGTATTGAGGCAGGACGGAGCCCTGGCCGTGGGCCATGCTCCTTGTAGTCTCCCTCACCCTGTAAATTTAGTCTACTTGTGAGAATTTCAGATCCTGTTATCCTTGTCACCTAAAATGATGTCCAGGCCACTTCACAGAGAAACCTGCTCTCCAGGAGCAGTTTATGCCACAGGGCTTACCCACTGAGTCAGCCATCGCCGGCTGAGCAAAGGTACTGGCCCGGCGGTCAGTCCACTGGCTGGTGTTACAGTGCCCTGGGCCCTGTCCGGTCATGCCCTTGCTCATGGGGGAAGTCCCGAAGCTAGGGGATGTGCCAGCGTTTCCTCCCTTCTCCTTTCTCGTGGGCAGTGCTCTCATTATTGATTTCTAAGAGTGTCCTTGGAAGGTTCAAGAGTAAAATACCGAAGTGTGTGTAAAATACCAGAGCGTGTGTCTTTAGGGAATGAGAGTCCTTACCTCCTGGCATTTCTCTTGGGGGATAGGCACCAACCCCTGAGATTAAAGCAGCATGGGTGAACGAGATTCGGAAAGTGCTGACGAGCCAGCTGCAGGCATGTCGAGGTAAGAAAGTGTGTGGCCGTTATTTTCTCTTAGCTTTTGCTCCAAGGGCATCTGTACCTATGTTCAAAGCAAGCTCAAAATGCGTAGCTCTCTGAGATACCGTAACATTTAGAAGTAAAGGTGTCGGGTTCGAGTTCTTCAGCTAATCACGGGCAGTTTGTTCCTCCTCACAGAAGCCAGCCAGCACAGGGCCCTGGAGCAGTCCCAGAGCTTGCCTCTGCCAGCATCGTCCAACACAAGGTGAGGGACACATGCACTTGAAATGCCACCCACTGTATCAGGAAGTGACAAGTAGGAATTTGCATGTCCCATCGAGTTCATGTGGCCCCTGTCACCTGACTCTCCTGGTCACTGGGGTTGCTTTGCGTTCCCCCAGAGCCCCCTGAAGTGCTTCTCCTCTGGAATCACAGGCTGGTGGGTCAGTCCCAGTGGGTCAGCCTCAAAGATGTGTGTCTCTGGCCCCACTCCCAGGCACAGACCAGTCCCCGACAATGCTCTCATTACTTTGCGTCTGTGGGTTATGTCCCATGATGATCAGCGCATGATGTGGGGCTGTTCCAGGCAACAGATAATCAGCAACATCTCAGTGACAGTAGTGCCTCAGACAGGGACTGTCAGGTGGTAGGGGCGCAGAGCCACAGCACCGCAGACGGAGGGCGCATCTCAGACACTGCCCTTCATATTGGCTTCGTCATACCCTTTCTGCCCTTAGTTTTCTTTTGCTATTTTATTCATTCACTTATATATTTTTTTTTACTCAATTTTTCCTGCTTCCTATATAAGCCACTTCTAATCATTCATGGAACAGAATATGGTCTAAATAAATAATCCATAGAAAAATTATTTTAAAAGAGAAAGACCTCCTCCACCCCCACCCTCATCCCCCATCCCCAAACAAAACAAAACAAAGCCACTTCCTACTCGGTGGCTAGGAAGGTGGTTTTTGTTCTCATTTGAGTCCGTTTGGCTTAACCTGGAAGTGCTTGGCCACTCTGCAGCAGTAAGACATGCTGCTTTAAGGACTGGATCAGAATTCAGAGACCTCTAGAGGCCTCAGATCCTCAGGGAGAGTTCTGAAAAACTAACCGGGCAGCGTACTATTTCTTTTTCAATGTGTCTGATGTCATTAGTCCGTCGAAGGGGAACACAAGAAACATCAAAAAGTTGGAAGAAAGAAAAACTGACCCTCTCAGCCTGGAAGGATATGTGAGCTCAACATCATTGACAAAGCCCCCGGAAAAGGGCAAAGGTGGGTGACCGCAGCAACCGAGCCTGGGTGTAGGTGGACATGCCAGGGAAGCACAGCCTCCTGTCGGCACAAAGAAGCATTTGTAAAGAGTTCAGGGGTTCCCACTCGCCCTGCACAGAGCACTGGAACCTCCCAGAGAAGCCCCTCTTCCTCGCGGTCAGTGTGTGCCCCCGTCCGGCAAACCCAGCCCCAGCAATGAGCCCCGGTGTGACCTGACGTGTGCCCTCCCCAGAGCCATCCCAGGTTGCGGACGCCCTCCGCACTGTCCCTCTCTCTTCCTTTGTAGATGACACAGTCACTAGCTCTACCTCAGAAAGCTCTGCGCTTTCCAAGAAGCGCTTTACTCTGCAGGGTTTTGCTAACCTCAAAGGCCAGAAAGGTAAAAGGCACCCGCCTAAAATCGTTTTTCCTGGACATGTGCCTCGCTGTGGTGGCATGTCTGTCATCCATTCATCTGATGATCATTTGTGAGGATGGTCCCAGGCAGGGCATCTGCCTGCTTCTTCACCAAGTGCTGCCATTCACCGAAGCATTTTTCCACTGAATCACTCTGTTTTTTACTGACGCTGGTGTGTCTGTCATACATGTGGCCATAGTTCACTTTTCTTTGAAAAGGTGGAGGTGAGCTTTTCTGATGAAGGATTGCTCAGAAACTGGACGTGTCATTCGCTTTTTTGGTCCAACTCCTCCCTTTCTTGCTTTTTCCCATCAGGTCTCTGTGGGCATTAACCTTACTGGCTGCAGTTCCTCTCCTCCGCCAGAGCGTTAACATGCTGGTGTCAGCAAACTTCTAGGGGCCCTTGCTAGTGCGCAGGGCAGGCAGATCAAGGACCCCTTGGATGGAGATCTCTAAAAGCTTGACAACCTTTGAGTGCTCCTTGACAGTGAACTATATGGGAGAGAAATACACCAAGAGAGCTCATGGAGCACACCCTGAAGCTCCAGGTGGGGTGTTACAGGACTCCCCACCGGACGCTAAAAACCAGTGTTATCTAGGGTTCTTTTCATTGGTCCAGAAAATTAGAAGGTTTTTTGTTTTTTTTTCTAATTTGTAAAATACTTTTAAATTCGCCTCAAACTTAAAAAAAAAAAGGATAAATTCTGGTTTATACACTTTGCTAAGTATGGAAAGTATGCATACTCTGCATACTTTTATGCACAGAAAATGTACCTACAGGTGGCCCCATAAAATGATGATAACCAATTGCTAGAGTAAACTGCACACAGGTGTCATCTTTCATTTTTCCCTTCAACCTGTGGGATCCTTCAGCCAGCTTAGGTTTGTTTCCAGGAAGCAACTTTTTGAATCAGTGGACATTAGGCCATTCAATGTTTGTGACGCATCTCAGCATGAAATCAGTGTTCCTCATGGCCTCCTCGGGGCTCTGCATGCAGCTCCTCACTCTCTCTCTCTTTCTCTCCTGTTATATTTTTGCCTCTTCCTTCTTCTGCAGCTTCTCCTACCAGTCCTGACAAAAAAGCTAAGCGACATGAAGTAAAGAGCGATCCAACGCCTTTTGGTTTACGAGGTAGAGTGGTTCGACCTTCTGGACTTAGCCTGCCACCCATTTACCCATCCGGTTAGGGACGCTGCCTGTCTTGCCACTGACATGTCATCAAAGAAGCAAAATGAAATAGGTCTCTCCTAGCCAGAAGCAAATTCACTGTTTTGTTCAAAAGCGTGATACTCTGGCCACAGATACCGTGATGATGTCATGCTTCCCGTGGTTGAACTCCTCACACCAGGTCTGCCCAGAACTTACAGAGCTATCCACTGGCCACTAGAGGCCGCCAACACCTGGCCAGCGTTTGGGTTAAGGCTGGGTTGGGCCGTCTTATTCAGCCACTGTGTAGGCTGCAGGGCATCCTTCTCCACAGTCCCCTCTGGTGAGGCATCCTCTACTTCACCAGTTCGTCACAATGCTTCTTGGGGAAACACAAACTATAGCAGCATAGAGTCAAGTCCCCCACCCCTGTCGCCAGGGAAACCCAAAGACACCCCTGGCCCAGGCTGAGAGTCTCAGAAAGGATTTCACTTTGTGAATCTTCCTGAGTTTTGGAAACAATTGTGAAGGTCCCGAGAGGTGTAAGTTGAACCGACATCCCCACACACACTGCCAGAGACCACCCAGAGGTCACCTATGACCCACTCTGGCCTGAAACGCTCTGCGCCCCGAGGACCCAGACTGCATCCCTCTTGCCACTCTGGGTCATGACAGCTCAGAGCCCAGGGGCTTGCCTGCCCTTTCCCACAGCCTTACGTGGGTGGCCTCCAGATTGCCCCCAGGTGCTTGGGAAGAGTCATTTCCCATTGACAAGTGTCCTGGGAAGGGTATAGGCTTTCTACTGAAGACCCGGAGCCACCTGAGGCCTCTCCCTTGTGTAGAAGGCTGACATGGGGCAGTAATGAATGTGGGCTTGAGCATGGCCCAAGGCAGCTCAAATGCTGTTTCTATGGCTTTTTAGCCCAGTTGTATTACCTCTGCAAACCTTGTCTCCTCCTCTGTAAAATGAAGATAAGGCCACCCTGCAGGGCAGTAGATTTGTGTGGAAGCCCTGAGCCCAGCGCCGGGGGCTCGGCAGCCAGTCCTCTCACCCTCATCATGGATCACTTCAGTCTGCAGCCGGTGACGATGAACTCAGGCCTCCCTGGCTGGCGCTCCTGCCCAGGTTTAAGGGCTTGCTTCCTGGAAAGCTTCATCAGCCTGTTGTTTTACTCAGTGTCAATATCAAGGACTGGTTTACAGGAAATAGGGGTGACCATATTCATGGCCGCCTTGGCCTGATGTCCTGCACTCACTCCTACATAGAACAAGAGTGGTGCTGTTCTGATGTGCAGCTTGTTAGGCTGCCAAACCCTTTCATTTTCTAGTTCCACACTCGGGGCCTCAGGCACAGTTGGGTCTCAGTGTGTTCCGCTAATTCTCTTGCCACAGTGTTTTAAGGTGGGGATGCTACTGGTGCCTGTTAAAGAGGGTTCACTCAGTGGCTCCCCGGCAGAGAAGGAAACAACCACAGGCCTAGATGCTGCCATGCCTAGAAAACCTTTTCTCCGCAAGCACCAGAGGGCAGAGTTGCGTTTCCCGTAACAAACAGCCACACTGCTCTCTCAAGCGAAAGTTTACACAAGGCCTGTTGGCCAGGCAGTGCTGCCTTCTCTGCCCATAGAACAGTCTTCATCTTCCTGTCCTCAAGGGCCTCAGGCTTCTGCTTCTCTTTTGCCAGAAACCCTGCCGTAGGTGGCAGGATGGGGGAGGACATGTGTAGCCAGTCCACCTGGCGCTGGGACCCCCGCCACACCACTACCATGTTCTTGCCCAATGCTTAGTCTTAGCTTCCCACACTGCACAACAACTCCAAACATGCCCAAAGCAGGAAAGATTGGGTGGTTTGCAGCTGGAAACTCACAGTTCCCAATTCCTGCACAGACACAAGCCTGGTAGTGACATGAACAGGGCGGTGCCTAGGACACCTCCTCTCACCTCAGTGCCGGGCCCCAGCTCCCTTTTCTAGGATGACAAAGATGGCTTCCTAATGCCTCTTTAACACAAGTTATTTATTGCCAACCTTAAAAATTCTCAGCCTTGGGAACCGGCCTGTTAGACAACTTGCCCCTTTGCAGTCCCGACGTCATACAGGGGCGTGTACATTTTGCGCTTGTCTCGCTGTAGTTCTTTCACATCCAGCACACTGTCTTTCTCAGGGAAAAGCATGCTGCCAAATGTAATTTGGAACTGGATGTGACCAAGCCCAGCCTGCCCAAGCAGTTTGCTTATTTCCCGGATCTGCTTGCTTTCTGTTGAAATGTCATTTAATGCTGACGATGGCTGTGATCAAATACCAAAGGAGTGTGGCTTTGGCCTGTTGCTTTATTACTGGCATTTATTGCATTTTCTCAGGTCAGGATTTCACCATCTCCCATCTTCCGATCACTTTCTTGCACTCTCCCCCCAAACGGGAAATACAGCTGCTACTCTTAGGGGATACATGGCAGTAGAGATGCTAAGGAAGGAATATATATTTATATATATTGTAAAGTCCAGAAGAAAGCTTTCTTCCCCTTGTTTTCTGGCCAGTGGAGATGGTTAGAGCTCACACAGGCTGGCTCTGCAGCCCAGTGGCCTGGCTTGGGATCCCAGCTTTGCTGCATGGCCTTCGGAAGTTCAGATGTGTGATTAGCACCAGTTCCATGAGGATCACAGCCCCCTTACCTCACACGTCAAGGGCTAAGAGTGTGCCTGGCGCAAGGTGCTGTTAGTAAGCCTTAGCCATTTGTGTGAGGAGCGCTTCTCCTGGCCCAGTTTGATGTGTGGTGAATGGCACAAGCATTCGTTGAAAACCCCTCCCCTTCCATGTTTGCTCCAACACATGTAAGTTGCTAGTGGTGTCTCCAGCTAGTGGTCTCTCAGGGTCTTTGTGCTCCCCCAGGACTGGAGCCGGCAGTCAGGAGGTCTGGGGGAGAGTATTCCTCCTCCTCTGGGAAGCAGCAGGGTCTGCTGGATACGTGCACAGCCGTCTGGGGAGGGGCCAGGGGCTCGTTTCTTTCCCCTGGTTGGCCTGGCAATGGAAGCAGGTATTCTGATCCCGTCTCCCTGGACTGTTTGCACAGTTGAAGCAAACATGGCAGGCATTTCAGAAGTTGGCAGTGTGTCCTGCAAAGCCTATGAGCTCCTCCTGGGAAGGGGGCAGGCTCCACGTAGGCAGCACGTTGCATGGGTTCCTGGGACTTCTGTAGACCACCTTCGGACAGGCTTGTTATGCAGGGCGGTCCTCACTGGAGCCTATTCCCCTCTCAGGTTGGAGCAAAACATCTCACCCCTTGGAGACCCCTGAGGACAACGACGGCTGGTCAAGTGCCGAGGAGCCGATTAATTCCTCGGACGCGGAGGAAGAAGGCGGAGTGGGCCTCAGGAAGCTGGTAACCTTGGCTCCCACTGGGTGGTGGGCCTTGCACTGCTGGTCCTTAGGACGGGAGCCCCAGAAGCTCCAGTGTGGTGGTCTGCAGCTACCATGGCCACTGGTGGGAGGTAGGCTTTCAGGTGCTAGGGCTCCCTGTGGTTCCGTGCCCCCACCTCTCTGTTAGTTCACGATCATCAGACCACCACACAGAGGGAGGCTGTCCTTCAAAGGGAACAAGTCCACACACCCTGATTTGCTCTTCAGATAAATAGAATATTCTCCTATGCTTCCTGAAAGCTATGTATAAACTTCTATCTCATTTTTTAAAGAGAGTAACACTGTCTTAAGTATGGTTTTTCATTCTAAACAAGGTGTTGTTTTAACAAGCAGCAAGGAGAAGCTATTTACATATAAAGTCACTAGAGTCAGGATTATACCAGCAGATTTTACTGCATGCTCAGTGCTGCCCAGGTTCTAGCACCAGGGTTATTGCAGCAAACGAAACATCCCAGAGTCTGGAGGGGCAGACACAGATGAATTGGTGAAACAGAGGGAGAGTCTCAGTGTGGTCAGGGCAGCTCTTTTCAAGGAGGCCTGAGGGTCAGAAAAACCAGACGTGGGGACACAGGGGCACAGATGAGCCTGGGTGTTGGGAGATCTCAGCAGAGGGAAACTGAGGCTGGTGGGCAGAGGAGAGCAGCACAGGATGCAGGCAGGCCCTGATGGGGGTTTGGATTCTGTGCTCAGTGTAGCAGGAGCATATGATCTTGGCTGCTTAGGGCCAGTTAGGGGCTAGTGCAGGTCATCCTGAGAGGGCACAGTGGCTCAAATGAGGATAAAGGACTCTCACCCTCTATCTCCCAGCTTCCAAACTCTGTAGCCCTGTAGTCCCATCCTGCAGTTTAGCCGCATGTTGTCACGTGTTGTCTTACTGCCAGGTGAGGCTTGAGCTGCCCCGACGCCCTGTCAGAATAGCTTCCTCTTCCCAGTATTCACCTTCCATGACAGAGCATCGTCCACAAATATGTGTTGAGCATCTACTGTGTGAGGCACTGTTCTAGGCACTGAAGACAAAGCAGGGCACAAAATAGACAAGAATCTCTTCTATAGGGAGGCAAAGCAATAATAATAAAATAGTAAAATGTATAGCATGTTAGGCAAGGATGGCCGCCATTTCAGACAGGAGGCCAAGGAGGAAAGAGTATTCCAGGAAGCAGGAACAGCAGGTTCAAAGATCCTGTGGCCAAGGGCTATGTTTGAAGTGTCTGAAACCAGCATGAGCTCAGTGTGGCAGGAGCAGAGAGGGCTGCAGAACAAGGCCAGACAACCAGGAACAAGCTGAGGGTACTAGGTTGAGTAGATTTTTTAGAATGGTCACAATATGAGACCTAGCATCTTCTTACAACTAGACCTTCCCAATTTAAGGTGATGGTCATGCCAGATGCTCCACAAATGGCAGGGCCCTGACAAAGTGCTTGTTGTCCTTCTCTTGTTGCTGGACACTTCAAAGACCACTGTTCTAGAACCTTGCCTGTTGCTAGATAGCTGCTGTGGCCTGTGCTCTGTGCCTGAGGGACAGAAGCAGAGGGCTTTGTGTATCCGATGCACTGTGCCTTCCCCTCACAGATTCCGGGGAAATACACCATCGTGGTGGATGATGAGAAGGGAAGCCCCGACACGCTTGCCGTGAGAAGTGGAGACATGGTAGAGGTGGTCCAGGAGGGTGATGAGGGCCTCTGGTAAGATGCCCCATGGTGCCCACATGCCCAAGCCACTCTGGGCATGTGGGCTGGAGCCACTGACCGGCCCACACCCCTTGCAGGTATGTCAGGAACCTGACCTCCAGCAAGGAGGGCTGGGTGCCAGCCAGCAGCCTGTCCACACTCCTCAGCAAGTCCAGCTCAGCACAGTGCTTGAGCAGCTCAGGTAAGACACCCCGCTCCATGCCGGCTGTACCCTGAGCTGACCGGGTTTCACAGCCTTGAGCCTATTTAACAACAAAGAGGGGCTTGAGTGTGCAAGTGTGGAGCCCAAGCCGATCTCGCCTGGTTTTCCCGCAGAGTCCAGCGCAGGGTCCGCCCTGCTGAGCAACTCCTCCAGCTGCAGCGAGAGCTGTGGCGCCCCCCTCTCAGACCTGCAGGGGTAGAACCAGCCGGGCCCCCAGTGCAGGAGACCAGCCTATGAACCTCTAAGTTTTCCTTTGCTTGGGCTTACCTAGTTTGGTGAGGGGACGGTGCTCTAAGAAGCCCTGGAAAAGAAGGACCCTGACAAGACCCGTACAAGGAGCTGCCTGCTGTCCACAGAACCTCAAGGTACAGGATGTGGGGGCATTCAGAAGAAAGGTTCAGGAAGATTCTTCCCTCCAGCCTCCATACCAGGACCCCTTCCCATGGCACAGAAACCAGTTCCCATGGGAAGACCACACACCAAGCTTCTTCGGAAAATTGAAATGGACAGGGTGGGTGGCAGGCCAATAGACCACCTGTGCCGAAGGGCTCCGAAGTGGGGATGTCTCTTCCGGCCTCCGCCAGGCATCCAGGGAGGAGCCGGTCCCAGCCGTTCTGTTTTGGTTTCTGACATTTCTGGTCCGGTGCTTTCTGCAGGAATATGCATATTGTGGGACTGCTTCCAAAAGAAGTGACCGATTCACTGACCCAACAGCTTGAAGAGAGAGGGGGGTGGGGGACTGTTTTGTCTTTTACAAATTTTTTTTAAAGCAGGGATTAATCCCATGGCCATTTTTTGTGGTACTTTGGCCTCTGATCTTTACCAAGAATCACTGTGTTTACATGAAATGACAATTTGATAACTGCATTTGATATAAAACTATTTTTTTGTTACCGGGGTTTACATTACAGCACATTGTTTATTATACTGCTGAATGATTTGGGGGACTCTCTCGTGGAAATTGACGGCACTCTCCGAAGCCCACCTGGTCACAGGTGAATGAAAACCCAGCACTCGATAAAATGAGGCAGTATTTCTACAAACAAAAGCACTTAGAAACCAAGGAAATTCCTTTACCTGTGTAGTTCATTTTCAAAAGAAGATTTAAACTATAATTTAAAATATTAACCTTCTTTTCTACAAAAAAAAATGGGGACTATTGATTTTTTTAACAAGCGTCACTGAATTAGAATTTTTTTAATTGTTTTTAAAGAATAAATAAAGATGCAGTTTTTGCAGGGTATCATCTGAACCAATGATGTCACATGAAGCTTAGTGAAAACCTGAGCTCAACGCACCTCTGCCTCCTTTCCAGCCTCCTCTGCCTGCCTACAGAGTAAAATCACCCTGCGAGTACTGTATAGCATCACCCTGAATACAGAAGTTTAAAGGTGCAGAGTTTATTTTATTCAAATCAAAGCAGAACTGGAAAGAAAATTCTTCTGTTTTACCTTTTTTTGTGTTTCAGAAACAAATTCTGTTCTTTGGAAACACTTCCTTTCTGTATCTGGTTGGGGCAGATATTTTTATATGTATGTATATATGTCTATGTGTGTACATATGTATCCAATGTAAGGGATCTATTTATAGCCTCCATGCTGCTGGAAATGTGTCACTTTACAGCCCTCCCTGAGCCCCAGGCCCTGCTGCATCCCGAGGCCAACAGGCTTCCTCTCCCACCACCACATGCAAGGCCATGGTCACCAGCCAGACCTCTCTAGAGTGTGGTAATAAAACAGAAAATGTGCAAGACTTGGCAGCTCTTCTTCTGGTGTATAAGTTATTTGAAAAATGACGTGTCTTGTAATTTAATTAATATATTGATTATTCAGTCACCATTCCTGCCATCTCAGCCTGGGATTGCCCACCTTTTTTTGTGATCTCTCCCTCATAAAGGCACTTTAAAACCTCATGTTTCCGTCACTGTTTTTGTTTTTTTTTTTCTGCTGATGTAAATGAAATTTAAAAATCAGAATTCTTTATTGTATGGATGGAGTTTGAATAAATGTCAGCAACTCTCGCTATCTGCCCTCATCTGTAAAAGCACAGAATTCCTTACGTCTTACGTTCCCAGCACCGTGGTGGTTTGTTTTGCTCATCTATGCGCAGTATGGCAAGCACGTGATAAAACAGGAATGAGGCAGGCAGTGGGTGTGGCCTAGATATGTTTCATAGCTTTTGTCAGAAAATGAAGATACAATGTGTCAACAACGGAAAGGTAACAAAAGAAATGTAAAATGACCACATCAGAACAAGAATACAATTGATAACTTCTAAGCCAGAAAGGTAGAGTAGGAAGAAGCATTGTCTATCCAGTAGAAGAAGGATTGGGTATGGAAAGGGAAAATCACGATGGACAGAGAAACACAAAAGATGATGGAAGAAATAAGTCCACATATTTCTCAGTCACAACAAATGCAATTATGTTAAACTGACCTATATGGAAAGAGAATCAAATTGGATGTAACAACTGCTAAAAGAGACCATAAAACAAAATTATACCAAGGTTGAAAATAAAAGAAAGAAACAAGATGTAACAGGGGAACTCTAACCAAAAGGAAGCTGGGGTAGCAGTATTAGTAACACCTAAAATGGGATTTAGAACAATAAAGTAAAAGGACACTACGTGGCAATCAAGAACTTGTAAACATCTAATTATGCTCAAAATATAGAGAGCAAAGATCAGCAATCATGGGTAAAAATTTAATTGTCTCACGGAAATTGATATCTGTTTGTCCCTAAAAATAGAAAAATGTGCATTATTTTCCAACACAAGGAATATATACAAAATTTTTACAAAACAAAGAAAAAGACAGTTTAAAAGTTTAGAAAACAAATGTCATTGGGAATTCTGATATATGGAGGATCAGACAAAGTATGCATATCAGAACTCATGGGTGCAGCTCAAGCATAGCTTGGAGCAGCATTGATAACCCAGCTACATTTAATTTTTTACATGACAAAATTAATGAGTTAACCATTCAAAGAAGCTCAAAATAAGATGAGTATAATCCAAAGAAAGTATAAAGAAGGAATTAGTACAATTCAGAGAAGAAAATAAAACAAATCAAAACTCAAAACCTGTTCCTTGAAAAATAATAAAATACAGCAAGTTATAGAAAAACTGAGAAACTTTACAACAGATAGAGGTTTTGAAATGAGAGAACCATTATAAACAACTTTCTGCCAATACATTTAAAACCATAAAATAGGAATTTTCCTTAAGAAAAGCAAATTGTTAAAATTAATCAAGAAGAATTAAAATACTTGGGTTGATGAATAACAAAGAAATTTGTTTTCAGTTAAAAAAAAAAAGTTACTCCAGATAGCAGGCTCAGATGGTTTTATAGCTTTAGCCATACCTTTAAGGAGGAGAATCCAAAGAAAGTCAAGTGCAGAGATGTCCCCAGAAAGGGCTGTGGCTGGGAGAAGCAGTCAAATGATAAGTGCCTCCTCCCCACCCTTCCTTCCTCCGCAAATAAATTTCTATATAATTAAATTTCTAAAAAAAGTTTACAAATTATTGATAGTAACAATAAAAAATTCCAGAGGTGATCAATAAAACATATTCTCTCCTAAGGACTAATTCTTCCGTTTGGGGGGTAGGGCTGGGACCCTGCCAGACATGAGCGGAGCTAGTGGTCCCAGTCTATCCATTCACAGAAAGGATATGATTCCCAGAGGGTCGAGCCCAGGCCCTCCCTGGAGGCTGGATGCCAGGTGAGCCTTGCCAGGGTAAGCGGGCATCCAAGTAGGCCCAAGGACAGTCCCAGTTTCAGCATGGAAAGGCTGCCATCCTGAGAAACCTTTCCCTGCCTGGCAGCCCAGGACAAAGGTGGTCATGCGAGCTGTGCCCTGGGCCCAGGAGGAATAAGACCTGGATGGCAGGGGCACAGGAGGTTACCACCTGCAGCTAAAGTGGAATGGAGGGCTCAACTAGGGGCAGGTGCCCCTTTTCCTGTTGCTTCTCCACCAGGCACTCTGGCTCCCTTAAGAAACCAGGCCCCCCGGGCAAGGATGGTCCCAAGTCTCCTCTGGCTCTCTTCAAAATATTAACATTCATACCCAAAATGTGCTCTCTTCACTAATATTATTACTGTGGACTATGGTTTCTCCCTTGCAGTTTAATTCTGTTTTTCTAACCAGCCGTCATAAGTCCTAAAGGCTTCAGAATTCTAAATTCCATTTGAGGCACATATGCCAAGTGCACCTCCAAAACCTACGTTTCAGAGAAGGAACCCCTGTTTCGCAGACTCGGCCATGTATTCCTGGATTCCTGGACCTGGGACCCTGGGTGCAAGCCCTGTCTTTCTGTCTCTGATCCCCGCTCTAGCACAGCATTTAGCACAGTGTTTGGGAGGATAGATCTCCCTCCCCCATCCCTCTGGGCACTTGGAGGCTGGAGAACTTTGCCCGTCTCCCCACTGGAATGTCAACAGACAGGGAGTGACACCACAGACCACACCATGGTTTCCCAGCCTGGTGAGCTGGCCCTCCTCTGCTTTCTGCTGGGTCTGCAGGGGTCTCTGGCTGCAGGTATGTTGGGGGGATGGTTATCTACGCACCCCGTGAGAAGGGCAGCCTGGCTGTTGGCAGCCAAGCCTCCCAAACCCCGCCTTTATTCCTGTTCACCTCTGTGGCCATTCCTGTTCACGGGGACCTTCCAGGACCTTCCAGGCTCCGATGGGATCTGCTTTCCTTCCAAAAAGCAAACAGCACCCAGGCACTTGCCAGGCATTGGAGGAAAGTGCTGTTGACAGTGCACGTTTTGGCAGAATTCTTTTTCAAAGGCTTTTGGGAGCCTTCGGCACTTTCCTGGCTACCTACCGGTGGGGACCCACACTGTGCAGTTGGAAAACAGCACCGAATCTGGGGCACAGGGGTGTGGGGTGGGGGTGTGTTTCCCTCTCGCTTTGTTCTCCCAGGCTTTTAGTTGCCAGTGCCAGGAAGGCATGGGGACACTGGGCTGCGCTGTTCCACCACCACTGTGACTAAGGCCACCCTCCCTGCCCCTTGAGTGCCCTGAGATGCCTGAGTGGGGAAACATGGGGACATGCTTTATAAGCTGCCCTCAGCATGACTTTCCAGTACCGAGTGGTGGCCGTGGTGGAAACAAGGTGCTCACATGGTCCTCTGAAATCCAGTTCATGTCGTCTTTCTAATCCCATGGCAAGAAACTAGCCTGGGATCCAAGTGGTGGTGTCGCCCATCCTGATGACCTGAAAGGAGAGTGTTTCCTGCTCTAGAGAAAGTCAGTGCCTTAGGACAGGAAAACAGTGACAGATTGCAGGTGGCATTTATCTTCCTTGTTCTAGTCTATCTTTTCCAAATTCTTTGCAATAACCGTGTGTTACTTTACTATCAGAGTTGCCTCTGGTTCCCTGAGAGCTTCTTGGTGCACATTTTCTCTCCTCCTTCAGCTCTGGTTAGCCGCCGGCCTGGTCCATGGTCTCAGGTCTCCACCCCTTGCCCTCCCCACATGGGCTCCACGACCACCTCCCAAAAACCTCCATTCTTTGATTTTCTCTCAACTTCTTCCAAACTAGATCAATTCCCCAGAAATACCGACAGGTGAAACTCTCTAATTTTGAAGATGTGGTCTCCCTCAGCCTAGGTGCCCAGGGATCTAACACTTCCCCCCTTCCCCTGCCGCCCCCACACTTCATAACCTTCCCACCTGTCCTGGGGGCCCTCTGGCTCACACAAGCAGCTTCTGATGGGCACAAGGATGCAGCACAGACAGCCTGCCCTTCTTCCTGGAAGCCTCGGCCTCTCCAAAGCCGATCTCTGGCTCATCTCTCCTCTGGGACTCAGTTTTCGCATCTTGCTTCTGCCTCAAAATGCTGGCTTCGTTCCCGATTTCCTCTTCTCACCCCACACCCACCCTGCTCACTGCTAGAGCTGCTCACTGCACAGCCCCCAACAGCAGGATGGCACTGGGGCTCTGCGAGCTTTCCTGGCCTCATCCACACCCTTGACTTCAACCTCTGCATAATATAACCAATCTCAACGTCCTTGCCTCCATGGCCAAGCCATCTTCTGGGATGCAGTTCCCATGTCTGCCTGGGTGTCCAAAAGAATCCTCAAATTCAAAGTTTTCAAATTGGTCCCTTTACCCTCACCCTCGGTGGCTTTGGGTGAGTGCTAAGCCTCACCTCCCTTCCTCATAAGCAAAACGGGGGACACGCCAGCAACCTGCAAGTAACTATGGGGGTCACTGTGAGAGGTCAGGAGGAGGCACGTGCTCGGGAAGTCCCCAGAGGAGGTTGGAGCTCTTTAGTTCAGGTGGCGTTGCAGGGGTAGAGAGAAGAGAGGCAGGTACAGAAGGTAGCAGCTGCAGAGTTGTCTGTGAGGGGTCAGATGCCTTAGAGAAACTTGGCTCAGAGGGGTCAGATGCCTTAGAGAAACTTGGCTCGGGAGACAGGCGGGACTCTTCCCCAAGACCAGGGACTCCGACAGAAAAGGCAGACACGGTGGGGGTGAAGAGGAGGGAGGTAGACCTGTGTGTGCTGTCTGTGAATGTGGGTTATTCTACAGGGAAACTGGACATGGAGATCTGAGGTTCAGAGACACTTCTAGGTGGAAATAAATGTGCGGGTTCTGGCATATGGAGGGAGAGCTGAAGCCAGAAATGGAGTGAGGTGGCTCAGAGTGTCTTTAGAGTAGAAAGAAAAACCTAAAGGATACCAGAACTCAACATCAGCAGCAAAGCAGGCTAGAAGAGGTGTGCAGAGAGGTGGGAGGAGCACCCAGAGGAAACCAGGCCCCAGCAGCCAGGGGAGGCAGTGTTGAGAAGCAGACAGTGGTCAGCAGGCCTCCTGCCACCAAGAAAGGTCCATGAGGAGCCTGTGGGAGTCACGGTAGCTTTTGCTACAGTGGGTCTAAGAGTCAATATAAGAACCTTGGTGGAAAGTGAGGCGTTTTCCTTCAAGAGTGTGATCTTAAAGGGAGAGTGAGAGGTTGGTGGCAAAGCAGAGAAAGGGTTCAGATGAGTTAGCTGGGAAGAGAGAACTGACAACACTGGGCAGTAACCACAAGAACTGGGAAGAAGAGTCTTAGCGTGCAGTGAACGGGACTATTGGCCTTTAATGAAGACAAGGAAAGCCAGGCCCCTCTCCACCTGCCACGCTCAGTCAGGCCACCCTCAGCCAGACCACCCTCCACCCCTCCCGTGTTGTCATAGCTATCCCTGCCTCTCTCCACCCAAGCCAGCCTCTCCTAGCTGCCTGACCGCTCCCAAATGCACATACCATGAGACCCTCCTCCCCATAGAACCCTCCAGCACATTCTTTCAAATCTTGATGGAATGTCCTAGGCTCCAGGAACACAGCAGATGTGTATTTTGATTATAGAAGTTACACATGTTGATTGAACACACTTTGGAACAGAATAGCTGTTAACCCCTAAAGTTAATTTTTTATACATTCTTTTAATAAATTAAATTTACTCATATATACCTTTTTATGTACACAAAAGGATGATACAGTAGATATTGTGTTATTATCTTCTTTTTTCACTTAATGTCACGTCTTCTTAAGCATTATATTCCTGGTGGCACGGGACACCATCACCTCGTTGTTTCAGGTGATTATTAGCAATAGCTCTCCTTATGGATAGGTTTTGGAGCATGCCTCTGAGTATTTCTTTAGGATAAATTTCTAGAAGTAAAGTGACCAAGTCAAAAGGTATGAGTGTTAAATTATGATTGAATGAACATATTGCCTTATCCTTGTACATAGGGTTTGTGCCATGTTGCCTTGTTGCCAACCAGCCATAAGAAATCACTCCTGTTTTGAATTCAGCCATGCCTGTAGACAGGAACCTTTTGATTCCTGTTACTGAGTGGGACGAGGCTAATCTGGATGGTTTCTGTGCCATCTTGGCATGGCAGGTTATGAATGTTTCATGGAACCCCCATTTCCCAGTATTCATTACCCAGGAAGAAGCCCAAGGCGTCTTGCATAGGCAAAGGCGTGCCAACTGGTTCCTGGAGGAGCTGATGGCGGGCTCTCTGGAGAGAGAGTGCAAGGAGGAGCTGTGCTCCTTTGAGGAGGCCAGGGAGATCTTCAAGAACAATGAGAGAGTGGTGAGTTCTCCCCCTAGGGGCCCCCTTTGCACCACCCAACGTGTGGGTCAGTGTGTAGCGTCTTCAGGAAGGGAGCTCTGTGACAGCAGGAGTCACTCCTGTGTCTCGGAGGCCTCCTCTCTCCAGTTCTCTGGCTGTGAGCGCTACGTGCCCAGGTGAACACACAGGTGGCTCCAGCGTACACAGCCCCTCGCTGTCTAGGTCACGTTTCCTCCTAAGGATGACTTCGCTTTCCTTAGTCAGAGCTCCCGCAGTATCTATACCCCTCCCCCCATCATTTTCAGGGACATCCTCCTCTCTGCAAACTCGGAATCCTAAATTTTACATCAGAAAATACAGTTTGAAAAGCAGACTCGATGTGTCCCTTGCCTTCCCAAGGATGGTCCTCTAAAGTTGCCCCTGCTTCACAGAGGTGAAGCTGACAGAGCAGATGTCTTAGACACTGGCCTAGGTGAGCCTTTCTCTGCTGCGCCACCTGCGGGCACCTCTTCAGGGAAACTCATATGAGGAAACACTTAGGAGACCACTGCTTCCTCCACCTGCCCTTGGGCCATATGGATAGAGTGGTCTTCATTTTCTGTTTTCATTTTCTGAAATATTTAAAGTGTATCAAGTCCCTTTGAACACTTCAACAAGAGTGTGGGTCGCGTTACGATGAGACAAGGCCTCACACGCACAGGACACACGCCTCACATGCACAGGACACCTCACACCCAACAGGAAGTAGGGTAATTTGAGACAGGCTAACCCGACCCTTTCCATGCAAGTTGCAAATGGTCATACTTTGTGGCTGTGTACCAGTTAGTTTTTCAAAGCAGTTTCAACAGTTCTCATCTTGTTTTTTTCTCACAGCAACCCTGTGAGTTTAAGTTCAGTTGACCAAAAGATTCCTCAGGAATCAGTTTTATTGATGGAGCCCTTGGCAGTTCATAGAATGCCTTTACATCCATTACTAACCTCCACATGTCACCCCACGTGTATGGACGACCGCCCATAGGAGCAAATGGAGGCTCAGAGAACGTATGTGTCTTGTCCCAGATTCACAACTCAGAGGTGACAGAGTTAGGGCTGGCTGGGGCTGAAACTCAGCTATTTTGACTTGGGAGAAGGAAATTTGTGATCTATGGTGGCCTTAATGATCTGAGGTGGAGATGGGGGGATTAGGGAAAACTTTCTCTCTCGGATGAACCCACCTCATCTCCAGAGAAAAACCTGGCTTCCAGAGCCTATCACAAAAGGCCCCAGGTCAAAAGCTCCCAGCCCACCCCTTCCCACCCCAATTCATCAGTTCATTCCACAGATACCATAAGTGTTTGCTTCTTGTGGACATAAGTCTCATGCGGCTTCCTCTTTGTTCCCTCAGAATCAGTTCTGGATTTCTTACAAAGGTGAGTAGGTAAATGGCCCATTCATATCCCGCCCGCCAGCCCTTCTCCTGGGCACACTAACACTGACTTATTCCACAGATGGGAACCAATGCTCCTCAAATCCATGCAAGAATGGAGGCTCCTGTGAGGACAATTTCAAGTCTTACATCTGCTTCTGCCCTGACGATTTTGAGGGCCGGAACTGTGAGACAAGTGAGGAACCCCATAGCTTGCAGACGGGTCCCTGGGAAGCTGATGGGCATGGCCTGGTCAGGCATGGGGCTGGGCTTAACCCCAGTGGAAAATGGGTCCAGGTGAACTTGAAGGACTCTGCTAACCTGAGAGTCTTGGATCTGGGGTTCTGAGGTGCCAATTCTCAATCTTGATTGCCTCCTATTGCCTTCTGGGAACTATAAAATTCTTGAGTTCCCAGCACTGGGAAATTCTGTGGAGAGGGCCCAGGTGAATGTCACTACATCACTGCCCAGTTTCCACATATCCCACCAGCCAAGACAGTGGGGTAAACTTGACCTTCCCTACTTGCTATTACAAAGGTATGAGATATTTTTTTCACCTTCCATATATTAAAGTATTGCAAAGTTCAGGGGTCCCTAAGACCATCCTCAGGTTCAGTAATTTGCTGGAAGGACTCACAGAGTCCACTGAAAGCTGATTACTGACAGTAACCATTTATAATATAATAGCAAAAAGATACAGATTGAAAGGGACCAGGTGCAAGCTTCCAGTTGTCCTCTCCCAGGGCAGTCATGTGGACAGCCTTTCATTCAAGGCCAATGTGTGACAAGGTGTATGAAATAATCATCAGCCCAGAAAATGCACCTGATTCTCAGTGCCCAGAGGTTTTACTGGGGCTCAGTCACATAAACATGGCTGACCGTCCATGTGGCTTACCTCAGCCTCCAGTCCCTCCAGAGGCTGAGCTGATACTGTGTGGCCCACGACCCCTCATGAATCACATTGTTAGACTATCCAGTGTGACCCAAGGCTCTCAGGGAAACAACGCTCTTTTCAGATAGATTAAATTAAAAGCATCCAACTTAATCATGGTGTGGAGGTCACCTCCCAGGAGCTGAGGGCAAAGGCCAGGCCTCTCTGTGGGCAAGGTTAACCCTTTCCCACACAACTGTACATTCCGATGCTGAATGAGCACTTCTGGACCACAGCCAACTTCTGCTCTAAGCCGAACAGGGGCCAAATAGGGTGAAAGACTAAGAAAAGAGGCTTCCTGCCACTTATTTGGGGCTAGAAAGTCTCAGTGTCTTTGCCCAGATTTGGATGCTCAGCAGTCCTGGTGTGAATTCACTTCTAGGACTGGCCTTCTGGACTTTCACAGAAAGCCAACCCCATTTCTCTCACCAAAGTACTGTCTTTCAGAGTCAGGTTGAATGTCCCTCATCTCTGTCAGTCCAAACCNGAGGGCAGTGTCACTGGCCCTCATATGTGGGATCCGAACCGGGGCCCTCTGGCATCCCAAGCTAGTTCTTAACCATCGCGCCACTCGGCCGGCCCCACATAGTTTTTAAAAAAATAATAAAAGTAATTTTAATGCCAATCCAAGTTCATATTCTACCTTTTTCCTCAGCATCATTTCCCAAACACTCCTCCTTACTTCCATATAGCTACCATGCTTATAATTTTAAAGAGTTAAGTCATATCTCATGGTATGGACACATTTACCCGTTCATGTTTTGGCCATGTACATTATTTTATATTGCTATTATGAAAACACATAGATTTCTTCTGGATTACCTTCTAAGAACAGCTGCTCCAGGGAAGGATTACTGGATCAAAGGTTACCAACAAGTTCTAGTTCCAAGTAATATGGAGAAAGCACACTCCACCCTGTCTCTCCCACTAAATGCAGCTACAAAACCTGTATAGAATGCATGGAGCAACTATTTGAGGACCCTGAAATGTCAATAGCAGCAGTACATTGAAGAAGACTAGAATTAAAATTGCCGTATAATTGTGCTTACCATTTTTTCCCCTCCAGTTCTCCAGACAACACTTGACCTGAATCTAATTGATATTTACAGGATTCTCAACAACACCAGAATATACTCTTTCTAACCACACATGGAACTCTCCACAAGATAGACCATATCCTATGTCATAAAATACACCTTATCAAATTTAAAAGATTGAACTCATACAAAATATTTTATCTGACCATAATGAAATCAACTAAAAAGCAATAACAGGAAAATTTCCAAGTATGTGGAAATTAAACAATATGCTTCTAAATAATCTGTAGGTCAAAGAAGAAGTCTCAACAGGAGTTAGAAAATATTTTCAACTGAACAAAAATGAATATGCAACATATAAAATCTGTGAGATGCAGCTAAAATAGTGCTTAATTGGAAATTTATAGCATTAAATGTTTGCATCAGAAAAGAAGAGATGTCTCAATTGATCATTTAAGCTTCCACATTAAGACACACACACAAAAAAAGCAAAATGAAACCACACACTGTGTTCCTTAAAATAACAGAAATTTATTCTCTCACATTCTGGAGACCAAAAGTTTGACATCCAGATGTACCAGGGTTGGTTTCCTTTAGAAGATCTGAGGGAGATTATGTACTCTGCATGTCTCTGTGTGTCCTTTTCTGTTTATTATAAGCACACTCTCATTGATTTAGGGTCCACCCTAATCTAGTATGATCTCATCTCAATCGTGCTTGAGTTACATTGGCAAAGACCCCATTTCCGATTAAGGTCACTTTCTGAGGGTGCACCTAAATTTAGAGGGGTGAGGAGGGACAATATTCAACCTACTGCAGACAGTAAAAAAAAATTTTTTAAGGCTATGAACATTGTTTAGTGTAATATGGGTTCTTGATGCCCTGTTTTCAGCTAATTACCAATTACCATTTTTAAAATTACCATAATGATTATTCACCAAGCATCCAATCTTTTACTGAATCTTTGACCCAAGTATCTCAACTAAAAACTATTCATTAACCACCAGCTTGGGGTAGCAAACAGAGCAAACCATTTTTGGCGCAATCCATTTCTTGGTGATTAATTTTTAAATAAATTATTAATATTCAACAGAGATGGTGCATTTAAGATGATTAAAGCCAGGGCCGGCCAAGTGGCGCGTTTGTTAAGAGCTGGTTTGGGATGCCAGAGGGCCCCGGTTCGGATCCCGCATATGAGGGCCAGTGACACTGCCCTCCACAGCTAAGTCGCTGAACAACAGCTCAACCTGGAGCTGGGCTGCCGTGAGTCGCCGGTGATGGCAGGTGGGTTGCCATGGCTACCGTGTGTAGCCAGCAGCCAGCGTGAGTGGCCATCCAGAAGCTGGCAACTGATCTGCCTCGCCCGGGAAGAGCGCAATGATGGTGCCAGCTTGGGCCAGAGAAGCAACGTCCTCCACAACTAGACTGAAGAACAAAAATGACAGCAACTTGTCTGTTCCCCTTCCCCCAATTCCCCAGTGCTGTTCCCATCCCCCAATTCCCCAATAAAAATTTTTTAAAAATAGAATAAATTTTTTAAAAAGAATTTATTCATATGGATAACAGACTGTCTTGGGGAGACATAATTGGAGTTCAGGAGAATCCTGGACAAACCAAGAAGGGCCTGCTGAGCATCATTCTCCACAAAATTTCACTAATGCATCCTTGGCTCACATATGTCACTTCATTCTCACTTTGGCCTCAAAGACAAGGAAACAATATCATCGGAGATACTTGGGCTTGAACCTGAATGGCTTTGTGAGGAAGAAATTGATCATCCATACTAAGAGCATCACATATATAAGAAGTGTCTTGGATAAGTTGGGATTCCTCGACATTGAAATTCCCACGATGAACTTTATCTCAAGGGGAGCTGTGGCCAAGCTTTTTATCACCTACCACATCAAGTTGGACATGAACTTACATATAAGAATTGCTCTAGAACTCTACCATAAGATGCTGGTGGTCAGTGGATTTGACCAGGTGTGTGAAATTGGATACCAGTTCCAGGTGATGTGACTTTAATTCACCATCTGTGAATTTTTACACAGCCTCTGCAGATTATTATGATCTCATGAAATCATGGAGATTGTATCAGGGATGGTGAAGCATATTATAGACAGCGACAGGATCACCCACCATCCAGATGGCCCAGAAGGCCAAACCCCTGAGATTCACTACACCCGACCCTCCCAGAGAGTCAGCGTGGTGGAAGAATTTAACAAAACCCTAGGAGAAACTAATCTGCCAGAAGCTGCAAGAAGCTAACCTCTTCAGAACTGAAAACACTAAAAAACTTCTTGATGATATCTCTATGGCAAAAACTATTGAGTGTCCTCCACCTCAGACCACAGCCAGACTCTTTGATAAGCCTATCAGAGAATTCCAGAAAGTGATTTGCAGCAGTCCCACATTTATTTGTGATCACCCACAGATAATGAGATCCTTGGCCAAATGGACCATTCTGAGCACTCTGAGCTATTTGTCGTGGAGAAGGAAGTGTGCACGTACCTACAGTGAGTTAAATAATCCCATGAAGCAGCAAGCAGCTTTTTAAGGAACAGGCCAAAGTTGCTAATGATGAGGAGGCCATGTTCATAGATGAAAACTTTTATACTGCCATGGAATACCCACAGCTGGCTGTGGCATGGGCATCAACTGCATCACCATGTTTCTCACAGACTCCAGTAACATCAAAGAAGCGCTTCTGTTTCTTGCCATGAGAACGTAGCAACCACTAATACATTGGAAAGCACAACAGTTGGCACTTCTGTCTAGAAAACAGTAATTGGAAGTTGTGTGACTCAGACATCTTTGCATTTCTGCAAAAGACCAAGGTCTGCAAGGCAGTTCTTGATTGTGTCTATCCATTTGACTACCACTCTTCACTCAGCCACCAGAAGAAAGGAGAGGAACTGAGAGTTCATTGTTACCCCTTGTTACCAAATAAATGATTATTCTCTTTTAAAAAGTTATTCCATAATTTCAAGAACAATTTTCATTTCTAAATGTTCCTTTAATTCACATACACACACATAGTTTTNTGGCACAGCCCCTCTCGGCCTCAGGCTAACTTGTCCTATGGTCAATGGATCACGCAGGGGACCCGGCACAGCAGGCCCCTCCAGGCACACAAGGCAAGGGATATCTTCTCAGAAGTATGTGTAGGAGCCTGTGCACAAACAGCCACATGGCACGGAAGGGTCACAAGACACGCTTTGCCTCTAGGACCCCCTGAATTTCAGGGGTCAGGGTACAAAGCTGACATGCAAGTGAAGCACAGGCGCCAGGACCCTCTGTGCTGAAAACCCTTTGTGGGACCACACCTGATACCACCTGGAGAGAGAGGCTTTTGAGCAGAGGGACCATTTCAGACCTAGGGAAAGGCAATTCACCGGGGCGGGAAGTCCTGGGTTCAAACCCCCAATTGTACCACAGATGCCTCACCTCCCTCTCAACCTGTTTTCTGTTTTAGAGAAAAGATGGGAGAAACGATAATTAGCATTTATCGTGGTAGTAAGGACGAAATGAGAGCTACACATAAATGTCTGAAATAAAATGACGTTTTTACTCTCTTAGAACAAAATATTCCTATATCCACAGCAGGCCCCCATGGATATGGTTACTGAGGAGAGCAAGGTTTGGTCAGAACATCCCCAGGGCTACAGGCCAGGTGACAATGCGACAATGTCCCCAGCACAGTCACTTGCCTCCCGCTCCCCACCCCTCGGCAGGCCCAGGCTCCAATCAAGAGGCTGTGATAAGCAGGACAGCCAGCCACCCTCGAGCCAAGGTGAGTGAACCTTGCCCCAGAGGCCTGTCACAGCCGGGACAGGGACGCTGTCCGAGGCCACACCATGGCGGGCCTGTTGTGCTTCATCCTGCTCAGCACCTCGCTGGCCAGCCTTCTATCGCCAGGGGACAGTGGTAAGTACTCCTCAACCTGCAGACTGCAGAGGTGGCCACCAGGGAGGAGGAGAAAGGGTGAGGAGTCAGAGTGATGCCCTTGCACCTGCTTGGTGGGTGCCTGTCCCACGTCAAAGGCTGGCATGAGACAGCTGGGCTTGGTGGTCTCAGCCAAAGGTAGCTTAAGGCCAGGTGTGCCTCCCTGTGGGAGGAGAGTCAGACAGTGGGTCAGAGGTCACAAAGACAGATAAAATCACATGTACAGAGAAAGAGGGAGAGAGACAGAGGTACAGAGACAAAGATAGACAAAGACAGAGACAGAGAGAGAAACAGAGAGGCAGAGAGAGGGAGAGAGATGAAGAGAAGTCCCCCCTCCTCTGCCAAAGTGAGCTGGGAGAGAGGAGAGCAAAGGGGTCACAGGCAGAGATGAGTTTCCACGGCAGGGCAGAGAATGAGGGAAAAGCTGGTGTCACCATCCTCAGGCTGGCTCAGCCAACTCAAGACTGGACAGACGGGGGTCTCTGGGTCTTCCAGATTCCCAGAGCCTGACCAAAGAGAAAAAGCTCAGAAGAGGGAGAAGCAGAGCAAAGGCAGAAGAGAGGACAGAGGTGGTGGCATTGCTCCTGGAGGGACACCGGGACTTGTCTGCCTCCTGGGTCAAGTGCAAGGACAGGAGCACTGAGGAACAGATAGAGGGGACTCGGGTGTGCAGGAGATAAGCAAGTGGTAAAAAATAAAAAAGAGAAAGAAAAACAGAACAGGGGAAAACCCCACGTAGGGGAATGACGAAGGGGAGAAACCGGTGTGTGGGTTCTCATTAAAAGCAAGTGCTTGGTAGTAGAGCAGATATTCGGAGTAGTGAGGGAGGGGCCCACAAATTACAAGTTTGAGCCTGGCATTGTTAGGATAATAAAAAAATGGGGAATTTGGAAGGGGAAGTAATTTGAAGTCGGAATGAAGCTAATCTTTATCGAGCATCTAATGTGTACCAGACTGAACACTAGGAATTGTATACATTCTTTAAAACAATTCTAAGAAGTAGGTATGTACGGTCATTTCCATTTGGCGATATTAAGCGGTAGGTACCAATATGTATTTGAAAATTCAAGACTTCTTGACTCTGCAGCCCTATTTTTTAGTGTGGAGCATGGGGAGTTTGGAGTTCTGAGATGAGGAGTGACATCCGTCATGGTGAGAGAGTTGAAAACATAGAGCTTAGGATGAAGGTTGAGGCTAGAAATATCAACTTGAAGAGTCTTTTATAATGGTGAGACTAAATTCTTCAGTGGAAAAAAGATAAGAAAGAGAAGTGCAGAGGGAGAAGAAAAGCCTCTGAGGGCCTCCCATATCACAATGAAAAGAGGAAAAGAAGTGGGTGAGTGAGAGACAGATAAGACTGAACTAGACAGGTGGGGAAAATTCAGCCATAGATACACACCGTGGGGAGAATCCAGCAATTCTCTGATCCAAGCCATTTTAATTGGCAGATCATGACTCATTTGTGAAGCATGAAATCAATTTGGTGGGTTTTTAAAAAATGAAATAGAACAGATTCAAGTAGAAAACTTGATAATAAGTGCCATTTTGTAGAAAATAGTTGTAAGTTCTATTTCTTGAAATTATATTTCAGTTGTGCTTATGTGTGTCCTGGAACTTTATAGAAATCATACTTTTAATTGTAGATTGTGATCAAAATAGTTATCACAACTCCCTACTTAACTCAGCTGAGACCTTGAAGGATGGGGGTGTTCAGAACGGGGCTGGGAGTGGAGAGGTACAGCCTGACCCAAAGCACAGAGCGGAGTAGCCTGAGGGAGGGGAGGTGACAGTGACCTGGAACTACTCTGAGAAAGGAGAGTTTAAGAAAGAGGGTTTGGATTGCCCACGCAAAGCTGGGTGTGCACGTGCAGGGAGGCTGGTGAGTTGTTTGGATGGGATGTGTTTACTTCTCAAGAGAAGGATGTGTGGGGTCTAGAACAGATGTCTTATACTGTAACTGGAGTAGTTGTGAGGGAGATGGGCATTTCCTTCCCAGCTGCCTTAGTGCATGAGGAAGGAACGTTTTCAGGTACTTTCAACTTTGTTTTCTTCCCTGTGTTCTAGTGTTCATTAGCCGGGAACGTGCCAATACCGTCCTGGAAAGGATCCGGAGGGCGAATTCATTTCTAGAAGAGATGAAGAAAGGAAACCTTGAAAGAGAGTGTTTGGAAGAGACTTGTTCCTATGAAGAGGCCCGAGAAGTCTTTGAGGACACCCAGAAAACGGTAAGGTGGGAGACCAGCTCTGCACTATGCTGAGCCCGAAAGGGGATGCTGGGTGGCCCTGGTTACCCTCTATTGGAGGCTGTCATGTAGGCCAGGCCAGGACCTTACTGCATGGCCTTCTGTGCTGTGGCCTCTGCTAGGAGGAAAGAGCAGCTGGGGAGGGGCTTTCATAGTGGGGAGACTGTGAGTCCTCTACCGCTTGCAACAGTATTTGTTCCTGACTCCTTACCCACCAGGTGAGGCACGTCAATTTGTTTCATGGGTGGGAAAACTGAGAGGTACGTATGGCCCAAAATCAGTTACAAGAGTTATGAGAACTTCTGAAGGTACTGTTAAATTAATTCTAAAACATGAAGCTTATTTAAAAATTATTCATGGCCTGGGCCAACGCCTCCCTGGGCTGGGCCATGCACACAGAGACATTTGGCTCACTGGATTTTTGCCCAAATTTATGGCCACCACCATATTTGATGTTAGGCACCTGAGTTGCATCCCTGAGAGTGCCTGGCACACAGACGCAACACAGATGCTGGGCCACAAGACCCAATACCATGCCTGTGCAGCAGCAACAAAGGAAGCTCCAAAGGCACCAGTCCCCTCACCTCTGGAACAGGCCAGGCCTCGGTTCCTTCCCTGAAAGTCGCTAGTGAGCTTGGTTCATCTTGCAAGGGACCCTTGGGAAAAATGGCTGCCATGCAGCAGTGAGACGGTAGTGGATGGTAGCTAGCCAAAACTGGGCAAGAATGAGCTGAAGATGCCTAGAGTAACAGGAGGCCAAACAGGAGCTCTGCCAGAGATAGCTCGGCCAGGCTACTGCCGTCACCACCACACCACTGACAGTGGACCCCCATCCACACTGCAGGACTGCAGTGGCGTGTCTACTAGATGCTGGGTACTGGGGACACCTGCACCACATAGGCTCCTCGTTGCACCCGGAGGACCACCTGACCAACGTCACCTTAAAGGCAGCAGATAGGATCCACGCCATCAGAGTTTCTGGGGAAAGCTCATCTTCTGTGCTCTTTGAAGACAGGTCAAGTTGCAAGTCATGGCCAATTCAAGGAATTTAAATCAGAAGAAGAATGTATTCAGGGCTGGCCAAGTGGAGCGTTGGTTAAGAGCTGGCTTGGGACGCCAGAGGTCCCTGGTTCGGATCTCACATATGAAGGCCAGTGACACTGCTCTCTACAGCTAAGATGCTGAACAACAGCTCAACCTGGAGCTGGGCTGCCGTGAGTGGTCAGCGACGATGTAGGCTGCAGCCCCTGCTGCAGTGGGTTGCCATGGGCTACCGTGTGTAGCCAGCAGCCAGCGTGAGCGGCCAGCAGCNCCAAAGTACTGTCTTTCAGAGTCAGGTTGAATGTCCCTCATCTCTGTCAGTCCAAACCAGTGGTTAACCCCGGACCAGGTCACTGGGCACCAGGACCTGGCTGTAGAGCAGGCTTATTTCTCTGGCCTCTCACTGGAAGATCTCTGATCAAGTTGGAGTCTTCTACTGTCTCCAGGGTATTTTTGCTTTTTTGCTTTCTCCTGTCCCTCCTCTGCTCCCCACCAGCTGCTGCAAGGGATGATAGGTGGAAGTCACTTCATGCTGGCCCTGTGTCCCCGCTGGCTAGGTTGCTCAGACATGAGTGAACACCCAAACACCAGGTCCCACCTTTCTGGTCAATCTGCAGAGTGGGGTAGTGCCAGGCTCAGCCTTTGTAGTTGGCAGCTGAGCACCACCTTCATGCAGAACACTGGCCCTGGCCCAGGGAGGGTTGGCCACCAGGGCTGGCTTTCTCTGACCAGCAGAAGCCCCTCTCAGGCTGTCTCTTTCTGTCCTCAGACAAAAACGACCAGCTGATCTGTGAGAATGAAAATGGAGGCTGCGAGCAGTACTGCAGCAACCACGTGGAGGCCAAACGCTCTTGCTGGTGCCATGAGGGGTACACACTCCAGGCCGATGAGGTGTCATGCGCACCTGCAGGTAACAGGTCCTCAAGGACCTGCTCCAGGGGTTGTGTGTTGTTTTACTTCCGAATGAGCAGTCACCAATTCCTGCCCTGCCACAAGTTCTCTTCTTGGCTAAAAGATGAGAAGGGGTGGCATACCATTAACTGAGCATCTACTACTGCTGACCACTGCATGCTCAGAGGCAGAGAGGACACTGAAGGCCAGCCAGGACAACAGTGGACAGGACAGAGCCCTGGCTGCGGCTCCCTGGATGGGCCTCAGGCCCCCTGCCCATTCTAGGTGGGCTCAGAGGAGAAAAACGAAGTTCTCCCTGCCCCACTTCCAGTTCTCTCTGCCTGGAATCTACGCTGCCACACCCAGTGTCTGTACTGACTGCAGCACAGTTCTGGATACCAAATCTTTTTTAAAGGCAAGCACTTTTAGGAAAACGGAAAATTTCTCCAAACCAACCTCAAACTAATGGGGCTGCAATTCCAAAAGCTGGGACACCCCAAGCCCTCTGTTTCTTCAGATGGAGATGTACCCATCCTGGTCAAAGCATCCTGAAATTCAGCTGCCACCTCTAAACACTTTTTTTTTCTGGCCCAAAACTTCATTGGAGCAGACCAAAAACTAAGAGTGGGTTCAAAGTAGCAACACAGTTGTCTGAGAACCTGGTTAGCCTTTAGACAGAATATCATTCATCCTTCAGGAAATTTAAGCAGCACTTCTTCCCCTTGGAAAAATTAGCAGAACCTAGTTTCAAGAAGTAGGGCCCTGTGTTCCTGCAAAAAAAGCCCCTGCCCCATGCACTCGCCCAGCCGCCCCCACAAGGGCACGGAGGCCTCCCGCAGCCCCGAGGCAGCAGCCGGAGGCAGAACCACTGCCTGCAGGGCTCAGAGTCCTCTTCTCACCAGCGCATTCTTCTATCACAGGGGTCGGCAAACTTTTGAGACGGAAGAGCCAACTCTGTCCCTCACAACAATTTAAAAATTATTCGAGAGCCATAAAACAAATGGAATCACCATTATGTGAATAACATCCTTTAAAATTTTTATAAATGAAACTATGATAGTTTTATTTTCATTTCCAATTTTACTTCAGAGCCACATGTACGTACCCAAAGAGCCGCATGTGGCTCACGAGCCGCAGTTTGCCGGCCCCTGGGCTATCATAAATCCCCACATATTGCTGACTTTTGTTTTATACAGTTGAATATCCATGTGGAAAAATACCTGTTCTGGAAAAAAGAAATGCCAGCGAACCCCAAGGCCGAATTGTGGGTGGCAAAGTGTGCCCCAAAGGGGAGTGTCCCTGGCAGGTAAGGCTTCAGGGCCCTAGGGTCATTCGGGACCTCAAAGGGAAAGTGGGTAAGTCAGCCGCAGGACACCCCAGGCCCCCAGTTATTCCTGCTCATGGGAGTGCTTCAGTGGATTTCCTCTTTATTCTGAGGCCCTGTTGTTGACAACAGCCTCCATTCATCTCAGATTTCAGTGCTCCCAGCAGCACCTCTTGTCAGCTTACGTGTTCTCCTCACACTGCTTCATCTCATCCCCCGACCTTCTACAGATGCAGAAACAGAGACCATACAACTAATAAATGGCAGAGGCAGGATTTGAACCCAACTCAGTCACCTCCAAAGCTCCATTTACTATCTGTCTCTGGAAGCTGAGATTCTTTTTTTCTTTTGTATGTCAGATATTGTTTTTTGAGGTTTTATTATTATATATACATATACATATATATATATATATATATATATATTTTTTTTTTTTTCCCCCTCTGTTGGCAGCTCAGCTCAGGCCGGACTCGAACCGCTGTTGCTCAGAGCTCAAACTCTTGAGTGAGCTCTTAACCAACTGAGCCACTCAGCCGGCCCTATTTTATTATTTTTTTAATTACCATCCCGTCACCCCTCCTCTTTGGCAACCATCAACTTGCTGTCCATATCTATGGGTTTGTTTCTGTTTTGTTTCGTTTATTCATTTATTTTGTTGTTTTAGAGTCCACTTATAAGTGGGCTCATACAGTAGGATTCTTGATCCATAACAAAGTCCTCCTGCAGACAGGAGGCTGTCCCCAGCATGTGGTCAGGTCTGTGGGCCGTGGCTCCCCCAGGACGCCTCTCCACAAGGCTGCCTATGAGCCTGGTCCCAGCTGGAAATGCAGAGTCTCAGGCCTCTGGACCCACTGGGTCAACACCTGTACTTCATGAGAATCCAGGGATGTGTGCTCACTTGAGTGTGAGAAGCGCTGCAACCCTGAGACCTGCAAACTCAGGTTCGAGCCTGAATCAGTGACTGTTCTTTAACCCTTCATTCTGAGACACTCCTCAAGTTAAACAGCTAAGAATTTTTAGAAATAAAAGCGTGAGAACCTTGTAAGGGAAATTGGAGAATCACGGTCATCCTTGGGCTGACCCCGGGCTCAGGGCCGCTCCAAGCCTCTCATTTCGTGGCCTTCTGATCCCTTCTAGACCACTCTCAGAAGTTGCATCTCTTGCTGACCCGGCCTCCCCCCGCTCCAACCCACCTCCCACAGCAGTTGGGGCCAGGGTGAGGCCTTTGCAGTCCAGAGTCCACTTCTCAGCTTTGCAGAACCCTGGTTTTTGGCATCCAGAGGAATGATCTGAGTTAGACACATCCAAATGGGACCAATATGTAATTGAGCGGCAAAGCCTCTCTGAGGTAAAGGCAGAGCTGGTCCCAGAAATGTGGATTTCTGTGCATTTACAATGGGGAACACTCAGGTAGGCTTGCTGGGGGTGACTGCAGCAGGCACTACTTTCCAGCACATACTCCCTGGGCCTGGCCCCACCAAGACCTCATGTCTCAGTATCATTTACCCCCCACAATCCCACCTGAGAGGAAGGTGCAATCTCACCCCATTGTATACGTGAGGATACTGAGGCCCAGCAAGATCCAGTGCCTTGCCCACATCAGAGCTGAGAGTCGGGTCCAAG
>NW_017731441.1:3184496-3215386 GCF_001890085.2 Hipposideros armiger
TTCCTTTACACATCATCCATGGCTACTTAAAAGCGCAGTGTTGAATAGTTGGGACACAGACTGTCTGGCCAAAGAGACCTCTGACCCACAGACCCATCGTATTCACAATTTGGGCCTTTATGGAAAAGTCCTGCTGCTCTGGACAGGATGTAACTTTTAGGGATCTCACCAAGTGATGGGACGTGCATTTTAAGAGACCCGCCAGGGCCAGACCTCCTGGAGTCAGTCTGACTCTGAGGCTGACTCTTGGCCAAGCCGCTTACCCTCTGTCTGACTTCGTCTACAAAATTGTTACCTCGTCTACAAAATTGGAGCTCACTTCAATACTTTTCATGAAGATGAAACCACTGCACATGAAATGAGGCATCTGGGAGGATTCAATTATGTCATCATGGACAGTAAAGCCAATTTGCAAACACACAGATGTCCTCCAGCTCAACAGCTCAGGTTATAGACATTTAGGGGAAATTCTGCAACCAAAATGTGAGAGGTCTCAGGAGGAATGAGCCCGTTGAGTCTCTTGTTTCTTTCTGGACATGAAAGTTGTCTGGACCCTCTTCCTGGGAAACAAAAGGTGGGGGCGGGGAGGGGAGAAGGCAGGGAGATAGGGTCCTGGGAATAAAAGGGGAGGTGAGGATAGGGCTGAAGGGGCCAGGCCAGGAGCCCCCAGACCCACATTGGGTTAAACAGAGTCCTGTGTGTCACTGGTTTTGCCTCAGTTTTTCCAGCTAACAATGGGACACAGGCCCCTATGTCACAGCTGTCCATAAACATGGGTGCCAGGTGACATCAGGACAACCCCTGAAGGCTAACATTTGATGTGCACATATACTAACCTTTAGGAATCATCTCCATCTTTCTGTGAGTGGAGCTCAGATCATTTCCTGCCCACCAGGGGCTGGGGACAGAGAAGGGCTCATACAGAATCTGGCCTCCCCCCACAGGTTAAATGTGCCTAGAGACAACATCACAGCATAAATTGACCGGGTGAGACAGGCCCAGAACACCAACTGCAGGTTATCCCTGAGGACAAGGCTCTGAACATCACAGCGACCATCCCCGGATACAGACCAGCCTGGCCTCAGCCCCCAGAGCAGGAACAGTTTGGGACCACACTGATTCACTCAATCTGTTGGTGTTTATTGAGCATCTACTGTGTGCCAGACACTCATATAGGTACTACAGACTGAGCAACAAACAAGCTAGACAATGGGGCTTATATCCAAGTGACCATGGGCCTTGGATAATAATCAATCACCACATGCAGAATAAATCCTGGGTGATGGGTGCTGTGGAATAGAGTACAGTCTTTTTCTGTCTTTCTCAATGAAGTATTCACCTCGCCAGCTGGTTCCGAAACCTTTTCCTCCAAGGCCTGGAGTCTGGCTCCAGAGACCCAGTCAGCCCAAGAGCTCCGGCTGCATCCCCATGCCTGACGCCTTGAGGAGGTTTCCGGGCTGGGAGAGAAGCTGGTACCTGGTGTGAACTCACCGTGTGGCACACACACCTCCCTCCCGGCCTGGCTACCAAGGGGGCAATCTGCTTCTGGTGACCTGAGATGATTTGCCCTTCCCTGGCACTTATCGCTTGTTGTAAAGAGACACAACTTTGAGATCTGGAATCTCCCTAGGATGAGAGCCAAACAGCAAGACTCCTGTATCCCCGGGAGACAGCGCACTCCATGTTTCCTGGCCCTGCATGAGAGGAGCAGGGAATGAAAGCCACGGAGAGGAGGCTGGGTGATGAAGCCACCTCCAAGCCTGGTCCTCAGGTACCATGCCACCCTCCATGTTCTCCTGGATGACGCGTACTGAGCTTCACCTAAGTGAGAAATGGACTTCACCGTGAGGCCTCTGACCCAGGGCTCATTCTCCCTGGCCCTCAATAGGGGCAGGTGAGGTGAAGTTGTCAGTGTAAGCCGTGTGCCTCCACGGCACACCCAGCAGCTCCTCNATTCTGTAAATGCAGCCCATCCCTGAGGGTGCAGGGGAAAGGTGAGTCTCCCAGAAAGGGGATTCCATGGACAATAATGTGACCTTCCAATGTCTGTTGTGCCCTTGTCAGGCTGCACTGAAGCTGGGCGGTATGGTGCTGTGCGGGGGCACCCTGATTGACACCACCTGGGTGGTCTCTGCAGCCCACTGTTTCGACAAAATTGAGAGCTGGAAGAACCTGACAGTGGTAGTGGGTAGGTTTTATTCTTATCGCCTCCTGATGAGAGAACAGTTCTTGGGTGATAACAACTCGGGGCTAAGATTCTAGGCATTGAGCCACCAATTTCCACAACTAGATGAACTTCTCCAAAAAAAAAAAAAGAAGTTGGGTATCATCTGGACAAACCCCAATTGCCTACAGGGAGTCACTGTGGCTCCATCCCCTCAGCCTCTTTCCCACCCAAATAAAGACATGGGAAGTGATGTCGTACCCACCTGTCTTGCTTGGGCCCAGAGCTCCAAGGAGGATGCAGCTGCCCAGGGCTCCATGGACCACCATGGATGGGGCTCTGCTTGGTGGATTTATGGGATGACAAGGACCCCCAGAGAGAACCAGGCCCTGTCTGGAAAGAACTGGGAAATCAGGCAGTCCTCCTAACCCACCCACAGCTGCCTGGCCCTGCACCCCTCTTTGCGTGCCTTCAGCACCCCAGGTCCCAGATTCACCCTCAATTCACACTCTGCATGGAGCCCACTGGTGGCCACCTGGGAAAGCTGCTCTGGCCAGCTCGAGGGTGATGTACGGCCCCACCTACCCCAAAAGAGGCTCCTACTCTCTTGAGATTCGGGAAGGGACATTCCCTAAGGCTTCAGGGCTAGGAGCATGAGCAATGTGGGTCTCCCTACAGGTGATCATGACCTGAGTGATGAGGATGGAGATGAGCAGGAGCAGCAAGTCGCTCAGGTCATTGTCCCCAGCAAGTACATCAGAGGCAAGACGGACCATGACATTGCCCTGCTCCGCCTGAGCAGTCCCGTGGCCTTCACAGACTACGTGGTACCACTCTGTCTGCCCGAGAAAGCCTTCTCTGAGAGGACGCTGGCCTTCATCCGCTTCTCGTCCGTCAGCGGCTGGGGCCAGCTCCTCGACAGAGGCGCCACCGCTCTGGAGCTCATGGCCATCGATGTTCCCAGGCTGATGACCCAGGACTGCCTGGAGCAGTCGAAAAGGAAGCAAGGCTCCCCAGAGATCACGGAGAACATGTTCTGTGCTGGCTACCTGGATGGGAGCAAGGATGCCTGCAAGGGGGATAGCGGCGGCCCGCATGCCACCAAGTTCCAGAGCACATGGTACCTGACGGGCATCGTCAGCTGGGGTGAGGGCTGTGCAGCTGAAGGCCACTTTGGGGTGTACACCAGGGTCTCCCATTACACCGAGTGGCTCCACAGGCTTATGAGCTTGAAAACACACTCAGAAGGCCTCTTCCGAGCCCCACTCCCCTAGCACTTCAGTGTCAGCTCCATGGACCTGCCTCTTGTGAAATAAAGCTGCTGCTGCTGCTTGGGCTGTNAAAAAATAATAAAAGTAATTTTAATGCCAATCCAAGTTCATATTCTACCTTTTTCCTCAGCATCATTTCCCAAACACTCCTCCTTACTTCCATATAGCTACCATGCTTATAATTTTAAAGAGTTAAGTCATATCTCATGGTATGGACACATTTACCCGTTCATGTTTTGGCCATGTACATTATTTTATATTGCTATTATGAAAACACATAGATTTCTTCTGGATTACCTTCTAAGAACAGCTGCTCCAGGGAAGGATTACTGGATCAAAGGTTACCAACAAGTTCTAGTTCCAAGTAATATGGAGAAAGCACACTCCACCCTGTCTCTCCCACTAAATGCAGCTACAAAACCTGTATAGAATGCGTGGAGCAACTATTTGAGGACCCTGAAATGTCAATAGCAGCAGTACATTGAAGAAGACTAGAATTAAAATTGCCGTATAATTGTGCTTACCATTTTTTCCCCTCCAGTTCTCCAGACAACACTTGACCTGAATCTAATTGATATTTACAGGATTCTCAACAACACCAGAATATACTCTTTCTAACCACACATGGAACTCTCCACAAGATAGACCATATCCTATGTCATAAAATACACCTTATCAAATTTAAAAGATTGAACTCATACAAAATATTTTATCTGACCATAATGAAATCAACTAAAAAGCAATAACAGGAAAATTTCCAAGTATGTGGAAATTAAACAATATGCTTCTAAATAATCTGTAGGTCAAAGAAGAAGTCTCAACAGGAGTTAGAAAATATTTTCAACTGAACAAAAATGAATATGCAACATATAAAATCTGTGAGATGCAGCTAAAATAGTGCTTAATTGGAAATTTATAGCATTAAATGTTTGCATCAGAAAAGAAGAGATGTCTCAATTGATCATTTAAGCTTCCACATTAAGACACACACACAAAAAAAGCAAAATGAAACCACACACTGTGTTCCTTAAAATAACAGAAATTTATTCTCTCACATTCTGGAGACCAAAAGTTTGACATCCAGATGTACCAGGGTTGGTTTCCTTTAGAAGATCTGAGGGAGATTATGTACTCTGCATGTCTCTGTGTGTCCTTTTCTGTTTATTATAAGCACACTCTCATTGATTTAGGGTCCACCCTAATCTAGTATGATCTCATCTCAATCGTGCTTGAGTTACATTGGCAAAGACCCCATTTCCGATTAAGGTCACTTTCTGAGGGTGCACCTAAATTTAGAGGGGTGAGGAGGGACAATATTCAACCTACTGCAGACAGTAAAAAAAAATTTTTTAAGGCTATGAACATTGTTTAGTGTAATATGGGTTCTTGATGCCCTGTTTTCAGCTAATTACCAATTACCATTTTTAAAATTACCATAATGATTATTCACCAAGCATCCAATCTTTTACTGAATCTTTGACCCAAGTATCTCAACTAAAAACTATTCATTAACCACCAGCTTGGGGTAGCAAACAGAGCAAACCATTTTTGGCGCAATCCATTTCTTGGTGATTAATTTTTAAATAAATTATTAATATTCAACAGAGATGGTGCATTTAAGATGATTAAAGCCAGGGCCGGCCAAGTGGCGCGTTTGTTAAGAGCTGGTTTGGGATGCCAGAGGGCCCCGGTTCGGATCCCGCATATGAGGGCCAGTGACACTGCCCTCCACAGCTAAGTCGCTGAACAACAGCTCAACCTGGAGCTGGGCTGCCGTGAGTCGCCGGTGATGGCAGGTGGGTTGCCATGGCTACCGTGTGTAGCCAGCAGCCAGCGTGAGTGGCCATCCAGAAGCTGGCAACTGATCTGCCTCGCCCGGGAAGAGCGCAATGATGGTGCCAGCTTGGGCCAGAGAAGCAACGTCCTCCACAACTAGACTGAAGAACAAAAGGATAGCAACTTGTCTGTTCCCCTTCCCCCAATTCCCCAATAATAAAAAAAAAAAAAGATGATTAAAGCCAGGAAAGATGCAGAAAATCTGAAGAAAATGCCCTTTTATGTTGAATAGTTCTAGAGGAATTTGTTCCAGAAAATGAGCTCTGTTTGGGAAATAGCCTCTTCAGGTTGGGTTAGTAGGTTATGGTTGTTACTGGTGTAAAATCTTAATGCATTTTAAAATCTTTTTTCCCTTTTAGAATGAATTCTGGAATAAATACAAAGGTGAGATGTTTTCTATTTTAATCTTAAGTGAGAGGTATTCATCATTAGGATATTTAAATTGGGAGAAATTGTATTTGAAATTTGAAAATGCTTCTTGAATATCCTTTCTGCCCCTGTTTAAATCTTATTTAACACTTCTCCCCTTTGAGTGTTTTCATAGCAGTTATTGTAAAATAGATTTTATAACTGTATTAATTCTGGTTTTGTTACTTACTTAAATATAGATTTAAATCAGTTCATTCTCATTTGAGGATACCAAATTTGATGATAATTTTTTAATCCAAATGTATTAATTAGAAACAAAATATAGAGTCTGAAAGATTGGGTCCTCTAAAAAGGTAACCACCTTGATTTAATGCTTATAGCATCTGAAATGGTATCAATCATCACTTATGTTTATATTCTAGTAACAGTATTCAGATTTCTCACAATTGAACTTATTTCTAAATTGGATTGTGCAAATGCATCAAGAGATGTGAGGTCCCATGTTAGTGATAGACAGTAGTCTCTGAATTCTCATTTCTCACCCAGAGCATTTGGAAAGTGGAACCCTAACATCCCCCTTGTCAATGCTCAGCCCAGAAATAAGTGTCAGGCAAGCACCTGTCCTCTGTCCTTCCAGCTGATCCCACGTGGTCACCAGCCCAGAGCTCCTCACTTTGATGTTAAGACACCATTAAACATTTCAGCAAAACTTGGAAAGGTCAGTCAATGACCCAGTTAGATAAGGGCATCACGTACACATAGCCACAAAAAGTGGGAATAAAATGAAGTTCAGGTAGGAGGAATTGTTTACAGGGAAACAGGAAGAATGCCAAGTTCACTCAAGTTATCTGAAAAATATGTGCCAAGATCAACACCGCAGTTATTTTCCTGATGATGGAAATTGCCCGCAAGCTTTGGTTTCCAAATCCTTTCTTTGCAGATGGCGACCAGTGTGAAAGCGATCCTTGCCAGAATCAGGGCATGTGTAAAGACGGCCTCGGGGAATACACATGCACCTGTTCGGAAGGATATGAAGGCAAAAACTGTGAATTACGTGAGTTCCTCTTTTGGTGTACTTTCAAGTCAGGGTTATCTGAAGAATCAAAGGTGGGAAAGAGAGAAGCTAAAATGCCCAAGGAAACAATCTCACATCACTTCTGGCTTAGACTCTGGACTCCATTTTGAGGTACCACTGTAGTAAGAGGAAAAAAAAAATCAGTCAAAGTCTAAATGTGTCCTAAAATCCACTCAGTTTTGGAGTACAATGAGACACTCAGTCACTCCTCTGTTCTTCTGAGAGAGGCTACGGAACATTAGTGAAGCGTGTGGCCCATTAACCTAGAAACGAGAACAGACTTTCTTCTTGGAGTAGAATGTACCCCCTCACATCTGTTACTTACATTCTTTGTGGTCCTGAGTAATGGTTCTAAATCACCACCTTTCATTTATGTGTGTTAGTGCAAATGTCCATACTAAATGTCCAGGATTGTTCAACTATAAACATTTGATAACATTTAATTCTGCATAGAAAGGTCACTAAAACTTTTCCTAATACGATGATTAATTTTTAAATAAAAATTAGGTTAGTATTAGACCAGTTTTTCTTAAAGAGAAAGATTTGCATTTCTTTTTATAATTTATAATCTTTAGAATGTGCTCTTGGATGGGATTGCTTTGGAATTTTCCCTGACGGGAATTTCAATTATGTACCATCCATCCCAAGTTCAGAGCTGCCACCCCTGCTCGCCTTTCGGCTGACCCCAGAGCCACCGTGAATGTTTTCTAAAGTTCCATCAGTGTTGATCTTTGCATTGTAATTATTTTTCCATCAAAATCCAAATGTGGAGTGTAAATTAAATTGCCAATATGGCATCACTGATGTGAATTTGGAGTTTGATGTTCAGTGTACACTGGAAGCAGGTGGGTGATTCTGGCTTAGTCAGACCTGCTGAACAGTGAGGGATGCTCTCAGCCAGGCCTTGAGGACTGGAAATCTGACCTTGGCCAAGGAAGCACTACGTCTAGAGCTTCACATGACCTGTGAGGTTATCCTGTCAGGTGGTATGACCTCCACCACTTTACAAATGAAGAAACTGAGGCCCATGGGTTGCAATAACTTGCCCAAATCACACAAGTGATGGAAGGGCCAGTTTGAAATGTGGGTTGGCCTGACCCCAGGATGTATGCTGCCTGTTTCTCCTTCCTGCTACACTGGAGCCCGGACTCCATTCTCCAAGTCCCTTATTCCACATGGACTCCTGTAGCCTCAGAGCGGACAGGTATCCGGCACTCTGCCAAGCTCTGCCTGAGAAACTGGCCCCAGAGCCCACCCTCCTGCAGGAGGCCCAGCCATGGTGGTCAACACCCATGTGCCTTTTTAGAGCTGAATTTGAGACCCTCCGTGTCTCCAGGGCCCCACTGGGCATGCTCAGGTTACTTGAGGACCTTCTGGAAGTCTGGCGCCTAGGGCCTGTCAGACACTCAGCTCTCACCCAGTGGATGCCATTGTTTCTCCATGCTGCCTGGGGAGGCAATAGGGCAGTGAGAAGAGCACACATGGAGGCAGGACCCCCTCACCCCTCTGGCCTGCTCTGGGCAGCCTGTCCTATTTGCACTGGGACCAGCTTATATGCATCAGCCACCTGGCTCTGGCCCTTTGCCCTAGCCAGGTGGCCCGCTGTGGGGCTGACTAGTGGGTGTACGTTCCCCTGGTGTTGCTATCCTTCCTCCTGGCGAGCTGCAGCCTCAGTTTCCCTAGCCTGTCCTGAGAGCCAACATGCCTCTTCCACAGTCACACGGAAATTCTGCAGCCTGGACAATGGGGACTGCGACCAGTTCTGCAGTGAGGAGAGGAACTCTGTGGTGTGTTCCTGTGCCAGTGGGTACATCCTGGGTGACAACGGCAAGTCCTGCATCTCCACAGGTAGGAGGAACATGGGGACACCCCAGCAGGTTCTCTGAGCCAGAGAGGCCAGCCGTTTCCAGGCCAGTGAGGCATATGCCAGTGCTGGTGAGAGGGACAGCTGGAGCATTCTAGTTGGGCCATGAGTTTTGGAAACAGACCCACTGTTTCTGTTAGCCATCTGAAAAATGGGACCCACAGCGTTACCTAACTGCTTAGTGACTGTGAAAATGTAAGGGGGTAATTCATAGAGGCCACTTTGCACAGTGCCTGGCTCATAGCAAACCCTAAGCAACTATGTAATGAGTGACGGGAAGGCGTGTTTCGTTTCCTGGGAAAGGCGGAGAGCTTGGGAGGCTAGGAGTCACAGTGGACTAAGGCAAGAGTGCAGGCCGGTAAGGGGCAGTGCAGGCCTGACTGTTGGAGCCGTGGAGTTTGGGATAAGTTGCAGGGGCCAGAAGGGGAACCAAGGACCCTCAAGAACTGATTTAGGTTGTGTGGGCCTCAATGTTAATCAAATTTATTTTTTCTTTTCCTTGATAAAAGCCAGATGCCATGAGTGTGGCCTAGAAGCTCACAGAGGGCATGACCTACCAAGGGGCTGAGGGCATGACCTACCAAGGGGCTGAGTGACAGACCAGGTCCCTGGCATAGGAAAGTCCTGGTCTCACTCTGTAGAAAGTTCCTCCCATGCTGCAAAGCTGACCTCTGGCCAGAAGTTCTGAGAGGCCACTCCTTTTTTTTGCACTCCAGGAGGTGGAAACATTCAAGGATGACTGCAATTATGTAACATCAGCACTCTCAACTAGTAAAAAACTCTGACAGTCACTTACATTTCTATTGGTAATGAGACTTGAAACTGAAGCTGGTCTAAAAATGGGGGGTAGACTCATGACATGCATGCAAATATTTTTTAATTCCAGGAATAATCAGGAATCAATTTAAAATACAGTTCGATGTTTGAAAATACTACTTCCTAATTCAGAATGTAAAAGGGCAGTGATTACAAATCTTAACACAGAGCTAGCAAACCTAGGGTGAAGGAGTCTTTATCTCCAGCTAACACATTCACCAAGAGTCTACTGGGGTGGGAGGAGGAAGGGGCTGTCCTTGAGGTCCTACAGGAGCACACGCAGCACTAAAACAAACTAAGTTTTGCTTATCTGTCCTTAGACAAACACAAGGCAGCAGAGAGAAGCCATCCATTTTCAGACCTGCTGTTTTTTCCTGTCTCTCAACTCTTAGGCCCTCCACACCTCTCCCTACCTCTGTCCTGCTTTGCCCCCTTTCTGCCTCAGTTCCCTAGGTGATGATAATACAGAAAGGAAGCTTTCTCATGTTTACTGACACCTCCCCTGTGCTTGGTGCTTTTAAGGATAGCTATCATTTTTTAGACATTATCATTCAAAGCCATGTCACAGTAATCCTTATTATGCCTCAGATTGTTTCCACATGTTGTCTCTTTTGCCTGGAACACTTTTTTGTTTGTTTCAAAATTTTATTAAGAAATGTTTCAAATACACAGCAGTGTTGACAGGTTTTGACAGTGAGTGCCCATCTGCGCCCACCTGGGTTCTACCATTAACATCTCACTGTACTTGCTTCATCACCTGTCTACCCCATATTTGTCCTCTGTCCATCCACAAGCCACGGTGTTATTTTGATGCATTTCCTACTAGATTGCAGATATGCCCTTCGTGGCTTCAGCCCCACACGTCAGTGCCCACACCACAGTGATTTCGGTAGAATTCATCCACAGTGGGGTGCACCGATATGAAGCGCATGCTCCCTGCATTGTGACAATTGCATCCACCTTACAGCCCAACCCCCATCAAGACATTGAGCACTTCGCACCCCAAAAGTTCCTCACTCCCTTTCCCAATTACCAAGCACACTTTTCACTCGTCCTCACCTGCATTTTTCAGGGCTGTCTCACCCCATTACTGTGAGGGCTAGACCCTCTCTCTGGCCTCCCCGACTGGCTCATGCCATTGTTTTGTTTTGTATTGTTTTGTTTTGTTTTCTCTTTCAGAGTCTTTTCCTTGTGGGAAACTCACTCAGGGACGTTGGAAGAGGTCAGTGGCTCAGGACTCCCCTGAGACCATCATGCTGGAGGAGTATGACACTGAAGACCTGATTCCCACTGAGAGCCCTTTCCATCTACTGAACATCAACAATACAGAGGGGAGCCCTGAAGAGGATGACAGCAGCGTCATACGGATAGTAGGCGGGAGGGACTGCAAAGACGGCGAGTGTCCCTGGCAGGTAACTGCTGAGCACTTAGTGAGTTACCTGGATGGAGGACCCATCTTTGCAGGCCACTGCCAGCACAGCCATCGAGGCCAAGGCCTGTGCTACCCCAGCACACCTGTGGCCCCTCAGCAGGCTTTGAGCTCCAGTGCTGAAGGAGCCTGAGATGAGAAGAGGCTGGTCCTTCATCCCCCACCCCCATCCCTCACCACCCATTCCTATCTGTGTGCAGAGGGTTTGAGTCCTAAAACCTCCACCTACAGTAGAAGGAGAGATGAGGCACCAGTTCAGGCTGCAGGTTCGGGTCAGCAGGTAGAGGACCTCTACCCAGGTGGTGAAGAGCAATCAAAGAGGCCTTTGATTGCTCTTCTGTTTGGCTGGAGGCAGAAGGATTCACTGTCCTTGTTTCATTTCTACTTTGGTAAATTTTTTTATGCAAACACCTAAATTCTAATGAGGCAGACAGTACCTTAGAGAAAAGCACATCCATTAGTTTTCAAAGGTAAAGAAACAAACAAACAAAAAAATCACTCTTTCATTGTTGATTTCTACTACAGTTACCAGATTTAGCAAATAGAAACACAGGACATACACTTAAATTTGAATTTCAGATAAATAATGAATATTTTTTTTTAAAGATTTTTATTGGGGAATTGCAACAGCGCTGGGGAATTGGGAGAAGGGGAACAGACAAGTCGCTGTCATTCTGTTCCTCAGTCTAGTTGTGGAGGACGTCGCCTCACTGGCCCAAGTTGACACCATCATTGCGCTCTTCCCTGGGAGAGGCAGATCAGTCGCCAGCTTCTGGATGGCCGCTCATGGCAGCTGCTGGCCGCTCACACTGGCTGCCAGTCACACACGGTAGCCCATGGCAACCCACTGCAGCAGAGGCTGCAGCCTACCTCGTCGCTGGTGACTCATGGCAGCCCAGCTCCAGGTTGAGCTGTTGTTCAGCATCTTAGCTGTAGAGGGCAGTGTCACTGGCCCTCATATGTGGGATCTGAACCGGGGCCCTCTGGCGTCCCAAGCTCTTAACCAATGCGCCACTCAGCCGGCCCCAATAATGAATAATTTTTAATGAAAGTATATCCCAGATATTACATGGGACGTACTTAAACTAAAATTTATTTGCTATTTATTTGATTCAAATTTAAATGGATGTCTTCTATTTTATCTGGCCAGCCTAACTTGGACTTTTTAAGTTTTTAGTGTCCAAAGCCAAAACAGCTTCTCCTAGAAGCAAAAATCCCAGAGCTGCCACAACCTTTAGAAATTACCTCAGCTCACCTTTCACCTCCAAGCTACAGGACAGGTATGCATTTGTTTGAATCATCAAGAGCCCAAGGGAAGGACATTTCAACATCTAGTCATCATTCATCCAACACATATTTATGGAAAACTTGTTGTATTCAGGCACAGAATTGGAGGTTGTGTGTGTAGACTATGAAATCATCAGAGCTACTTCTTTGACATCTAGAGATCTAGATCTAGAAAGGGAAGTGAGATGCACCCAAATGACCACAATTCAAGTTGATATATGATAAAGGTCACAGAAGTGGTGCTGGTAGGATTATAATGAAATTCCACTGGGATGAATAGGAAGCTCCCACAGGGCAGGGGTGTCTGATTGAAACTCTGCTAGTGGCTTTAGATGGAGCTCCACAGGAGGAGAGGACAGGGAAGGGCATTCGGGCAGAAAGTTCCTCTAACGGGTCCCTCAGCAAGTCTGTTGGGATTTGTGATTCTTGTTTTCCTGGTCCCGGTCTTAGCAGGTTGCCTCATCTCCATTTTAGGAAGAACAGATGGTGTCCAAGTCTTAGAAACATGGACTCTCCCTCACTCTTCAGCCAAGTTGGATTATGAGTAGATAAATTATGCAAAAAAAACCACAAAAAAGCATTACTAGAGACAGTCCCCAATTTACAGTGCTTCAACATACCATGGTGCAAAAGTGATACACATTGATTTTTTCTGGGCTAACGACATGTGGTAAAATACTCTCTCGTGATGCTGGGCAGCAGGAGTGAGCTGCAACCCCCAGTCAGCCATGTGATCAGGGAGGTAAATAACCGATACTCTACCGTGAACTGTGTTGCCAGTGTTTTTGGTTATTGTGCTCTGAGCATGTTTAAGGTCTGCTAGGCTAAGCTATGATGTTCGGTAGGTTAGGTATACAAAATGCATTTTCGACTTAGGATATTGTCAACTTACGATGGGTTTATTGGGACATAACCCCATCGTGAGCCAAGAACTATATGTACCACATACTAGTCAGAAACATCTTCAAGGGTTCTTTTAGAACTTGACATTAATTGTTTCATTAACCTACACATATCCTTAGCCAATAACTGTTGCTTAGAGGATGCAGAATTTCCTAGAGAAAAGGAAAAACAAAAAATACTCCATCTCTGGATTTGCAAGCCTGGGTCTTTGGGGAGGAAAGAAAATAAGAGAATTGTCTATGGTGTCTCTCACTTGCCCCATCAATGCTCATTCCCAGGTTGAATACTCCTCACTCCCAAATCCCAGATCGGGGTAGAAATCCCTTCTAGGAGTAGCCACATGGATTACAAAGAAATTCACTTTGATGGTGGCATTCCATAGGCCTGAATAGTTTAACTGTTCTAGAGACCAGAAGTCAGGCCACCTAAGGCAAACATTTTCTCCAAAGACTGGCTTCTGCCTAGTCTGGGGTATAATTCATAACCACATAGACAATACAGGTTTTTACCACAGTGAAAATTGCTTTTCTGTGCATAACACTTTAGAGAGTGCTATGACAGATCCAGAAGAAATAAAAGACTAACCTCTGTCATTCCTTATCCTGAGTTTGTAGTCCAGGTGGATAAAGGGATAGGTAAATTGTGACAGAGCCCTACTCAATAGATAACTCTTGGTACTTAGTAAGGCCTCAACTCTCTGTGGAGCAAATGAATAAGTCAATTCATTGGCTGGTACATGAAGCAAAGACCTGAAGGCGTGAGGTGCTTCCCAAACCTGTGCTGCGGAATTGGGGGGTGGGGAGGATCTGGGAAGGTGCTGTGGGGTCGACCATGAGCTGCCTCTTGGAGAATGTGCCAGGGTGCCAGACTGAATGGTCAGTGGGACACACAGGAACAGGCATGGTGACCAGCTGTCAGGAGTTCTGCAGGACTGGCCACATTGGACCGAAGCCATGTGGTCAGATGGGCACTGTGGGTGTGCTGGTTTGGGCTTTCCATTTCAGTTTAAAGATGCCAGAAGTTCTCTTGGAGGAAAAGGCAGCAGAGTGGGGAGGACGGGAACAGAGGAAGGCTCAGCTGGGCACACCAGCTTCAGGATGGGGAGGCCCTGGTCCAAATCGGGGTAATGGGAAGGAAGGTTTGAATTTAAGATTCCAAATTTCCCTTTTCGGAAAGTCAGACTGAATGTATTTGGCTCTGGCATTCTCGTGGCAGGCTCTGCTCATCAATGAGGAGAATGAGGGCTTCTGCGGAGGCACTATCCTGAATCAGTTCTACATCCTCACTGCGGCTCACTGTCTGCAACAAGCCAAGAGATTCAAGGTGAGGGTAGGTAAGTGATACCACACCCCTCAGCTGCTCTGCAGGGCCCACTGTCACGTCCTTATTTTCAGAGATCACTGGAATGGATCCAATTTGCTGGAAACACTGGATAAAATACGAGAATCCAGGGTGGGGGCTGGGAGGAGTTTCACAGAGGAGGAGAAGGAGGAAAAGGGGGGGCAGGAGAAGGAGGAGGGGAACAAGGAGAAAGAGAAGGGTGAAGATTAAAGGGAGGAGCATGAGGGGGTTGGGGAGGAGAAGGAGGAGGGGTAAGAGGACAGGATGGCCTTCCCTGAGCTGGCCCAGCCCTCCTCCCACGTGGCCCTTCCTGAGGCTCTTGGTGCTCATGCCCAGCATGAGGTGCTTACTCTCAGTGGCCTTTCCTCTGGGAAGGCTTCCAGAGCACCACCCCCGCCCCTGGCCAACCCCCCCTGCCCCCGCCAGCCCCCCCCTTCAACAGTCTGAGCACTGAGTCCCTTTGCCTCTCGTATTTTTGTCCATGGGATTATTTCGTAATGTCTGTCCTTCTCTATCAGACTCTAGAACTGTCCCATGAAAATCCAATGCAAGTCACAAATGTGAGCCACATATGTCATTTTAATTTTCTAGTTACATAAAATTTTCTATTATACATTTTAAAGATTAACAGGTGAAATTTATTTTAGTAATGCATCTTATTTAACCCAGTATACCCCAAATATTATCATTTTTATGTGTGATCAATTTTAAAACTATTTATGAGCTATTTTGAATACTTTTTTCATTCTAAGTCTGAACTTTGACACAGCACGTGTCAGTTCAGGCTGGCTATATTTCAAGTGCCCAGTTGCCCCTGTGGCTGGTGGCGGCCCTCTGGAGGGCGCAGATCTAGAACGTAAGACCTTCAGCTCCCTGATACCCCCGGCACACGGTACACAGAAAATGCCTGTCCTTGAATGAATGAACTGAAAGTCCCTGGGGTACTGAACAAACATAGGAAAATGTGACTAATGGTTGTCTTTGGGTAGTGAAATTGAAAGTCATTTTTATTCGCCTCTTTATGCGTTTCTATATTTTTAAAATTTCCTAGTGACCATATACCATTTTTTAATCAGAAAAAAAAAATGAACTACTTTTCAAAAGCAACCCACGTGTGAATGCATGGCCCAAACTGTGCTCTCCCCATATTCTAGGTGATCGGAACACGGAAACGGAAGAAGGCAACGAGGTGGAGCACGAGGTGGAGGTGATCATAAAGCACCACAAGTTTGTCAGGGAGACCTATGACTTTGACATTGCTGTCCTCAAGCTGAAGACGCCCATTGAGTTCCGCATGAACGTGGCCCCAGCCTGCCTGCCGGAGAAGGACTGGGCGGAGTCGGCGCTTATGACGCAGAAATCGGGCATCGTGAGCGGCTTCGGGCGCACCCATGAGAAGGGCCGCATGTCCACCACTCTCAAGATGCTGGAGGTGCCCTACGTGGACAGGAACACGTGCAAGCTGTCCAGCAAATTCACCATCACCACAAACATGTTCTGTGCTGGCTATGACTCCAAGCCTGAGGATGCCTGTCAGGGGGACAGTGGGGGCCCTCATGTCACCCGGTTCCAGGGCACCTATTTTGTCACCGGCATTGTCAGCTGGGGTGAAGGATGTGCACAGAAAGGGAAGTATGGAGTCTACACCAAAGTCACCAACTTCCTCAGGTGGATCGATAGGTCCATGAAAGCCAAGGCCAGGGCCCAGGGTGAGCGAAAGGTCCCTACTCTTCCCCCGACATTAAAGTGATTGTCCTAACACTTGCCGTTCTGAACAGGCTGAATCCTGGAATAGGTTTCCTATCTGCAATGATTAATGTCAGTGCCTTATCCTGATTTTGTTCTTGCTCTATTGTAGTGGGACATGAAAGTTTCATTTGGAACTCTAGATCCTGCCTGTGCCTCTCCAGGTTTGGAGGTTGCTTCAGGAAATGTGGTATTTTAGAGGACAGGGGTCTAAACTCTCCAGGACGACTCCTCTGCTCAAAACCGTGAGGAGGCTGTTTCCACTCATAGTATGTTTTTCCATTTCTGATGTAACTAAACTGACTTCTTGGTCGGTCATGCTCAAAAGACTGGAGAATAAATAAGCAAGGTCCTGGGAGCACAGACAGAAGGAGGTAGCAGGGGTCAGGGCCAGCCCATAACTGGATGGCCTCACCTTGGGGTCGGGGTGGGGGTTCCCCACATGTGCCGGCATAGGCTCCCCCAGGCCCCTCATTTACCTTCCAGGACTGAGACAAAGGTGAACTGTGTCCTCCAGGAGCCTCCTGTGAGAGTCAGGCTCCCTGGGAAGGGAAGGCCATGAGAGCTCTCATTGGCAGGGGCATTTTAACATTGACTTAACCACTGGTTCTTCTTTCTGGTTTCATGCTAGAATCACCTGAGGTACTTTTAAAGAGTGCCCAAGCCCCGGCCCACCCTGACACAGTCTCCTGAGCAGCTTACATGCCCACCAGGTGCCACCTGTTCCCAGACCAGGGGACTCTGGGATCCTTCATCCAGGCCACAGCCCAGAACGCTTAAACCAGAGCCTGTGGGGTGGGCACATGCCTCGGAAGTTTTTACAGCTCCTCAGGTGACCCCCAAGTGTGTGATGTGTGCTGGCAGGGGCTACAGGAGGGATACCCTCTCCTCGACTGGGTCATGTCTAAATGCCAAGTCCTTCACCGTCGCTGTCCACACTGATTCCAGGCCCTCCACTTAAATGGTCATGAAAACCAAATATGCTTTTAGAAAAATGGAAAAGGTGACCTCAGACCAGACCTACCAGTGTATTTTCCAAATGTCCCTATACAGTTTGCATTTTGCGTAACTTCGCTAAACAAAGTTTCAAAGTCCCACTACAAAAACTCCCCAAAATGTCAGTAGCTTTTTTCTTTTCTTTCTTTCTTTTTTTTTTTTTTTTTGTAAACTGGAGATATTGCAAGGTTAGAGTGCTTTGTAAACAAGAAACATTTCAAAGTTAGAAAAATCAATGTGGACAAGTACACAGTTTCCCAGAAACACTCTGAGGAGAGCGGGAACAGCCGAGGGTGATGATTCTCTGCTTGCTGCCTTGGCTCCTGCTAAAAGTGAGCCACTGCCGAGTGAGCACCTGGGGAAAAGGCCTCAGACAGCAGGAGACCACCGTGTTGTCGGGCTGAGGGTTTTCTATGCAGCTGAGCGGTCTCCATCCAGAGGCAAACCGCAAACTTGGATTCTTATTTCTGGAGATGAAAGGTTGTTTCGGGCCCAGAGAGAACTCAGGGGAAGATTCACAAATAAAACATACCTTCGCTGTTACTACTTGATCTCACTGTTGGCCACTATTATTGGCGATAGAGTTCATATATCAGAGAAGAAGGGAAACTGAGGTAGAGCAGAGGAAGAGGCTCCGTTGTTTCCATGGGGCTGCTTATCTTCCTCATCCAGAAACAGACTTCAATTCAGCGAGGCTCTAGAGGAAATAAGGCGAAGAGATGCAGCTGGGTGCCGTAGGTAGGGCCCTGGCCTGGGACTCACGGATGAGGTAACCCAGTTCTGCTCGTTCTGTGTGCCCAGGGACAACTTACCTCCCCCTCTGAGTATCACTGTCTTCATGGCAAAATGGAGCTAATGGAGCTACCTCTTCTACATGTCAGCCCTAAACATGGTGCAAGGCTTGTGCGTGAGGGGACATTCCCTTACTTGCTATCACCAGAGCTTCCCTCAGGGGCTGCTTGGTGTAGAAAGTGAGGCCTTGAGGGCATGGAGATCAGCAGGAAGCCAAGGGTGAGGAACCAAGAAGGGGGAGAACGTAACGGTTGATGTTTTTTCTCCTGAGAGTGAGGGAGAAGTTACAATACTACAATAAAACCATCTCCTCCTCAGCCACTGCCAATCCTCCCCATCCCCTCACCCCCCCCCACTCCACACACACACACACACACACACACACACACACACACACACACACGCATGCTCAGTTCCCGAGGGCAGAAGAATGAATGTGACNCTCCTCACAACAAACAGCTGAATCTCCTCAGTTCATTTTTCCTGGCTGCCTTCCATTCATAAATTGTCTATATTCATTTCTTTGGGACCCTGGGGTTTATCATCGAGCTGGTCTTTTCTTTCACAATTGCCCACATAACTGAAATGAGCCTTTTTATAGGGAGACTGGTTTTTAAACTGAGAGCTCTCTGATGGATTTTAGAAGATGTAGTTCCCCAAAACCTGTAGAACTGGATTTCTCTTCCTGCCAAGACCCTAGTTGATGGATGACACTCTTCAAAGAGAGGCCAAGGGACGTTCCACAAAATACATGTTTCCAGGTCCTGCCTAGATCAGTGGGATCTTAGAAGGGTAGGACCTGATGAGTTACATTTTTATCAAGTCCCTCAGGCATGTGTGGGCACACTGAACCATGGGTCTCAGGTGAAAAGGAAACAAGTGATCAAAGTTCAAGTGAACTTGGCGAAGGTAGGTGGAGCAAACCGGGCAGGCACCTGCCTCGCTCAGGACATGACTGGAGGACAGTGACTATCCTGTCCTGTGCCTGGAACACCAACAGTGTTTAACACATGCAAGTTAGGGTGCCAGGACTTGCTCTGCTGAACAGTCAAGCTATATTTAGTTTAGAGTAGACCAGGGTCTGTAAGCTATGGCTGCTGCTGAGCCCTAGCCACCTGGGTTTGTAAATAAACTTTTTTTTTTTAAAGATTTTTATTGGGGCATTAGAGATGGGAATAGCGCTGGAGAATTGGGGGAAGGGGAACAGACAAGTTGCTGTCCTTTTTGTTCTTCAGTCTAGTTGTGGAGGACGTTGCTTCACTGGCCCAAGTTGNCACACACACACACACACACACACACACACACACACACACACACACGCATGCTCAGTTCCCGAGGGCAGAAGAATGAATGTGACAGCCTGGGAGCACAGTCACCCCATAACATGGAGGTAGTTCTGGATGGTGTTATGAGGGTTGAAAGGGCAGGGAGCCCCCCCAACCCCACCCACCACCCCCAGCATGAGTTAGGAGGCAAAGGAGAATGCCAGCTGGCTACATGGGGGCCGGCCCCATGCTGCTGCTTCTAAACCACAGTGGTGGTGGCTTGGTAAGAACACAGGTGACCCTCCACATGCAGGGCTTCTGGGGTGCTGGCTCACTGGAGAGCCTGTCTGGTCCCGAGGCCCTGCCTACAGGCGCGGAGCACAAAGGCTGAGGCCTTTTAGCAGGATGAACAATAAGACCATGGCAGGTGGGAGTGGCTGCTTTCTAAACGGAAACTAGAGGGCTTAAATTTCCATTTTAGCAAGTCCCCTGCTGCTACTGCCACCACAGGAATCACTGATTGAGGCAAGCTATCAACCAACACCAAAACCCTGGTGGAAAAGTCCTTGAGAAACAAGATATTCACAGTCTCACAGCATGGCCCCAGAGTGACTTTTTAATTATAAACAGGGCAGGATAGCTTTAAAATGGAGATCTGCTGGGCATATTATCCAAGTGACCGGGGATGATATCACCACCAGCGAGGCCACAGCCATGGTGTGCCCCGACACAGTGCACAGTGCACATATGCAAGGACATGCATTGCCGATGCAAGGTTTACCCTGAGCCTAACCACGAGAGGTCTAACTGTGAGAGGTCAATCGGGCAAACCCAGCTGAGGGAGGCCAGGATGCTCCAAAACCGTCAGTGTCAAAAGCTCCAAAACAAAACAAACAAAAAAGCTCCAAAATATCCAGGAAACTACACTAAATGAGACTTTGGAGGAAACCAACAGGATACAGTGAGAGAGGACGGTGGCAGGGGGGTTTCATCAGATGCTCCTTAACAGAAGGGAATCCCCTGATATATGGAGGTGCAGGGGAGAGAAGGAAAGGAGAGAGGGACAGAGAGACAGAGAAGACAGAGACAGAGACAAAGACAGAGTTAGAGAGACAGAAGCAAAAAGAGCATCCACTGGGGTCAGTGGCTCTGTGCTGACCGGCCCAGTGAGTGTGTAACTGAGAATTAGGCGAGGATGGGGTGTGAGTTTGCTGTCCTGTCACACAGGATTTGGATTATTTATCACCTCATAATTCTCAGTTTAAAGACACTCTTGGTTCTTACAAAATGTCCCCTAGGTCCACTCCTCCAGGTGGCCCTTGGCACCGCAGGAAACCTGGCTGTGCAGGTCTTACCGAGAGGTGTGTGAGGCCCCGGTGCTGTCGTCTGCTCTCTAGTCCTTTACAGAAAAATTGGCTGACCCCTGGACCTACCCCATCTAAGGTTGGGCTCACTCTCGGATCTCAAGCCCTCTGCTGCCCTCTTATAGATGCCCTCCTGCCACACCAGCCTCCTTGCCATGCCCTCTCTCAGGCCTTCACACTCTCTGTGCCTTGGAGGATCTCCCCGTGAGGTGCACTGTGTTCAGGTTTCTCTCCAAAAGGGAGCCTCTATGGCCTGGACCCCTTTATCCACTCTCCTTTTCCTGACATGGAAATTTGACACTTCTCCCTCTCTGATCCTCCCTCCTCCCACTCCCAGGCTCTGTCTGCCTCCCTGCCTCCCTACACCCCAATCCCTCCTGTGTGGCTCCCACCCACCTAGAATGTAAGCTCCAAGCCACTGTCTTGCTCACTGCTGTATCCCCAGGCCCAGAACACCTGGCCAGGTAAAAGCCCACCTGAGCTTTGTTACTCGGGGCTACATGCATGCATGAGCTTGGATCTCTCAGTCCATCACCCTGTTTCCTTGGGCAGGATCCCCTGACTTCATGCCAGAAGCCTACCCAGCTGTGTCCCCTAAATACCTCACCAAAGCCCCCTTTGCCTTCGCATTTCATTTCTCTGCCTTTCCTCCCCTCTTTGCTTTAAACAGAAAAGTACAGAACCAAAGCCTATGTTTAGAACGTTGAATTGATTCAATAAAATTTCTTGCGAAATGTCCTCCCAACAGGGTGCCCTTCTTTTCTTGTTTTTGGCTTCTGTCTCCTGCTTGGCTACATGTTTTAGAGCTGGTGGTCATTGTAAGCAGCCCCCCTGTGTTGTGAGCACGGCCCAGGGTGGACTTTGGCCTCCGTGTTGGCAGACCTGTCCCTCAGCAGCCCAGTGGGAATGGCGGGCTGTGTCCAGCTGCTGCTGATCCTCCTGGCCCTTCAGAGCGCCGAGCCCTCAGGTAGGCATTTGCTTCTTAACCATGTCCCTTTTGACAGTGTGGGTTTGGCCAAGTGGGTGTTTCCTAGGGTAGAGGAGGCCCTGAGTGACCAGCCTAGTCTTAACTCAGCCCCCTAAAGAGCCCTCCTGGTCTCTTTATCATTCATGACAAATATGTTGGCAATGTCCAGGAAGAATTAGGCATGTGAGAAACTGAGTGAGTAGCTCAGGATGGAGGGGCCCAGGACTGGGCAGGCTGACAGGCTGACCTCGGGGTGGGGGGGTGGCACAGCCTCGCAGCAGCTTCTCTGGGGGAAACAGAAGCCGCACCCCATCCCCTCCACAACCCTCCACCACCAACTATAAAGCTGTGAATCAAACGGCCTGGTTACCTGTGGCCCAGGGATCCCCAGACCCCATGGCGACTGCACTTTTACCTAAGACAGACCTGGTAAGGAGGCTCCCTGACTCTCTGCTCCAACACGAGGCAGCTGGAAGATTGGGGAGAGTTTGTGTCTTTATGTCCCTGTGGCAGTCAGCTCAGGAAGTAAGAGCCCAGCCATTACTCTCTGGGAGAAAAGGCTCCAACAGCCACTTCAGCAAGTTAACTCGTTTGACTTTCTCCTTTTGAAGGAATTATGAGGCCTGTCACCGTTTTAAAATGTCTTCATTTCATATTTATCAAGACATTAATTATTGTATGTGGAGGCACTCGGTCTCTAGACCTTGGAAGCCTTGTCGTGGGTCCATCTGTCACTGTCCTCCTTAACATTCCTTCCCATTCTGACCCAAACTGGGGCCATGCCCTCCCTTCCTTTGCTCTCCCAGCCTTGTAAATGCAGCTTCATTTCCCCGGTAGCTTCAGTCAGACGGAGTCAATCACCCTCCCGGCCCTCAGCGGCCTCCCAGCCCCTCCTGCCTAGCACATTGGCCACTGCCAGCCACCATCAGAGCCCTAGAAGCAGAGGGCAGGTCCGAGGTAAGACTGCTGTGAGTTCAAAACACACTGGATTGCAAAGGTTTAGCACAAAATAAGAATGTAAACTGGAATTCATAGTTTTTAACAGCGATTGTATATTAAAATAATACTTTGGATCTATTGGGTTAAATAAGTATATGACTAAAATTATTTTAACCTCTTGGTGTTGATGTTTTAAATGTGGTGCTGGGACACTTTCCTGACACCTGGGGCTTTCACGCAGTCCCCTTGGGCAGCACAGCCCAGCCCAGCCCAGCCTCCAACTGGCCCACAGCATCTCGCCCGTCCTTACCCAACTGCACACGCTACACAGCAAATAGCATGGTTTGGAAACACTAAGCCGGTCATATTCCTCTTCCAGTTAAAACATTTAGAATAAAATCCAAAACTCTTAACATGTTGTGCTAATTAGAGTTCAGTTTGTCTGTGAGTAGGAGAGACCCACAAGTAACATTATATAGTTTACAACACTGTATATAACCTTATACACCATAAAACAATCACAGTAGCTGAAACAAAATGAGGATTTGTGAAATTTCAGTTCTAGAAGGGCTGTGGATCAGATACCCAGAAAACCCCTCCTGATAAAAACTGAACGTAGACTAAATGTTTTATGTCATTTTAAATATGTGCATCACTGGACTGACACAAAGGGAAGAAATCCACAGAAGTCAAAGAATAAAAGAAAAGAAAAGCGAGCATGAACTGAACTGTCACCCTCAGATTTCTGCTGGAACCTGGAACCTCATAGCCCTGGGAGACCCATCAGCCCAGTAGACAGTCCTCGGCCCTCCACACAGAGGAACGAGAAACAAATTCACCGACTGGATATTGGCACTGGGTACAGAAAGAAAAACACCTCCCAAGAATCAGTCGCTACGGTTTGGCCCAATGGTCTGGAAACCCCAGCAATCTGGTGTCACGTCGACCTGGATGGGAAGTACCCGCCTTGAGAAAGGAAGGCAGAGATACTCTCTGGAGAAATCCACTTTCATTCTGGGCCCCAGGTAATTCCAACCCCTAACGTTCTGAAGAAAACGGGCCATTCATAGTAAAAGAAAAACATCCCCAAACACACAAAGAAACAAGACAACCGTGAACCTGCAGGGAAAGGAATAGAAGCAGGCCTCAATGTTCAGACACAGACCACAAAATAAAAAAACATGCAATAAAAATATGAGAAGAAAATGAGAGATACTAAAATGTTCAAACACATGTGAAAAGGAACCAAATAGAACTTCTGAAATGGAAAATACATTAATTCAAATTTTTAACCCAGTTAAATTCATAAAAAGAGGGAGAAGGAAAAGTTCTCTTCACAACAGAATGCCAATTAGTAAATGCGGAAGAAATGAGAGCTATATAATCACTAGTTTGCCATTATAATGGTAATAACTGATTCAGGAAAAACAACCAAGGATGCTGAAACCGTTCAGTTAACGACTAGTGGGTAACAGGACACTCACAGTCCCAAAGTATCTCTCGTACAGTGGAGAAATCTGTGGGTACCATCTGTATAGTGTCCTCCAAACTTTATGTTCACCCAGAGCCTCAGAATATGACCTTATTTGGAAATAGGGTCATTGCAGATGTAATCAGTTAAGAAGAGACCATCCTCAATTAGGATGGGAACTAAATCCAATGACTGGTGTCCTTACAAGGAGGCTCACCATTCAGTCCTCCGTGATGTGACCTTCATCCTCATATTCAGAATGGCGCTTAGAGCTCCAGCCATCACCTATGTCCCAGGCAGCAGAATGGAGGGAGGGACAAAGCAATGGCCACACCAGTTGTCTTTCAAGAAGATTTCCAGGCAGCTAGAAATTGGGGCCTCTTCTTCTATGCCAGAGATTGACGACTGGGGACAGCCCCTCTCGAACCCTACTTCCACCCCCTTTCATCTCCATGGTCCAGGTCTACGATGCTGTTCCCTGCCTTCCTCTCGCAGAACAGGCCTCTGCCTTGGTCTAAAATGTGCTCCACTTCCCACCCTTCCCCACTCCTAAGCTAATTCTTACTCACCCTTCAAATCTCAGTGGAAAAGCCCCATCCTCAGGGATGCCATCCCTGACCCTGCAGCCTGTGACATTCTGGCAGTGGTCCTCCTGGTGGCCCATGTTGTCTTTGCAGCTCTCTGACTTTTCACAGGTCCACACTGCACTGCTCCTAATCTCTGCTCATTATGTGTATGATGATTTGTTAAATGCCTGTCCCCAGTGAGGTCCTAGCACTGTACAGGCCAGGACTGGTCTGTCTGGTTTTCTGCTGAATTCTAAGCACTGGCCCCTGCTGGCCTGCAGAAGCTGCTCAGTAGATACCTGCTGGGTGAGTTGAGCCTACCTTTCTAGCTTCACATCCCACCATGCTTTCCCACTCCCTCCCCATGCACCCATGTTGCTTTATGGCAGAGACCAAGACTGTCTTTGCACATCTATCTTCAACCCCCATGGTGCAGGCAATGCACCTGCTCAACAGGGCTGCATCTCCAAGCCTCCACAGCCATGTCACCATCACCCATGGAATGTGAATGGGGGTCCTGTGTGCCACTTTCAGGCACGTCCCCCAGACTTTCCCACCTGTAGGCTGACTGCACTTGGTGCCCGGGGATGAGCGGCCACAGCGAAGAAGGCTGGGACTGTCATTGTGTGACAGTTACCCAGCAGGAAGTAACATTCTGTGTCTGAATGGCTATGTATTGGGTCTACTCATTACAACACATTAGCCACTCTAACTTTACAATCCCTGCCTTTGGCATAATGTTCCTTCCTCTCCAGGAATTCTTCCTGTCAAAAGTCGGCTTGCTTTTCAATGCCCATGTCGAGAGGCAGTGGTTCCGTGAGGCCTTATCAACCCTCCTTCTTGCCCTGGGCAGAATTTATCCCTTTATTTGAATACTATTAAAGCTTTTAATATGTGATATTGTGATCGTTGTTAATGTGTCTGTCCAGGACAAAATCATAAAACATGTGAGGATGGAGTCTGAGACTTGCATTTTTGTAATATCAAGCCTGGTACACACCAGGTGCCAAATACAGTCTAAGTGAAAGAAGAAACTAATGGCCTGTTCCAGGTTAATATTCACACCAAACCAACCATGGGGAATTGATGAGGTCTGGCCTCTCTGAGCCCTGGGTCATCTCGCCATGAAATGTTAGTGTCTGCCCCTAATTCATCAGGGTGTCCATGCACTCTACAAAAATAAAATGCGCTCTTACCACGTGTGTGAACAAGGGTGGGTGGCCCTGCAGACACCATGGTGAGCAGATCCTGGAGGGCTGGGTCTGGTGAGGAGAGGAAAAGTGGTGGCCAGGCCACAGGCAGATGTCAGGTAGCCACAGCACCGTGTACCTGGACCCCCAGGAAGGTGGTATCGAAATTCTTAGGTAAGTCCATCCATGTTGACGGTGTCTACATTCTTATCTTCCTCTGTAGCGTTTCTTTCTGCCTCAAAAGCAAATGAAGTTCTGGTAAGATGGAAGCGTGCTAAGTCCTATCTTTTGGAAGAGTTCTTTGAAGGAAATTTGGAAAAAGAATGTTATGAAGAAATTTGTGTCTATGAAGAAGCAAGAGAAGTATTTGAAAATGACGTGACCGCTGTATGTAGCCCCAAAGTGAACTTACACACTTTCTTATTCACATTTCTGCTGCCTTAAAGAGCATAATTCCTCAAGGAGATGAAGCTAAATGAATAACCTGTTTACTTACCTGTGAAGTTGACTTAATTCTAATTTTACAGACAAGGAAACAGAGACAGAGAAGTAAAATAACTTTCCACATCTAGTACATGGGAGACCCAGATGCTAACTCAGTCCCACACACCTAAACGCTTTCTCTAGATTAAGCAAATTAGCACATTGATTACATTTACTTATCACAAACATCACTCAGTTTGTCATGACTCTGACAGAATTTGACGTTTTTAAAAGAGGCCTAATTTTTTAATACGTCAACCAATTTTTAAGTAACAAAAATCCTCTCTAGGGTGCCTACATAATAAGAAAGGCTCTCATAATCTATAATTTGGATTAAGTAATAATCTATCATTTGGATTAAAAGCAACTATATGTATACTCTAAACAGTAGAGGCAAACCATTCTTACTCATTAGCTTATCAGAAGAGAGAGAAGCAAGTCAAACCTGAGAGGCTGAATATTTGTGTGTAAATATTTTAGAATAGGAAAATATTTAATAAAGATTTCTTAGTTTTACATATACAAGTAGCAATATTTAAGGTGGATTCTTAGTAGAACACTGATTAGTTTCTCTTATACCTTTTAAAACTATTTTTTAAATCATAATTTCTTAAATGCTCATATATGAGAACGCCTCTGAAATAGACCATCTTCAGTAAAACTATGAGAAACCCAAACTTCCTGGTAAAGGAAAAATTGTGTTCTTAGTTTGTGTTGGTGACATCATTCAGCGTGTTACAAGTCCGAGTATGACTGGGGAGCTACAATTACTTACATGTTTACTTTCTAAGCTTTACTTCTGAGTACTTCTCCTAAATTTAGATACTTCTACCCAAACTAACCTCTCCCTCACACATACACACTTTTCATTTCTTAATCATTGTGTAATTGGCTTCTACATCAAGCACTCTGTAGAGGAAGGACTTGATGGCTGTGCCCCTGTAGGTGGGGAAGGGCGGCCTCAGGAAGCCGTGGTTACGGATTTTGTACCACATTGTAGACTATTATGTTCCCTTCCTCAAGTAGGTTAAGTAGGTTAAAAATGCAAGCCTCAGTAAATACATATTGAAAAGAATATGTTCCATATATTTGAAATAGGATATTAAGTAAAGAATTTTGCTTTTTTTTTTGTTTCAGCTAGTATTTTTCTATTAAATGGATAAAAGTAACATTTTCTCACCTTTAAGACAGATAACCTGTTTTACAGTACTTTTATCTTTTCATTTTACAGGATGAATTCTGGAAAAACTATATGGGTACGTGGTTTTTCTCATCTGTCTCCAGGATTATTTCCTCTTCTTTTTCCTTGAGATGAGGTAAGGCACTTGGCTCAAGATAGCCAGTGGATTCCAGCTTTCAAACGTTTGACTCCTGGACCCCTGACCCAATGGAAGGGCCTGGCACTCCCCGAGGACAAGGACAAGGGTGGGAAAGTCCTCGAGGTTCCCTGGGATCAGGATGAAGCTCCTGTGGGTCTTAGGTGGCAGAGGGTGGAGGGTCCCCCAACCTGAGTGGCTCTTCTTATCTAAGTGGCCCTGAGGTTTCCTTAGGGCCTCATACTGAAGGGTCAGGACCCAGTTAAACTGAGGAAGGCAATTACCCCTCCCAGGCTTGTGGGCATGCTGCAGGAGGAGTTCCCCTTCAGCCAGTGACAGTGGAAGGAGGAGGAATGTAAAGGCTGGTGGGACCCTGGGGGACATATGCAGGACACTTGGCAGCCCACTCCAGTCTCCTGGTGTCCTGGGCAGTGTGGGCAGGGAATGTCAGGAGAGCCCAGGTGATGCCACCTATACAAGGGTTTTACATCCCTCTCTGCAGGTGGCTCCCCGTGTGTCTCCCAGCCCTGCCTCAACAACGGGTCATGCCACGACAACATCCGCAGCTACACCTGCACCTGCTCCTCGGGCTATGAGGGCAGGGACTGTGCCTTTGGTAAGCCCCCACCTGCCCCGACCCACCCACCCTGACCCAATGGCACAGAGATGGGCTATTGGGGTGAGCAAAAGGGTGCCTGTGAGAACCCAGTTCCAACCGAATTCTCCACTGGAAATCACATTCTGTGAACAGACCTCCTGCCTCCCAAACGTGCCTCCCTACAGTTTCCATGGATTAGAGTCCCCTCCTCTTCCTTCCAAATCCACCACCCCATCCCACTTAAACCATTTACAATCTACTCTTGGGAATTCCTGGAACCTGACAGATCCCAAGCAGGGGTGATAGGATCTGGAGGGTCAGTCTATGAGAAGGCATCACCCACAGGATGGCTCAGAGGTAGGCATGGGTTTAAGACACTCCCTGCAGCTGAGGCTTACAGCTGCATGAACTCATATTCCTTAAATACAAATAAATTAAATGCAAAATTTATTTGTGGGGGTGGGGAGAAACCAATTTCCTATTAATGATGATCAGATATGGAAATAAATTCACTTAATCCTTTCAATAACTCTGGTCAATTTTCTGGGGAAAAATATTATTTACAGCCCAGATCTCTCCTCTGAAGTCCAGCCTTCTACTCCAACTGCCTCCTTGAAAGCCCCACATAATGCTTTGCAGACATTCCAAATTTAACACGGGCCAAAGCAAGGTTTTCATCTTTACCCCATCCATGTCCCTTACCCCCATCCCAGATGCCCAACCACCAGCATAGGTCACGCTAGACTCCTTCCACCCCACATCCACACCTCAAAGAGCCATGTAAAGAGTGTAGGTATTGTACCAGGAAGTAAAAGATGACTATGAGAGAGCACATACAGCTAGGAAAATGGACAGATATCTTTGCAACATGAATGCAGATACTTCCATGACCAAATTACATTTCTTGATAACAAATAAAGGGCTGCCACTCACTGAACCTTTGACTTCTCCATGCACATTCCTGAATACAGGATACTTATATGAAGAGTCAAAAATTTGAAAAGAATAAGAACAATTGGACTGAAAAGCCAGAACCCAAAGCGCAAGGAGATTAAAAATTACTGTTTCCATATTAGCATTCCTGGTTTTCCTTTCCAGCTAAAAATGAATGTCACCCATTGAGGACTGATGGGTGTCAACACTTTTGCCAGCCGGGACAGGCATCCTACATGTGCAGCTGTGCAAAAGGGTATAAGCTGGGCCAGGACCACAAATCGTGCATCCCAGGTGGTGAGTTCTCGGTCAAATGAGAAATGAGAAAAGGTGGTCTCTCCTCCTACCCTGTGGGCTCCCACCCACATCGCCCCTCGTTCTCCCACAATAACGTTTGGAAGGCCACCTCTTCTATTTAAGATGAGGAGTTGTGGTTCTCCCCTCCAGGCTGGAGCCTGCCTGGGTCATAGCAGTGGCTTGGCTAACCCACAAGCACCGATAGCAGGTGATTTTCATTTCACTCTGCTCTATGTCTACATGAGTTATCTCAAAATAATAGGCATTAAGGAATCAGATTCAAGTAGTTAGCACCATGGATAAAGCCCAATGTTTGACTTGGAAGGCCCTGACTTTGCTTCTCATGTTGTCCCCACAAATGAAGAGAAGTGTGCGTGTGGAATCCTGAATCCAGAATGCATCGCAGCAACACAGAACAGCAAACAGAACCTTCAAATATTCCCATGGCAGGTAACAGAAATATTTTATAAACATGTTTTCATTTTTGTTACAAATCTCACCCTATTTGTCATTTCCACCTTCTTTGCAAACCAAATAGAAACGTAATGACTAAGCGAAAGAGGCATCATGATTTAGGTGAACTATTTACTAATCTCCACATCATGCTTGAAAGCACTTTCTAAGGCTGAATTCACAACTTCAGCTGTTTTCATTCTTTGCACCAAATAAAAGCATATACGTAGTTTTATTTACAGCCACCCAGGGACTTTCTTATAGAGTTCAAAAACTGTCCCTAATGTCATTTCTCTCAGAGCGTAAGCATCCTGAAGGTGTACTTGGGGGGATGAGTTAATATGGGGTCCAACGAGCGGCCCCGGGGAAGGCAGAAGGCGAGTTAAGGACACAGGCAGGCTCCACTCCCCAGCCACCTGGCTGCAACTCCAGCTGCATTATTGGATGCAGGGCCTTTCTCTCCTTTGGCATCCATTTTTGTTATTTTCCGGTTTTCCCCCTTGGCTGGTTTGAAAGTTAAACATTCTATTTCTATTTAATGGTCACCCTTGACATTTAAATATTCATTTTTAACTTACCAATACATAAAGTTAGTAGTTTTACCCCCCTCCTAAATTATTTTGAGCACATCATGCAAGGCTCATCTATTTTGACTAGTATTTTATTCTCTCCTTGCGTTTTTAGTAGCACCACACAATAGGTTTTATTATTATGGCTTATACCACCAATGTGGGGCTGATTTTACTTACGGTTTCCATTTTCCTTCCATCTCAGGCCCCTAATGCAGATCATCTTCTGCCTGATATACATACAACCTTTACAACAGTCCTGTCAATAGAAATAGAATGTAAGCCACATACGTAACTGAAATTTCCTAGTAGTCACACTAATGAAAGTAAAACAGATGACATGAACTTTGATCATGTATTTTATAATATATGTTTAAATACTATTAGTTCAACATGTCACAAATATAAAAGCTTGTTGAGATATTTACTTTGTTTTTTTCATTATTAAATCTTTGATGTCTTGGGTATATTTTATATTTGGAGCATATCCAAATTTGGACCAGTCACATCTCAAATGCTTGGTAACAAGCATTTGTGACTACCTTACTGGACGGCAGAGCTTTAGAAGTTTCTTAGTGTGTTTTTTTTTT
>NW_017731441.1:3215577-3244149 GCF_001890085.2 Hipposideros armiger
CATGTATGTTCACTTTCTAATAAGCTGTGTGTGTGTGTGTGTGTGTGTGTGTGTGTGTGTGTGTGTGTGTGTGTGAGTGTGTGAGTTTTATTTTGCCCTAATGCTCACAAGTCAGTTTAGCCAAGCAAAATCACTTGGCCACTGTGTGGAGGCCTGGACAGATGATTGAATAGAGCTCAGTGACTGCTGTAATAATCCAGATTTGAAAGGAAATTGAGTGAAGGGAGATAAAGCGATGGAAAGGAAGGGGCAAAACCAGAATGGTCTAGTTATCAGCTGGTGAACTTTGTCTTTATCTTCTAAGTTTATCTTCTTTAAGCTTTCTAAGACCCATTATTCATACTTGCATTCTTATCATCGTCTGCCCATCAGTGCACTAAGGCAAGCCTCAGAATATCGCGGGGGCGGGGCAGGGAGCGCTGACGGGCAATGGCTGTGTGCAGTCTTCACAAATGACGGTGGTGGTCTAGCTCTGCCAAGCACACCATCTTCTGACTCCTGTCCACTCAACAGAATCTTAGTTGCCATTTTCATGTACAGAAGTAACGTTAGTACCAACGAGGAGCTATGACCTGTGAGGTGAGCATTCTCTACATACAAACCAATCGTGTTTGGAGACACATTAAGGCAAGTTAAGTGCTATTAGATTCTTACTCTGGTACAACAAACAATGCTGCTGAAGTTATTTGACAGGATTAATTAACTGGCCTAGGATAGAGTTTAAAACTTACTTCTTACATTCTAGATAAGAAATTGGCACTGCATTCCCCTGCATTTTATAAGTCCAGCTGACTAATGCTGAAAATGCCATCTTCCCTCAAGCTTGGTTTTCTATCCACCTGTAAAATGAAAATAGTTATATAAATTGTAGTGAGGATTAAAGATAATGTACCTGACTTATGTAGGTAGCCAATAAATGGCAACTATTATTAGTAAGCACTTAAGATTTCCAGAAATGAGGATACATTAAATTTGAAACTTTTATACTTTGCTCAGCATTTTCCATTAAGCTACTGAAAACTGCAATAATTAACATGTCTTGAACCAGCCCCTGTGCTATGTGGGTGCATGCTTTATTTCATTTAATACAATAACCTCACATCTTATGTTTTACATCCCTGGTGATATTCTCTTCTGAAATCTTCCTTATCTGGCATGAAAATAGACACTTCAGCTGTTGATAAGTGGTAGCATGTAACAGTTTTGCCAATATTTCTACTTTTAAACTCTATTTTTATATTTAAAGTGCGTTTCACAGGCACTATATAGTTGGCTTTCAATTTTATCCAATCTCACAAATCCCCGCCTTTTAATTGGGGTATTGAGACCATTTTAGTTAGGTTTTCATCCATAATTTTGCTATTGACTTTCTATTTTTTTTCCATATGTTCTTTTTCTGCCTTCTATTGGATTCCTTATATATTTTTTATGACTGCATTTTATCTTCTTTGTTGGCTTATTAGGCATAATTGTTTTGTTTAGCGACTGCTTTAGGGTACAGTGTACATCTTGATTTATCATAGGCTATTGTACCTTGAGCTTATCTCACACTCCCTCATTGGCTGTCCATCTTTGGTGCCTATATTCTTTTTTTTTAAAGATTTTATTGGGGAATTGGGGGAGGGGAACAGCGCTGGGGAAATCGGGGGAAGGGAAACAGACAAGTTGCTATTGATTTGTTCTTCAGTCTAGCTGTGGAGGATGTTGCTTCACTGGGCCAAGCTGGCACAATCATTGAGCTCTGCCCGGGCCAGGCAGATCAGTCGCCGGCTTCTGGACAGCTGCTCACAGCGGCTGCTGGCCGCTCATGCTGGCTGCTGGCCACACACGGTAGCCCATGGCAACCACTGCAGCAGGGGCTGCAGCCTACGCTGTCGCCGCTGGCGACTCACAGCAGCCCAGCTCCAAGTTGAGCTGTTGTTCAGCATCTTAGCTGTAGAGGGCAGTATCACTGGCCCTCATATGTGGGATCCGAACCAGGGCCCTCTGGCGTCCCAAGCCAGTTCTTAACCAACGCGCCACTCGGTGCCCATATTCTTATATCACTAGACTATACTACTCGTACTCCTAATCCTGCAAATTGTCTGTCACTTGCTATTTATTATGTTTTGGTTTTTTAAGGTAAAACTAACAAATTCCAGAGGAAAAGACTTCTGTGGTGGTGTTATAATACAGGAAAATTTTGTACTGACAACAGCAAAATGTTCACTGTTACACAGAAATATTAGTGTGAAAATAAGTAAGTATTTTAGCATTCATTTTTATAAGATCACATTGGAAATAAAAACTATCCTGTGTAGAAATGAAATGAAAATTTAAAAACTAGAATTTTGTTTCTAATGCAGTACAGAACTGAATTTAGCATCCATATTACTGAGATACTTATAAAATCAGAAAGCATATATAAACTACCTAGCAGAATGTCTGGGCATAGCAGGCAGGCGAATGCTAGTATTTAGTCAAAAGAGGAAATCACAGCCAATCAAAATGTAACTTAATTTGACTCTGAAATGGAGCGGCTGTGGTATAGGAGACAGACAACTGGTGGAAAATAGGACGCTCTGGGTTCAGATCCCCCTCTGCTGAGACCATGGCTGTAATGTGGGACTCACCACTCAACTTGTCTGTGCCAAGTTTCTCATCAGTGAAAACTGGACAGTAATTTCTACCCTGTACGGAGGTCACAAAGTTTCAGTGATAATCTGTGAAAGTGCTCTCTCATGATTCTGAAAAAACTTAAGTACATTTTATACCTCATCCTTGGATATTTTTCAGTCAACAAAATGTTAGCCTGAAAAATTACTTTTGAACAGCCAAGTTTTTATTAGCTTGAAAAGTTCCTCATAATTTCTTCCTACTTTTGTTGACTATTTCACCAAGCCACCCAAAAAATTTCATTCTGATTTTTTTCTGTAATGAAGAGCGTGAGGCAAGGCCATAGGAATTAGTTGAAGTGCTTCATTCTTTGATCTCCCTTTCAATCCACAGATGAAGAAAGGAGGTCAGTGCAATTAGCCATGGCATGTTTTACCATGCCCAGCCTCTGACTTAGTACATGGTTCACTAAAGAATTAATCTATTATTTTTGCAACCTTGAAAAGCAGACTTTAGAAACTGGCGATTGTCCATTATTTCAGATTTTCACAGAACGAATGAGGACCTGCTGATTGAGGTGAAGAGCATCCATGTGCACATGAGGTACGAGGAAGAGACCGGGGACAATGACATTTCGCTCTTGGAACTGGAGCTGCCCATCCAGTGCCCGGACATGGGGCTCCCTGTCTGTAAGCCCGAGAGGGACTTTGCAGAGCATATCCTCATCCCAGGAACAGGGGGCCTCCTCACTGGCTGGACACTCAATGGCTCTGAGCTGGGCAACACGCTGACGCAGATGCCAGTTACGCACATGGACAGCGAGGAGTGTGGCAGAGCCCTTAATGTGACAGTCACAACGAGGACATACTGCGAGAGGGGAGCAGTGGCCAGAGGGGTGCAGTGGGCAGAGGGCAGTGTAGTCGCCAGAAAACACAAAGGTACCTGGTTCCTGACAGGGATTCTGTGTTCAGCACCCGCAGAAGGGTACAGACGTGTGTTTCTTCTCACCAAGATTTCAACATACTCACTCTGGTTTAGACAAATCATGAACTGACTAAACCCAGCTAACCAGAAAGAAAAAAATATGCAGTAGGATTCCAAATTTTAACTGCAAGCATGGAGTTAAATTGAAATTTCACAGCAAAAAGGTTGTGACAGTTTCTGAACAAGTTACCCAGTCTACAAACCATTGGTTATCGCTTATGGGCTCATCAGAGTGCTGTGACAGTTCTTTCCTTGGGACTTTTTTTTTATTTTTATCTAAACAAAGATCTTAAGAAAATACGAGATACATTAAAGAATAAAAACGTATCTGTTGATCATAATAACTCAGTTTCTTAAAAACTCTCTCCTTTTCCAACTCTAATGCTTTCTGATGCTATCGAGTCAATGAACGTGGGTTAGTCTATCAACAAACATACAATAAGTAAGTGTATGTCTTTGGGATGGAAGCTTCTAAGAATTGCTAGTTATAGACAAAGAGTGACCTCACAGTTGTGCCAGGTTCGCTGATTGCCAGTGTGCATGAAAGGGTTGCTTGGTGTTAGAAGAAGCAACTATAACAGAAGAGGTAGCACCAAAGAAAAAAATAAAACCGAGAGGAATACCATACAGTTTTAAAGAAAGAATCAGGAAGCACAAGAGGTTGAAAGAAGACAGAAAATGTGATGCATTTAAACAGGGCTATGTGCTCAGAGAGGCACTTCCCATGGAGGGAAAACTCCCAGGCAGGTTCCAGGGAGCTGCTGGATCAGAGCCAGCACCGAGTCCCTCAACTCCGCTACTCAACCAGCTCGCTGGTTCTGTTAACACCTTTGTGCCACATTCCTGGGATCTAAATGCTGTAATAATAGCATCCACCAAACAGAGCTGAGTTGAAAGCTGGAAGCGTGTTGAATCACAGTGATTATCTATTATCATGATGAAGACTGCAGCCTCAACACAGAATGACAGAACTCAAGTCCGGCCCCAAACTGTGCTTCCCTGCAGAGCAGAACTCCATTCCACACTGGGGTCTGAGTTTGTGCCAGGATAAAAAGTGAGAGCAAATGGATGGAAATGTTTACTTTTAGGTTAATCTCTTAGTGCTTAAGTTAAGGAACTGGCAAAACTGCTCCTCAACTAAGTGCATATTATTTCCAGTCCCCCCGTTTCCCTGAGAGAAATAAGAGCAGCTTTAAGCTAACTGCTCTGTAGACCCGCAGACGTGGTGGAAAGAGGGCAGCGCTAACTCCAGGAGCATTACTAGGGGGACTGTGGTCTGCCAGTGCCTTCTTATTGTTGAAGAGTAGAGATAATTTTAAGGGATTATAAATGTGAGTTGATTTGGACACTCTTGAGTGAACTACAGGGAGTTTAAACACAATTCAGATTTTTAAGTCTAACAGTTCTAAAATACACTAAGTATCTCTTTCATTTCTGATATTATACTTTAACCCAAGAATTTAACTTTTGGGGGGGGGGGCAATCTGTAGATGCATTGGCCCATTTCTCTGAAAGTCTTCTTTTATTTGAAGTTTAATTATTTGAGATCCTGTTGGGACCAGGCCCAAGTAAATATAGCTTAATCTAATGCAGACTAATGGTGAGGGCAGTGGGGGACCAAAGCGAATTTTAAAGTCTTAACAAAATTTGGTATCACAGAAGACATAATAAAGAATATGCCATTTGTATAAATTCAGGATGCCTTTTTTATAGAAAGACTTATATAAAAAGTTACAAAGATGCATTTATGAACAACACTTATGGAGAAGTAAACTATAGCTGCCTGAGACAGAGCCTCCTTCACAGAAGTTTCACCAACACGCCAGAGCCAAAGGAGGGGTCTGCAATGTCTGAAAAAGGAATTCCAGGTCTCCGTGAGGTTGACATTAGTTATGAGCGATGACGGAGATTTCAAGGTGTCCGTGTGTGATGGCAAGTTCAGTTTCAGCATCCCTGGGTAAAGAGCCCCAGACAGATTCCAGCTGCAGAGAATAAAATCTTGGCACAGGAATGATTTCATCAGCACAATAAAAAACTAGAGAAACACACTTCTTCTCAGGACTGTTTATACATTCAACACACTGTAGACAGCGGAGGGAATGGGTTCTGCTTGCTGACAACTAGCTTCTGATGCTGATGTGATATATAGCCTTTAATGTGACCCTGTGGGAGAGAAAGAGAGGGTTGGCTTATGTTTTTGAGTCACATTGCTGATGTTGGGTGAGTTAATTACTTAGTCCCATGGCATAAGCATTATTCCCCAACCACAATGCAACTGAAGTCACTGTGGGGGACAATAAATACATACATATATAGTGGAGAATATAGAAATCTATATTATATCCACTCACCTGTACCCCCATAAAGCCCTTTGAATATTATTTCCTGGGATAAAATTAGTTTACCAGGAAATACCTTTACCAAAGCAAAGGGCCAGATAATAACTTTAACACCACTACATCAAAGCTTCACATTCTAGAATCTAGACCAAGTCCTACTGGAAGGGGCCATCTACACTGAGCCAAGGAGCTCACTCACCATGTATATCAGGTTGGCCAGAATACACTGGACTTCATCAATGTCCACATCTTCCACCTGCATGAATTTCAACGCAACTAGAAAAGCATCCAGAGACAACTGGTGTGTTTTGAGTAACAAGTACCTGGAAGAGAGAAACAGAGTCCACGCTAGTTACCAACAGTATGTACATACTTCGAAGGTTAAGAAAAGGTGCAAAGTCAGTAGAAAACACATCTTCTAATAAACCACTGTTCAAAAAAGGATGAAAAAAAAATCTCCCACCTATTAGATACATTTTAAAAATAAGAGCTATTAAATATAATTTTGACTTTTCAATTTAAAAAAGCCGCTAGTACAAAAGTAATTTCTTATATTTACTGAGTATTTCATCAAATCTAAGATGCATGTATTTTCATATTTTAATATCTCTGAAATCAGAATGTACCTTAAAATGGGTAGTGTCTTACGGAATCAATGAAATATAATCTTCCTATTTTTGATATACTACCCACTGCTATAAAAAGTTTGCCTTTGTTTGAAGATTAATTAACTAGATCCTGTTAGGACCAGGCCTTGGAGAAGAGTCAACTTCCAGAGTTACATACAAGAAAAAGTATTGCAGAATTCAACTTTCTGACAAATCTGAGTGACGGGGAAGTTTGGTTGATTACGAATACAGGAAATGAACAATTAGTCCCACACACTCTGATAAAATGTTAAATATCTGATTCTTAGGGCTGGTGTTTTAAAAGTATCTCTTACAAAGTTCTCTTATCACACATAACCCCAGTTATTCCTCCTGCAGGTGAGCCTTTGCTCACTCACCTGTGTGGTACCAAGGCCCGTGAGACAGTGGGCTGGCCTGGGAAGGTTCATTTTATTCCACACAATGAAAGGAAAAGTGAAGGGCCCTCATCTACACACTGACAATCCCATCTCAGAAGACACAGCATCTGTTACTGTTAAGTTTTCATAACCCGACAACTCTACTGCATGAGTCATATTAAGATTTTAAATTTATGAAAAATACTTTGCTTACACTTTCTTAAAAAGATTCCTGTAGGTGATGATCTTCAGCTTTTCAAGGATAAGGAAGATACCACAGCGAATAAAAAAGGTCTCGTGCTTCGTCAGAGCCTCGTTCAATAGAAGGAGATTGCCTTCACTGAGTGATGGGTAAAGATGTGTAAGCACAGTCACAAAACAAACTCCCAGGACGAAATCGCATCAAACAGCAATTACTTCTCCCAGAACATGCGTGAAATTTTTATGAACTTTATATTTTAAAAGATCCCAAATGGAAAAGGATAAAGTACTACCTTACAGCTTTGGTTACTTCAGCAAACTGCATGAGATGGTACTTTTTCAAAAGCTCAATGGTTGGCATATGACCCTAAGACAAAGAATTAATTTTCCAGAATAAGAGCCCTTTCATTTTAATAGAATTGTTTTTGATAAAATTCTTATCAAGGAATTAAGTTTTAAAAACTTGCAAACTTGTGTTTCTTAAAATTTCTTCAAAGTAGCTAAACGAAGATTAAAAACATCATAGTATACTAGAGAAAAAACAAATGCTGGTCTAGAAATCAGAAAACCTGGGTATACTACAGTTTTATCATTCAGTTACATATGACCTTGATCTTGACCTTTTCATGTCTCTTACCTTTATATCATAGGTGATTGGTAACTGAAGAAATACTAGTAGGTGATTTAGGAATACAGAAACATCTTCTAGAAGAATCATCTAAAAAATTTAAACTGCTTGTTTCTGTTAAGTAGGGTTAGCAGTGGAGAGGGATAGGTACAATATCATTGCTTTTCCATTACACAAGCTATCTTGAACTATTTAAGATTTAACCAAATGTGTGTATCGTTTGATAATTTTTTAAAATTTTTAAATGGGAAGAAAAGGAAGCTCTAATACTTTGAGGATGTTTTAGTCAATTAACATGATAGTTATTTGTCATTGCTTTTCAGGTATCAAAAATAGCTTTTGGTGATAAAATACTCGTGCCTACAGACAAGCTGGAATGACATATTTTTTCTTCTTTAATGGCCAACCCATTTTTATTAATTTAGATTTTTAGGGGATAGAAATAACATGTACTTATTTTATTTGCCCTACATATGTTAAACTTTTGAGTTAGATACTTTAAAGAGAAAGGAAACACAGACAAGGCCTTTCTAGAAGGATCTGAAAGTGTCAATCATGAAGGTACATGGTTCAGGCTACACAAAAGCTCTTCTTCCTCTATTTTGGGTTGTGCTCAGATGCAGCTGAGATTGTGATCAACTACATACCATCTGCTGTATTTTAAAAAGTCTATTAACTTCTTCAAAGAAACAAGATCTATAAGAATTGAGTAACAATCACTCACCAAGAGCATTTTTACTGGGAGTAAATATATCAGAATCATCCTTTTGTTCTTCTGACTTAAACGGTGACAGTGCTCAAAGGCAAAGGACAAGTACTCCTCGGCTGCAGAGACACCAACAAGGTCAGTCCAACAGCATCTTATCAGGCTTTGTAAGCTCTATACAACACAAAGTTACTCAAGTTCCCAACCTGCTCCTTATTCTACCTTTTATCCTTACACAAAAGGCTCTAACATTTTCAGAAACTACAAATATGTACCACTGATACTAAGAAATTATTTCTTGCTGTTAGGTATTCAAAAATGCTACTCAATGAATCTTCAGGGGATGAGCATATCAATACCTTAACAGACTTCAATAGAATATAATTTAAAAGCTTCTATTCTTTTTTTTTTTTTTTTAGCTGAGCCATCCTGCCACCTGTTGGCAACTCAGCTCGGGCCAGGACTTGAACCGCTGTTGCTCAGAGCTTGCACTCTTGAGCGAGCTCTTAACCAACTGAGCCACTCAGCCGGCCCAAAAGCTTCTATTCTTATGCTTCATATTTTAAGGGAAAAAAGCAGCAATGGGGAATAACCAAGGAAAGCCCTTCTTCAAAAGCCTTTGACCTATGAAAGAAAATGAAAAGTTGGTCTGTATAAGTCTATAGAATAAAAAAAAACAGAGTAATTATTTTGAAAGAGCTGTTATTTTTGTCATCAGAGAATCCATGGCTATAGCACACTAAGAGAAAAGTGACTATATGTATCTTGTATTGACTGAAATTATGTTGTTTCGTGTACAAATAGCTGTTGAAGAAGTGAGTTTAAAAAGTCTTGTCTGAGTACAATAAAAGAAGCACCTCATGCCAGCTAATCAAAAAGTTTAAAAAGAAAAAAAACTGGCTTCATGTTCTTGAGAAAGTTAATGACATAAACTACATAATAATGTAATTACATGAAAGCACCGCTCTGAGGTGCTAATGACGCCATCATCCATGGCCACAAACACCAAAGATGACACCAGCCCAAAAATGCATTCCCACTGCTCGTTTGGGCGTCCCACGTGGGCTTTCTAAGCAGTAAGTCAGCCGCTGAGCTAAGTGCTGCCCCAATCTCCATGTCCTGTGTCAACATGATTGGCACAGACAGAGGGAAAAAACAGTTACTTATATTCAATGCCAAGAATACTGGTGCTTAATTACCTCACACAAAAAAAGACGTCCATGATAACTGAGACTCTGACACGTATTTCAGAGACCCAGAATGGATTCAGTAACTTCAAATAGAATTTTCTTTTTAATTAACCAAATTTAGTGTAAAAAATAATCAAAAAAATATAACTTGGACTTGGTTTACAACTATATTCCACTTTAAGTAATAACAAAATGCAATAATGTGTCCTCTGAAACTGTATCACAGAAGTTGTTCAGGAAGCAATGTATTGGGTTGTCAGAAAAGTCATGACGCATTTTTGCAACGAAAAACATAGAAAAAAATACGTCATGACTTTTCCGACAACCCAATATTTAAAACACTGGGGACAAGATTAACAACATACCTTGCTTAAAGTCACTATCGAACATGGCCTTTCGTCCAACATAGTACCTGTATGTCACCCTCTGTGCAGTGCTGTAATCATCTTTCAGGTTTGAGCTGTCAATGGCTCTGATTAGGGGTTTACACAAATGGAGTTTGTTGATCTAAAACAAATAACAATCCACTTAATATTTAAAAATAAAAACGGACAGGCAGGACAAACAAACTGCTACTCTACTAAGCATATACCCCTTTAAACGGAATTACAAAACCCATTACATTATCAAAATTGATTATTTAATACTAAAAACGAAAATACAAGCTACATTACATAGATTACATCACTTTAGAAGGCCCTAAGAAGCGCTTCAGAGAAGAGTTGCTTCCAGAGCAGATGTGCCCCATGAATGGAAGGCCCACCCAAGGGGCCAGGTCCCAGCCGCTAGTATGTGACAGAGCTGCTCTTCACCTGGCCGATTTCATGAGGCAAAGAATGATTTCTTCACCCATCCACACTCCCATCTGTTCCACAGTTAATAATTACAATAGCAGGTAGAAGGCTCTGGACTGAAACCCCTCACTTAAAGCCCAGTTCTACCACACTGGGCATGCTGCTTAGTATGTGGGTGCCTTAGTTTCCCCTGGAATCAACAGCATTTACCTCATAGGGTTGAGCTTTAAATAACATGACACATGAGAAGCATTTACAACAGTAACTGGCACTTAGCAAGGCGCTCAGCAAATGTCAATGCTTAGGATTAGAAATATGATTTGGTAATGATCATTTCCCAAGCAATGCTAGGGAGGCTGGCTAATAATAGAAATGGTATCTGGGAAGATAAGGAGAAATAAAATTTATAAAGATAGATTATAAAGTACTCAAACAGAAGCATACCTTAAAGTAAATCTTGAATAACTGATTCACCAGAAACAGCATCCCCCACTTCTTAGAATCCTCTATACCAGCGCGACTACGAGAAAATGATTTTTACAGTTACACAGGAAATAAAAATTTTACTTATAAATCACAAAATAAACTGCCTACACAAATTAACATCTTGAGATAAAATCTTACAGCTTACGTAAGTCATATTCATGAAATAACATTATGAAAACAAAGTCTTATCTAATAGGTAAAATTGAAAAAACCAAACCAGGAATTCTCACAACCCAGTTAAATATTTGGGCAATACTCTCCCCCAGCTGCAGCAGCTGAAAAATGCTTAGTTTGTAGCAATATTATGTGTAAAAACTAATTGTTATAAAGTAGTTTTGAAAAATGGAGAAAGTATTTTCTCTTATTATTACAACAAAATGAACTACTAAAATATACAACAATATGGATGAATCTCAAAAAGAGCAGGACACAGAACACATACTGGTTGGGTCCATTTATATGAATTTACCAAACAGGCAGAACCAATCTACCATGGAAAAAACTCAGACTGCCTGAGGAGGGGGATAAGGGAAACTTAATGTCCTGTATCTCAATAGGGGTTTGGGTTATACAGGTTTACATACTTGTCAAAACCCAGCAAATATACAGGTAAGATTTGTGTGGTTCACTGTATGTAAATTTTACCTCAAAATACAAAACATAAGCTGAAGCATTTAGGGGAAAGTTTACTGATGCATACTGCATGATTTAGGGGAAATTGTACTGATGTATGCAACTAATCTTAAAATGCATCAAAAAGATAAACTGATGGATGGAGGGAAAGCACATGAACAGATGATAAAGCAAGTACAGTAAAATATTAATGCTAGAAGTAGTAGGTATATAGGTATTCACTGTAAAATTATTTAAACCATTGAATGTTTGAAAATTTTTATGATACAAAGTTGAAAAACAATTCAGAATTGAGTGTGCCATGTGTTTGCACTTTGCGATGGTTATTCTAGGCAGAACTTGCAGACTCTCAGAGACAGTGGTGCTAGAAAGAAAGAGGGCCAAGGGCAGGTTGCCTGGAAACACTAAATCCTGCAGCATGAAGTCAAAGCACATGAAATAAAAGTTCCCAATATAGAAACAAGCAGGTTGTTCACAAGCCAGGGAAAAAGAAATTGCTCCTTAAGACCCAGATGTGCCCATATAGAAATACTTAAAATAATGTAATACAATTCAGTATTAAAATATCAAAGTCTATTTTATGATAACTGCCAGCTCTTTAATATGATTCTTGTAACTAACTAGTAGTATGACCTCAAACAAGATACCTTTTCTCTCTCTAGGACTCATTTTCCTCATTAGTAAAATGGAGACAAATAATACTGTTCTACCTACCTCAAAAGGTATTATATGATAAAAAGAAAAAGAAAAAAAAAAAAAAGAAAGAAATCCAAGTACTTTGTAACGTACATAAAATTCTCTCATAGTACTGTCTTCGCCACTCTGGCACCAGGGATGATGACCTCTTCTGGAGACGTGTGACAAAGCAAACCCTAAGGGAAAGGTTTGCCACTTGAGATTTGATTTTGTTTCTTGGGTCTATGCCTAGGAGTGGAAGTGCTGGGTCATATGGTCACTCTGTTTAACTATTTGAGGAACTGTCGTACTGCTTTGCAAAGTGACTGCACCATTTTATAGTCCCACCAGCAATGTATGAGGTTTCTAAATTCTCCACATCTTTGTCAATGCTTGTATTGTCTGTCTTTTTTATTCTAGCCATCCTGGTGGGTGTAAAGTGGCAGTTCATGGTGATTTTGATTTGCATTCCCTTAGAGACTAATGATGTTAAAAATCTCTCATTGACTTACTGGCCATTTGTTTATCTTCTTTGTAGAAATATCTATTCAAATCCTTTGCCCATTTTTTAATTGCATTATTTGTCTTTTTATGGGTGAGTTGTAATAGGCTTTATATATTCTGGATACTGGACCTTTACCAGTTATATTATTTGCAAATATTTTTTCCCCATTCTATGGTCGTTTTTTACTTTTTGATAGTGTCCTTTGAAGCACAAAGTTTTTAATTTTGAAGTCAATTTATCTATTTTTTCTCCAGTTGCTTGTGTTTTTGATGACACAGCTTAAAAATACAAAACAAAAAAAGCCAAAATCCCATTGCCAAATCCAAGATCATGATCATTGCTGTGCAGGAATACAAAGAGAATTCCAACTCTCCACATAATAAATATTTACTGAATGCTACCGTAGAGTGAGAGGCACTATGTGAAAGCAACATATGTAGCCTTCTGGACTTTGCAATCGAATAAACATCATCCAAATAACTACTTTTGGGGTTTTTGTTGTTGTTGTTGTTGTTTTTTAGCTGAGCCATCCTGCTACCTGTTGGCAGCTCAGGGGCTGCTCAGCTCGGGCTGGACTCGAACCACTGTTGCTCAGAGCTCAAACTCTTGAGCAAGCTCTTAACCAACTGAGCCACTCGGCCGGCCCTCAAATAACTACTTTTGATAAGTACAATGAATACAAAGCACAGCCTGCTATGAAAGTTTACAAAAGGAGAATTGCATTTACTCTGAGGTTCGGTGGTGAGAAGTGTTAGAGAAGCTGAAAGCTGTAAAATGAGTGGAGACAGCTGGATGAAAAGCTGGGGGGGCCATGCCAGGCAAAGGAAACAGCATTTGTGGAAAACCTCAGCAGGGGAAGTGTCCCAGTACCCTGAGGAATAGTTTTGGTTGGAATGTTTAAGGTGGAGCTGGTGGGGACAGTGGTGAGAAATGAAAAGCTGGAACACTTTCTGGGGACAAGAGATTTTGCTTGTTTATTTACATATGAAAAGCTTTACTTTTTTTTCTTTGCTTTACAATTTCCTAAAATTCCCCAATAGACATGATTTTATCATGGGTGAAGAGATGGAGTTTCAGGAGAAAAACAGAAACCCTAAAGTACAATCAGATGGAAAGTATAGAATTAAAAAATAAATAGTGAAATAAATAAATAAATAAATAAATAAATAAATAAATAAATAGTGACCAATACTAGTCAACTTGAAACCAGGTCAACATAAATTATCCAAAATGAAAGAGAGGGGGAAAAAAAAGATTAAGAAATAAACAACCCATCAGTGCCCTGTGAAATAATATCCTACAGTCTAACTTACATGTAATTGGTGCTGCAGAAAGAGAAGGGGAAGAATGGGACCAAAAAGTAGTTGAGGAATGTAAAAAATTAAATAAATTTAAAAAATCTAATAAAAACCATCAACTCAGAGATCCAAGCAGCCCAAAGCATCCCAAACATGAGAAATACAAAAACTTGTAATTACATCAGGGTCAAATTACTGAAAGTCAAAGTGAAGAGAAAAAATAGGCAGAGGAAACAGACATTATATACCAGTAAACAGTGATAAGAATAACAACTGATTTGTCATCAGAGACATAAGAAAGATGATGGAATGACATTTCACAGTGCTAAAAGAAAAAAATGGTCAATGTAGAATTCTTCATCGAGTAAAAAGATTCCTCAAAAATTAAGACAAAGAGTTTCAGAAAACTGAAAGCTTAGAGAATTCATTATCAGCAGGCCTGAACTAAAAGCAACATGCTAAAGCAGGTTCTCAGAGTAAAGGGAAATGGTACCAGATAGAAACTCAGATCTACAGGAAGGATTAAAGAACTCCAGAAATGGTAAATTTGTGGGTAAATGTAAATTACTATGTTTTTTCTCTTATTTCCTTATAGAACAATAGACTATTTAAAGCAAAAAGAAAAGAAAAGAAAAGATTACTGTGGTTTTACAACATACGTAGAAGTAAAATAAATGTCAACAAAGGATTGGAAGGGGCAATGTGCTGTGATAGGAGACTGGCAATATCTGTCTCCGAAACTTTACTCACGTGTCACTGGCACAGACGCGGAAACAGCTCATCAACAATTCAGCTGCTTTTTCCAACATGTCCCCAACTTTGCTTTTTCCTTTCTTTACCAACTGCTGATCTGCCTAATAGAATATAAAAACATTTGCTTTTTATTTCTGCTAGAATCCTTAATTAAAAAGAAAATCACAGTGCAGCTAGAAGCAAAAATGGCTACAACTAAGAGTCAAAGTCCCAAAAGGTCCTGGAGGAATCATCTAGTCTATACTATGGTATTTTTAAAAATTGAGAAATCTATAGCTTATTCCAACTCTTCCACAAATCAAATCTCTCTTCAAACAATTCAAGCTACTAAGTCAGTCACCAATTTTTTAAGCCTGCATCACATGTGGCCCTGCACTGCTAAGCCTCTTCTTTCCTCAGTCCATGACTTTCCCATCTCCTATGCATAGCTGGTCAAAACCCTTGAAACACACTTTTGATAGCAAAGTCATTACCAAGTTTGACTCTTCCCTTGTTTTGAGGATAGGCTTGTTTAAAGAGAACCAGTTTTCTCCCACTCATATTCTCCCTACCACAGTTTCTCCAAGTATGGTCTATGAACTCCTGAGAGCCTTCAAGATGCCTGCAGATGATCCACATGGTCAAACTATTCTCATGATAACACTAAGCCACGATGTCTTTTTATCATATTGACACTTGGATGGATGATGCAAAAACAATAGGTGAAACCACTGGAGCCTTCCCAGAGGCACCAGCATGAACTAGCAGTCATCATAGTCTTAACACCATGCACCTACAATCCATCAGTCAACCAACCAATAAAGCTAATTTCACTTTAAAATGTCTTTAATGATGCAGTTAATAGTAACTTTATTAAGTCTTGGTTCTTGAATACATAAATTTTTAATATTCTTTGACAAAATGGGAAATATATACAAAGCACATCTACTGCACACCGAAACGAAGTATGATCGTTATTTTAAGGGCAAGTACTTGGGCAGCTGCTGGAGTTGCCAGCTGGACCTGCCAGCTGGACCACGGAACAAATAGCTGATTGACAAGCAAAACAACCCAGGCATGGGTAGATGGAGGGACATATGCTCGAAAGTGAATGAAAGAAGTCTGTCATCTCCAGGCAAACAACTGATGGTACTTGTTGCCAATGACAATATTTGTGCTTTCAAGAAAAAAATAAGAATTTTGGAAAACTTGTATAGTCCACCATGAACTTGGCAGCTTTCCACTACTTCCAAGACTTTCCTGATGAGATCACTGTAGATGAACAAACATAGAGCTTTTCTGATTTGGGGTTTTTTACATAATGAAATACATCAACATTTGGAACATCTGCATAACTCAGTGAATTAAAATTTTCTACAAGTTCAGTGAATGTTACAGAATCATGCAAGTGTAAGAGATCCATTCAAAGTGCGTGACATACCAGTGGATTTTGATGCAGCAGTGGAAAAAGGTCACTGCTATGCTTCAGAGACCCACACTGTAACTACCCTTTTGAGTTTTGGTATAGCTCAAAGAAGAGTATCTACAATTATCTGAAAAGGCTACTAAAATACTCCTCCCTTGTCCATCTACATCTGTGTGTTGCCAGACTGTCTTCATATACTCAACCAAAACAACATATTGCCACAGAGTGGATGCATTAACAGATATGAGAATCTGGGTGGCTTTTATTAAACCAGACATTAAAGAATTTAAACTGTAAAAGAATGCCACATTCTTCTTAGTACATTTTGTTCATTCTAAAAGTATATTTTTTATTTAAAAGACAATTATGTTACCATGTAAAAGTTTTATTATTTTAAATGAATATTAAAATTTTTCCCAATTAAAATTTCTAATGCAGTAATTATAGATAAAACATATATAAACAAAAGCTTTTGGGGGTTTTCAATAATTTTTATTTAAGTGATAATATTTTTCAGTTCTAAAATTTCCATTTGGTTCTTCTTTATATACAGAGGGTGCCCCCCAAAAAAGTTTACACGTTTTAAGAAAGGAAAGAACTGTATCAAAATTGTAATACAATGAATAACGCTAGTATTCATTTGATTAACGCTATCTTTTGAGCGAGCGAATGTCATACTACACATTGCTACCATAATTCAACTTCGAAAAGTAATACATATAGAGATAACATCTCTTAAAATGTATACATTTTTTTGGCACTCCTGGTATCTTCTACTTCTTTGCTGAGACTATCTACCTTTTCATTTGTTTCAAGCAGGTTTGTAATTGCTCCTTTAGGCTTTTTTATGATGGCTGGTGTAAAATCCTTATCAGGGAATTCCAACATTGTGTCATCTCAGTGTTGGTGTTTACTGATTATCTTTCTTCATTCAGAATCTCAAAAGGCTAAGATTTTCCTGATTCTTGGTATGATAAGTGATTTTCCATTATATCCTGGATATTTGGGGTATTATTACTTTACAAGACTATGGAACTTATTTATCTTGTTTCAGCAGGCCTCCACCGATGCCAAGCTAATGGAGAAACGGGGGCTCCACCTCTTTGGCATTGGGTGGGGTGGGAGGTCTGGCTCCCCATGGGCCTTGCTGACAGGGTGGTGGGGACCTGCAGACTGTGTGTGAAATACAGCAGGAATTGCTAAAGAGCTCTGTCCTGATGGGCTGCTTTCCCCCTTCCTGCTCTGCTTGGGGCTTCCTCATCTCTGCTTGTTGGTGTTTCTGGGTTTCTAGGACCCAGGCTTCTCTGGGACCCAGGCTACGACAGACAGGAGGAAAAAAGGAAATGCAGAAAATTCACTGCATCTTACGAGTCCCTGTCCCCTTCTTCTCTCCACCTCTCAGAGCCATATTGGTTTTTAAATTCCCAGCAGAAGGAATGGGAAAAATGTGCCCACTCCATGTTGTCCAGATTCAGAAATCATCAATAATTTTTAAAACTGTAAAGGCCCTTAGGGTCAAAACCTTGAGAAATGCTGCTCCAAAACTGGCTTATACTGACCCCTAAGGATCTTTACCTCCTCATACCAGAGAAACCCTTAGCTGTTGTCTCAATTTACATTAAGGTGGAATTCCTTAAGATAGGGGACAGGTTACATCTAAACAGCAAAAGAGAATGAAGGATGGCTCATCTATTATTGCTCTACCTCCTTTAAAAAAGTCACATGCCATAAATGGTTAACCATACATAGAAACAGCTCCTTCTATAGCTACAAGGTGAAAATCAATGTTTATTTAAATCTGTTCACATCAACCCAAAAAGAACAATTAGTTAAGATATCCCGTTCTGTGCTCTCTATACCAGCTATATCCCAACCCCCACTCATTCCTCAAAATTTTGAAAGAATGACATGAAAACAAGCAACAGACAGATACCAAGTCTGGGTTTTAAAACAATTGTGATAAAAATTGAACTTACATTATTGGCAAATATTCGAAGATCAAGTGCTACTGCATACATAACAGGCAGAGCCCTACAGGGGCAAAAAAGCAAGTGTGTTTAAAAAGGCTATGAGGTCAGAGTCCATTACCAGAGGTGGGAATGAGACTGTCATCAAGGGCTATTACTCAGAATGGGAGTCGGTACCCCTCCAAAAATCCAATGGCTACTATTACCTTTCTCACCTTCCATCAGTAGAGGCTGCAGCCCCGGGGCTCTGATCAACATGAAAGCCAGACACTGGAGGGCTCCACACCCACTGCCCCAGACCCTTCTCAGAAGCCTACATCCTGATGCATCTAGGGGTCCTCAGTCCTCAGTCTGAGGCAGGATCTCCTCACAATGTTCTCAGGACATCCTCCTTCCCCTCAACTCCCTATCATTATCCAAACAGCTCCATTAAAACAAGATGTGGTTTAGTAAGGTTTCCTAATAGCAACCAGAGTATGCAGTAGACAAATGTTATAAAACAATTTTTTAAAAGTCTAGTCGGCAGTATTGGTCTTCCTTTCATGGATAAGATAATCCTTCGCTTAAAAATGGGGTGGTTAGGGCTGGCCGAGTGGCTCAGTTGGTTAAGAGCTCACTCAAGAGTGTGAGCTCTGAGCAACAGCGGTTCAATTCCCGGCCCGAGCTGAGCAGCCGCTGAGCTGCCAACAGGTGGCAGGATGGCTCAGATGAAAAAAAAAGGGTGGTGGGTTTTTTTGTTGTTTTTTTTTTCCAGTAAAAGTATTTGCAAGCCTCCAGTTATTTTAGTACAAACAAATTCTCAGTATTTACCTAGTTTGTTAATAAATCCAAAATCATAAAATTAAGAATTAGTTTGGTAAGCAATTTAAAATGGCCCATTATGTATCATATCGCCAAAAATGAACTGTAGTTGATCTACCTCTTTTGTCCAAGTTTAAAACCTAAAGCAAGTTCAAAATTGACCATTAAAAGGAAAAAAATAGTATTCAGTAAATATTTGGGGGCATGAAAGAGTTGAAATAAAAATATTTCCCATTTATATAAACGTACTGCAAATAATCTGGCTGATCTGCCATTTAAGTTTACATTGGCTATTAAAACTCCATTATCCATGTTTATATTATTATGTCACTACATGATGTTAAATGTCCACATGGAAAACATAATATATATTTATTTAGAATAAAATTTTTAAAAGTTTCTGCTAAAAAATTTTTTTGCTAATTTCTAGCTGTTTTTGTTCATACTTACCAGTTTTCTTCTTTGTGGGCCTGAAATGCCCGTAGGAATGATGTATTATATTAAGGAAAATATAGCATATGTAATTCAAATAATGCTACAAATGATAAGAATAAAGAAATAGAAGAATTCTAAACTTTAAGGAGTATAGCTCACTATTTAGAAAATTATGTGAACTCACAGCAGTAAGTTCTTAAGGAAAAAGTGTATAAGCCCACTTATAAATATCTGAGTATCATAAGTAAGGTATAAGTATACTAAATGTATTTATTTCATACATACTTTCTCCAAAGTAAGAAAAAGGAAAAAGACTAGTTATAAGATTTTTTAAACTGGCAATCTCAAACATTTTATTTGGTTTCTCTGAGCCCAGATGATCATAAGTTATAAGTAATGGGCTGTAGAATACGTAGTATAAAGCTTAGTTCATGATTACAGAATTCTTGAATTCAAAGGAGACTGAGCAACCAACTCCCTTTTGTGTATACTTAAACAAAATGGTTAAAAAATAAACAAAGTAAAGTCTAGAGATACATATACTTTAATGAGACACTCAGTAATTAGTGCCTTAGCTATGAGATAACACTTAAATGATTTAAATCAGAAAATGGCTTAAGGTCTTCAGTGACAGCAATTAAATGACAATGTGTGTTGAATCCACTCTTGTCCATCTCTACTTGGGTTTTGGAGTTCTGATATTCTGCCAAGGGGACTGAATCAGTCCTTGTAACAATACTTAATGCCTTAAGGGCAGCAAATTATTATTTTTCACAAGAGAATTAAATAAAATCCTTAATCATAACCCATGCCCTTCCTTACGTAACGGGATGGCAATCTTAAGAGCTATGCTAAATTTAAGTACCCGAGTAAAACAGCTAAATTAGTTTCTCTTCCAAAAGTTTTTAGTTCTTTTCTAATCAAAAGGATGAATAAAATTGGCCCAATGTTTCAAAGTCTTAAACCCCAAATAATCTATCGTATCTGTTATAAATTGAACTTTTGACACAAATGACAAAAGATATTGGACGATGACAGTCTGGCATTTGTATGCCTCTATGAAGTCATGGTTCCCCACTGAGTAAGTGCACCTGAAAAAGAAACGTTGGAGAATGAGGACAGAGGCAGCAGAAAGCGCATTTACAGGATGAAAACCTAGAAGTGAACCAGGTAGACCACACATCTTACTTCCATCACAAACACCCTAGTTCTCAGCTGATCTTGGAGTGAAAGCTGGACCATCTGCTTTACAGACTACAAAAGCTGAAGGAAGAAACACACAAAAAACTACTTGAAGTAAAATGTGTTGGAATAAGATGAAATCCCACGTTAAGTTTTGAGACTACTGTTTCAAATCCCAGAAGGAGAAACCTAGCTGCCAGCAGGTTTTATTAGTAACATGCACTGATAACACGGTATGGCACTTCTATTGTATCAATGGATGATGACCCTCTAACTAGATGCCCAGCTGGGTAGTCAGTATCAGCTCATCACCAAATCTGGAATCCCATGGCACAGTGCAAAGAGACAGGAAATCACAGGGTGCTTCACGCTACAAAGAACACATTGGCACTCCAGCTTTGTAACAATGTCACAGGGCTACCCCACCTTGCCCCCTGCACGCCTGCCTGCTCCAAAACACGGGAGGCACTGCAGGCAGGAAGGTAATCAAACACCACACGCTTTAAGGATATAAAACTTTGCCTGAACTGATGGTTTAGAGAGAAATGTGGTAGAAATGAAATATAAATAAAAAGCAGTATTTCATTCGCTTTCTCTGCTCTGATTTCTTTCCCAGTAAGGCAAAGAGGTGGGCATGTTTCCATGAAAAATCCAAGTCAATGGTGGGCTCTACACCCTATAGATGATGTCATACAACCAACATGATGACTATCAAGTGATTTCTTTTATAGTATCACACAATACACATATGAAGACACATGATCACAATATAATTTTAACTTTTAGAAACATACATAATCCTTGAAATGAAAAACATGTTGAGGGCCGGCCGAGTGGCACGATGGTTAAGAACTGGTTTGGGACGCCAGAGGGCCCCGGTTCGGATCCCACATATGAGGGCCAGTGACACTATCCTCCACAGCTAAGATGCTGAACAACAGCTCAACCTGGAGCTGGGCTGCTGTGAGTCGCTGGCGACGGCGTAGGCTGCAGCCCCTGTGGCAGTGGGTTGCCATGGGCTACTGTGTGTAGCCAGCAGCCAGCGTGAGCAGCCAGCAGCTGCAATGAGCGGCCGTCCAGAAGCCGGCGACTGATCTGCCTCGCCTGGGAAGAGCACAATGATGGTGCCAACTTGGGCCAGTGAAGCGACGTCCTCCACAACTAGACTGAAGAACAAAACAACAGCAACTCGTCTGTTCCCCTTCCCCAATTCCCCAGCACTGTTCCCATCCCCCAATTCCCCAATAAAAAAAATCTTAAAAAAAAAACACAAAAACATGTTGATTAACATTTTAAAGTTTTTTAAATTTCAGTTTTCACAGGTTTTACCAAAGTAAAATTATAAACACACTTTTCTACTTTTTCAAAGTAAATCATTCACTGCTTCAAGCATTAGATGATGTTAAATAAAATCCCTAGTCAATTCAGCAATTTCAAGATTTGCTTGTTTTACTTCCTCACCTTAAATGAGCTGCAAACATTTCATCATAAGGGGGTTCCAAAACTTGTTGACACTTCTCTTCTGGAGAGGCCAACTAAATTAAATAAGAAAAATGGCAAAAATAAAATTAACAGGCATGGAAAGAATGCAATGTATAGAAAGAGATTTAAACAAACCTGTTTCAAAAGAATTTACACTTTATAGTTAATAGTAACACTTTACAACTTAGCACTTCTAAACAAAAGGTTCATTACTTCAACAAATATTTATCAAGCATGAACTAGGTATAGCGCACTAGATGAATACATTTTCTCTACCACAGGCTAGGAAATAGTCTAGGCACTTTCATACGTGTCTTAATATTTAACAGCCAGCTAGTTAAGAAAGATTTAGTAAGTAGCTACTATGTGCTTAATAGATAAGGCATATAATACCTTACATAAATAAGGTCTAATGAGTCAAAGATGCCATGTTAGGAATCACTCCTTAGCTGCCTGGTGATAGAACCAACCTCTCTGTGTCCTGGGCTAGACTAGCTGACATTTATTTCTAACTCTTCCTTTCTTCTCAATGGCCAAATTTTAGATAATATGAGCATCACAATGGATTGTATATAGCACATTGAATTAAAAGGAAAAAGAAAGGAATTAATGAGTCTACTCTGATACTGATATAATTTACATGTAAATGTGGAAGGGGAAAAATAATATCAGAAAAATCATCATTTTCTACACTCGCTAGTGAAATAATTGATTCAGACAATGGGCACCAGTGAACCATCAGATGGACGGTTAACAGGGAATTTTATACTGAAGAACTCAGTCTTAGAGTACAAATGGGCAAACGGACGTGTGTGCCTCATGCAATAGGAAACACATAGCACCAACTATGGAGTGTCTGGCCAGCAAGCTGAACCTGAGTCTCATCAAGTCTCTGGCACTCATTTCTATTTGGAGCAATGGTTTTCAAAATGTTCTGTATGTTAGAACTGGCCGACTTGAAATTTAAAAAACAAAACAAAAAAAGCCTGCTTCTACTCCAGACTGGTTTACATAGTTTGAGGTGTAGCCTATACACTGCCAAATATAATCACCAATATGTAAGCTCAAACTCTAAATTTCTCTTAGGAAGCCAGATACCCTGTAGCTCTTTCTGTGTGTATAGTCTTTTCACATACCTGAAGCCGTGGGTTGGCAACATGAGGATGCTTGAAAGACACCAGCTCCGCACAGGATGCCCCGTCTCTGGTGTCGATTGCTTCATAGACCTGCATTTGAGAAGAGAAAAGCTAAGCAGAAAATAAAACACTCTATTCTAATAGAACCTAAACTACACATGGTATACCACTAAAAGTCATTTTCCCTACTTCAAAAGGAGTCAGCATAATCAAAATATAACAAGTCAATATTGTCTTTAGCCAGCAAACAATAACTACATTTCAAAATGCAATCTTCTGGAGGCAAATAAACAGATGACTTACTGTGAAAAACAATTTAAGGCCAGAATAAGCCAGTTTATTATTTGGTTATTAATGAAGATGAATTATTATATTAGTTTTACTCAGTCATACTAGCAAACATTTGAAAATTCACTTACACAGCTTAAGGGAAAAGAAAGAGCTTAAAACCACATATTTCCAAAATTCAAAAGGCAGTTCTATTCAACCTAAATATAAAAGAAAAATAGGATGGCAATGGCTAAATGAATGGTGTCACAGTGTGCTGTGAAAAAGAATAAAATAAATTTACACATAATAACATGGGAAAGTCTGCAATATGCTTATTGTTAAGCAAAAGAGAGAGAGAGAGAGAGAGAGAGAGAGAGAGAGAGAGAGAGAGAGAGAGAGAAAAAAGAAAGAAAGAAAGAAAGAAAAAAGAAAGAAAGAAAGAAAGAAAAGAGTCACAGGAAAACTGTATAACTTGATTTGGCAGAAAAAGACAAAGTATGTATGACATGTAATCACAGGAAGAAATGCAGGGCCCCACACCACACCAGATGACCCATTGGCCAGTGGGGTGAGGGCTGAGAAGGTTTTTATCTTATATATTTCTATACTGGAAGACTGTATTACAGAATACATTTGTAATTAGAAAACCAAATGTTATTTTTAAATTATATGTACCAAAGATGACATAAAAATCCTAGTAATGCGAGTTGAAAGCCATAGGGCTGCATATACAGTGTAATTTATCTACAATAAAATTATATATGTAAACTTCATGCCCACATAAGACTCTGACTAAGGACATCATAAAGACAATATCCAAATGGTACACACACGAGAAGGTGCTCACATCTTACCCATAAGTGAAATTCAACAAGATACCTCTACACATCCACCAGAAGAGTTAAAATTGAGAAGGCTGACCATACTAAGCACTCCAAGAATATAAAGTGACTGAAACTCTTACACATTGCTGGGGAAGGGTGAAGTGGCATCCACTTTGAGACACTGGTATGCCTACTAAAGAGAGCATACACCTACTCCACCTACTCCCCCACCCAGTAATCCTATGCCCAGGCCCCTGCAGCCAGAAGAAATGGGGCATAAGACACCAGGACACCAAGAGGATCCAACTTCCCATCTGTTGTACCACTCAGGGCATCAACTGGGAAAGTTTACACTACCCTATCTAATGAAGACTTTGCCCCTTGACTATTCAACAAAACTACATAAGCACTTACATTTTGAGCCAGCAATCCCATTTTTAAGGATTTACTTTACAATATGAAACAAAAGATATTTGTGCAGGGTTACTTGTTGATGTATTCTGAGTAATCACAAAATACTGGTCCCATCAGTGCCCCTGCCTCAAGGAAGCTGATAAAGGATGCCAAAGTTCCCATCATGAAGGTGTGTGTGCGTAGGAGGGAAGCGGGGAGAAGAACAGGGATGGTGACAGATTATCTTAAAGAACTGATCCATCCCTCAGTGGGTGCTAAGATAATGGGCAACCCAGTCACCTGCTTTAGTCACTGTTAATATGTCATGTCCTGAAAACTTTGGCCTTTTCACACCTCCCACTGGACCATGCAGCTGGACTCCAGGTGAGCCCGTTTAGTAGTGCCCCTGTGGGCCTGGTCTAGGGACTGCAAAGCTCACCAGGTGAAGCTCTTTGGCCCTGGGCACTCCTAGGAATAGTTCTCTTTCTTGGCTGCTGCTGATCACCTCACATCCTCCAGGCTCCAAGCTGGTCCATGGGGGAATCATCTACTCTGGGAATTCAGAATTCCTCAAATACATTTACTAGTTCTGTTCCCTAAAAAAGCCTAGAAATAATAACACCAGTGGCAATGAGCATATCTAGCACTCAGACTGGTTTTCTAAATTCCATTCCCCACTAAAAGGAACCAGAGTTCCCTGGAGAAATAGCTGATCCAGTGCTGGGACAGGAAAGGAACTAGGTGAGCCTGGAATAGATACATTGTGCCAGAAAGCAAAGCAGGGCTCAAAGAAGGCTGAAGACGTATCAAAAAGCCACAGAAGCCAATTTGAAGGGGCAATCTAGAGGCCAAATCTGAAACAATTTGAGCTTCAAAAAGAATAATAATATTCTTAATATTGGTATAGATTATAACTTGGCATAAAAAATAATCCACAATAATACTTTTTAAAAGAGGGGCATAAGGAAAAGCATTCTTAACTGATGAAATACTAATGTAGAAAAAATGATAGAAAGTCACCACTTGGCAAATACTAACGAAATAACTAACTTGGAAAAGGATCAGAAATGCAAGCGGAAACCATTTTGTGAGTCTTGGGGAACAGGGTGCTCCATGGTTCTTCTAGTCCATCCAACAAATTACAAAGAAAAAGGTGCCTTGACACTGGAGCAATCTGATGGACGTCAGTGAATCCACTTAAACAAGTGAATCAGTATCACCAGTGTGTGCCTCCTGAGCTGAGGCTATGCGAAAGCCACACTGTCAAGTTTAACCCAAATCGAATCATTAGGAAACAGTCACAGGCAGATTGCGAGGCATCTACAAGTTAACTGGCCTGGACATTAAAAAAAAAAAAAAAAAAGTTAAATGTCATAAAAGGCCTCTCCTCCCCCCCCCCGCCCCCCCAAAAAAGGCAAGAGGACTCTTTGAGACTAAAGGAACTCAAGAGCAAAAAAATAAAATGCATTATGTGATCTGACTGGACCCTGGATTTTAAAAAAGAGGTTCTAAAGAACACTATGGGGGGACATGGAAAATTAAACTATGGATTGTATATTAGAAAATAATGATGTTAGTATTGATGTTAAATTTCTTGGGAGTACTAAAGGCACTGCAAGTTATACAGTGGAACAGCCTTGGTCCTAGGTGAATGTATGGTAAAGGACCATGGTGTCTGACTTCCTTTCCAATGGTTCAGGGGGAGAAGTACACACATGCCCAGAGGGAAGGATAAAGCAAACCTGGTGGGCCAGGTGAGGGGTATACACATCTTCACTGTACTTTTTTTCAACTTTTCTGTATGTTTGAAAATTTTCAAAAAAGTTGGAGAAAAAGAAAAATTTTAAATGTAAGGAGTTTTTAAAAAGCAACTTGCCATTTGAAATAAGCATTTGTAAAATGGACTAAAGAATGAAATAAAGGACACTAAAAAATTACACCAGCCCTCTGAGATACTAGAAATGTCAAGACCCACCTCTGGGAAAAAGTATATGCAAACTGATCTTTTTCTAAGTAGAACAACAATTTTGAAAGTAGAACATGTGGGAAAATGTAAGATAAATTAATTCAACCTGTCCCCTCCAAATAGAAACTAAACTGAATGCCTGTTAAAACTCCAAGCACTAGGGGCTGGCCGAGTGGCTCAGTTGGTTAAGAGCACAAGCTCTGAGCAACAGGGTCACCGGTTCGATTCCCACATGGGCCAGTGAGCTGTGCCCAAGATGAGCTGCCACTGAGCCGCCAACAGGTGGCAGCATGGCTCAGCTGGTGAAAGAACGTGCTCCTAACAACAAGGTTGCGGTTTGAGTCCCGCATGGGATGCTGGGCTACTAAGATTGAACATGGCACCTTGAGCTGAGTGGCCACGAGCTGCCTATGGGCAGCCGAATGGCAACTGGACATGGGAGCTGAGCTAGCTGTGCCCTCCACAACTAAGATTAAAGGACAGCAACTTGGCTGTTCCCCTTCCCCAATTCCCCAACACTGTTCCCCTTCCCCAATTCCCCAATTAAAAAAAACAACAAAAACAAAACAAAACTCCAAGCACTAAATAAAAAGGGCCTCAATAGTCACAGACAGCCTTCCTTAGGCCTCTCGAGATGGGTGTGCTAGCACCCAAGGCCCAAGGCTCTGATTGCTGGCTCTTTCACTTGAGCTGCTATTCAGGGCTGTTTAAGTAGCAGGTCACCTTGAGAAATGAAGTAATGTCTCCCCCTGTCCCCAATCCTGGACAAAAGCAGACTAGCTTACTGCTTGCTATAAAATGGGTGGATTCCCCAAAGTGCAGTGTTTTTCTCTTGATGCATGTGCAGGCACCCTTCTGGGCCCATGACATCATGAGTGGGACTTGGGATCCAGGGGAACCAATACCAACATGCTGATGCCATGTTGCTTGCTATGCTGAGCAATAAGGTCCTTGGTCTGTGACCCAGGAATCACATGTGTTCTGCCAGCATCCATGAAACTAACAGAACTCATTAGCTTATGAGGGGGGTAAAATCAAACTCCAGACCCAACAGCTATTAGGAAGTGATCACAGAGAAAATGGGAAATAAAAGACATACCACTCACTTGTCCACATGTAGCTGCTGGCTGAGGATGTTCTGAAAAGTGTCAAATAAGGAATGGAGATATATCCAAGTTGACAAAGTCATTGAGATTCAAGAAACAATAATAGACTTTGGAAACTAGGAAATAGGCAAGTTTTGACGAGAGCAGGAAAAGTTGGCTGGAACTTAAGCTAACAGAGGCAGTGAGCTTCGTGTTAAGAGCATGAACTCTGGAGCTGACCTCCTGGTTTGAATGTGCCACGTACCTGCCAGTGACCTTGGAAAGCCACTTAACCTCCTCTGTAAAATGGGGCTCGCAATGTACCTACTGCCTCCTACATAAACAGTGATAACGAGTTACTGTATACAACAGTGCCTCGTTCTTAGTAATATTCAACAATTCAACAAGCACTATCGTTCTTCTCATCATCACCCCAAATGGTTTCATCAAATAAGATAGACAATTGAAGGAGATTCTCAGCGTGCTCTTCTGAGAATGCAGAGAACAAGACCAAGCGGTAGTTTGGTGAAACAGGACTATGAAACAGAGTCAGACGGACCAGCAGGAAACCTAACTTGACTCCTCACTAGAATGAGTAGGTCTGAGCACTGGCAAATCACTCAGCTTTACCACCCAGACTATGGGCGAGCTTCACACCCTTCTAGTTGCCTCCACTTATCTGGTCGACAAATTACATTCAGCGTCCACATGAGTAAGACACCAGTCAAGCATCCTGAATAAAGAATGCCTACACAAGGGCTGCACCCACTACTACTTCGCGTGGTTAACGGGCCCTTCAGCATCCGCTAGGACTAAGACCCGCACACCCGCGC
>NW_017731441.1:3244254-3334980 GCF_001890085.2 Hipposideros armiger
CGCGCGCACACACACACACACACACACACACACACACACACACACACACACACACACGTCCCTAAACTGAGGGCAGCGACCATCAGCGCACCCCCGGAGTCCCTAAGAAACCAGTGGTGTGCCCGCCTCAATCGTCCATGCTTCCCGTCTGGCTGACAACGGCTCAGGCTCAGCCGGGCCGGCAGCGCACATCTCGATCCCGGCCAGACACGCGCCGGCCGCCCACCTGGACCCCAAAATCCAGCAGGCCAGGGGATAGAGGAGACTCCGCAGACCGCGAGCAACTGGGCCCAACGAACGTTACCTGCTGCAGGTACTGGTTTATAGTGATGTGCGCCATGGCAGCGCCCACCCCCCAGGACCGGGCGGAGCTCACCCGAAGGAGGCGGAGCTTGAGCGCCGGGCCGTTCCGTCACTTCCGACCCGCGGTCCGTTCCCGGCCCCGCGCCTCCGACCCCACTTTCTCCGCACTTCGGTTCCGCTGGGAGTGTTTGCGGGAGCGTGATCCCCAATCCGGCATGGCAACGCGCCCGGGCTGAGGAAGGCTGGGGTCTCTTGTACTGCGATTCCCCAGCCTCCCCTCGGCGAGCACGCCTCGTCCGTGCCCCTCAGGTGCCCTGGGACGCGCCGGGCCCCCGGAGCTGACACAGCTTGCGCTCCGCCGCCCCCTCGACTGTTGCAAGTTTCACACGGACCGCGGCTGACGCGGACTGGCCGCGCTCGCGAGCTTCGGGGTCGGGGTCCGGGACGGGCCCAGGGTTGCGTTGGAGCAGGGGCCGGGCGGAGACCGGACGGCGGTTGGGCCAGGCCAAAGCGGCGTTTGGGCCAGGACGGAGCAGCGGTGACGGAGCCGGGAGTTGCTGAAGGGAAAGGAGAGGAGAGGCCCGGCCGCCCGGCCGCGCGGGTCTGAGAGGAGGCGGAGGAGGCGGCCGGACGGGGCGGGGCGCCCGCTGCTTCCCGGCCGCAGCCATGGCCGACGAGACCCCCAGGAAGGGCAACTTCTCGGCGCTCGTCGGGCACACCAATGGCCTCACCAAGCCCGCGTCCCTCGCCGCGGCCGCCGTCACCTCCAAGCCAGGGGGCAGCGGCGGCTCCAAGAAACTAGTGATCAAGAATTTCCGAGGTGGGTACAGGGAGCGGCCTAGGGACGGGGGACCTAGTGGGCCCGGGGGGAGGGGACAGCTACAGGGAGGAGCCTGGGGGCTGAGGATGGAGTTGGGGGGCGGCCCGGGACAGAGTTGGGGGGTCGGCCTGGGGAGAAGCAACGGCGGGGGGGCGGCTGGAGGTGTTGAGTGGAGCGGCCGCAAGGCGCCAGTGGCGGCGGGGGTTGGGAGTGTAGTGGTCCGCTGAACCCCCCGGCTGTTCGGAAGTTTCCTTCCCAGTTGGCGGTCATTGGTCCCGGCTCCTAGGCTCTTAGAGTAGGTTAGGGGTCCCTAGGTCCCCCGGATGAGGGCGCGGGCCTTTCCGAATGTCGGCTTAAGCTGCGGTGAGGACAGCGGGTTGAGTTTACTGGTAGCAGCTTTCTCCTTATCTATGTATTAGTTGGTCCAGTTGGAATAAATTAGGCCAAATAATTCAGGTATCTTGATTGGCACGGCAGAGCGAGAATAAGTAGCAGCTACTGACGCTCTTTGTGATGTAATTTTTTTTACTTCCTCCACTTTTCATCAGTGCTATCACTGATGCTATCTCAAAGTAAGCAGCATCTTTGATGCAGAGATAGCAGTTATACGCGTATTCTTCACCTTCCTCCCAACGTTGAACAATTTAAGTCGACTTTAAATGTTGTATAGAACTTAGCTATTCCATGTTTATACGTCTCTAAAGTCAACTTAAGTATAAAGGAAGCTAAGATTTGTATATTTCCTGTGTGTTTTTATCCTAAGTATCAATACGAAGTGTATTTAGGCAAACAAAGATATTACAGTTGCATACTCTGTAACCTAACAGACTTTTTATAAATACCATACTTTGTATTGAAAAAGCCTAATTTCTGTGTGTCTTTTAAAGTGTTATACATTTTCATAGACTGTTTTTTGAAAAATTGTGACTGTTAGCATGGATGTCATTCCCCACTGACTCTATCTGGATTTACAGACAGACCTAAATTGCCTGATAACTACACTCAGGACACCTGGCAGAAACTTCATGAGGCAGTGAAAGCCATACAAAGTAGTACCTCCATCAGATACAACCTGGAAGAGCTCTACCAGGTAAGGTTCCATATATGGCAAAAAGTAGAGCTTGTTAGAATTCTCATTGAGATATAAATGCTGAAATTTCTTAGATGCGATCTTCAGGACATGATGAGGCCAGCATCCTGTCTCTCACTTACCTGGTTGTTTTTATAGTTGTCTAAATTTCACAGCTATCCAACTCCAGTAAAATTGTTACAAACATGGATTACCGTATTTTCCCATGTATAAGACGTACCCTTTTTCAAAAATTTTGGGGTCTAAAAACTGGGTGCATCTTATACAGTGGTTGTAGATTTTTTTACTTGCATTTCCCGCAAGTGATGAGGAGTTGTATGAATTTTGTGACAACTAAAACTTGAGTTCAATAACTTTATGTAATACATTTTTTTCAAATTTCGAGCCACAAAATTAAGGTGTGTCTTATACATGGGAGCGTCTTATACATGGGGAAATACAGTATGTGGTCCTCAGTATTGTTTCAGAGTCAATAATGAAGGAAATACTAGAAATCCAAGTGTTTGCCTCCAACAAGAACAGGAGTCCTATGACAGCATGTCCAGAGTCAATGAGTGTTTTCATTTTTTGGTGGTTGTGGGATTTTTATTTTATTTTCAGGCTTAAGCTCCTAGAAAGATATTTAAAGTTATCCCATTACAGGAGAAAGATGTGTTTGTAAGAGCCACATGACTTAATATTTTCCAAATATGCAGCAAATTAATATTATAATTCCATTATGTTATATATAAAACTCTTATTGTGTTTTCACTTAGAGATTTTAATAGAGATTTTTTTTCCCCCACTTCATTGTGTTTTGTGATTACTTGTTGCAATTAAAACATGCAAACATTTTGATACATTTAATTTAAAGCAATGATGTTGCGTTTCTAACATAAGAAAAAATAGTGAAAAGTACATTTTACTATTTGGATATTCCATTTGCAAGCCAACGGGTTTTTCTGATATTTTGTTTTTAAAGAATAACAGTTTTGTTTAAATAGTCTAATATTATCCACATTTTGGAAGCAATGTGATATCCTGTTAAAAATATGAATTTAAATTTTTTTCTGTTTACATAAGTGAGTACATTATAAAAATTATGACTACATAAATTTACTACATAAAAAGTACAAAGAAGAAAATAAAAACCATCTATGTTTCCACCACCCAAAAAAGACTACTATTGACAATTTAATGGACATATGTCCCTTCTTTGTCTTACGTTTGTATGTTTATTATATTTTTTCAACTTTTTTAAGGTATAATTTTACATATACTATGTATTTCAATAAGTTTTAACAAATGTGTACAATTTTATAACCACCACCACAATTAAGATACAAACTATTTCCATCACTCCAAAGTTTCCTGAGGCACCTTTGCATTCAGTCCTGTCCCCTGACTCCCAGTCCTTGGCAATCTGATTTGCTTTCCGTCAGTATATTTTTCCATTTCTAGAATCTCATTTGAATGGATTTTGCGGTCTTTTTTTATACCTGACTTCTTTCACTTAGGTTAGTGCTTGTGAGATTCATGCATACTGTGTGAGAGTAATTTGTTTTTTTGTTGCTGAGTGGTATGGGTATCACAACTGGTTATCCTTTCACCAGTTAATGGTTATTTGGGTTTCCAGTTTTTATGAATAAAGCTGCTATGAACATTAACAAATAGGTCGTTGTGTGGAAATATGAAAAGTCGGACAGTTAAGTTCACGAAATTTCCACTGTGTAAGTGAACTTAATTGTCTGACCTTCGTTATTATCTCATTACTTGTGGGTAAATATCCAGGAGTAGATTTTCATGGTTATATGGAAAGTGTATATTTAACTTTATAAGGTATTTTCTGCTTTTCAAAATGACTACACCGTTTTGCACATTACCAGCAGTATATGAGAGTTCTAGTTCTTCCATGTCTTTGCCAACATTTGGTATTGTCAGTCTTTTTAATTTTAGCTATTTTAGTGGAATTTCATTGTGGTTTTAATTTGTATTTCCCTAATGATGCAAACCATCTTTTTATATATCCATTGCCATTCTATATACCTTCTTTAATGAAGTGTGAGTTCAAATATTTTGCTCATTTTTATGGGGTGGTTTTCTTTTCTTATTAACAAATGTTTGAGTTTATTATGTATTCTAGATGCAAGTCCTATACCAGCTATTTGTCTTGTAGTTTAGTATTTTCTCCCAGCCTGCAGCTTGTCTTTTGATTCTCTTAATTATACCTTTCAGAGAGCATAAGTTTTAAATTTTGATGAAGTCTACATTTCACTTTGGTCTTTGATGGATTGTGCTTTTAGAATCTGTCTGAGAACTCTTTGCCTACCCTAAGATCATAAAGATTTTCTCTTATGTTTCCTTCTAGACATTTTAGGGTTTTAGGTTTTACCTTTAGTTCTATAATCTAGAAATTTTAGATTTTTTTTTGTATATGTTTGAGGTAGAAATCTGAGTTCAATGTTCCCTGTACATCTCCAGTTGCTCCGGTGCCATTTATTGAAGAGACTATCCTTTCCCCCACTGAATTGTTTTGGCTCGTTTGTCAAAAATCATTGTCCATATGCATATGGGTATAATGAGTCTTGAAATTAAGTTGGCCTCCAACTTTATCATTTTTCAAAGTTTTTTGACTATTCTAGATCCTTTGTATTTCCATATGAATTTTAGATTCTGTTTGCCAATTTCTACAAAAAGCCTACTAGAATTTTGATTGGGATTGCGTTGATTTATAGATCAGTGTGAGGAGAATTGCTATGTTGACAATACAGAGTCTGCCAATTGATCACAAGGAACAGCTCTCTGTTTATTTAGATCTTCCTTAATTTCTTTCAGCAATGGTTTTTAGTTCTAGTATTCATACAGGTCTTATACATCTTTTGTGAATTTTATCCCTAAGCATTTCATATTTTTTATGTATTATAAACGGTTTTATATTTTCAATTTCTGGTTCTTGCTAGCATATAGAAATACAAATGACTTATATATTGATCTTGTATATTGCTATTTTGTTAACCTCACTTATTTCTAGTAGCTTTTTGTAGAGCCCATCAGATTTTCTACATAGCCAAGCATGTCATCTGTGACTAGAGATAGTTTTACTTCTTCCTGCATGTCTTTTATTTCCTTTTCTTGCCTCACTGCACTGTTTAGAGACTCCAGTATAGTTAATAGACATGGAAAAAGCAGACATCTTTGTTTTGCTCCTGATCTTAGGGGGAAAAGCTTTCAGTCTTTTATCATGGAATATGATATTAGATGTGGGTTTTTCAAAAATAGCCATTGTCAGGTTGAGGAAGTTCTTTTCTGTTCCTAATTTGCTGAGTGTTTTTATCAATACTTGTTGGATTTTGACAAATTCTCCGACTATTGAGATGATCATATAATTTTTGCTTTTCAGTTTATTAAATTGATTGATTTTTCAAATATTAAACCAATCTCACATTCCTGAGATAAATCCTACTTGGTCATGAGGTATTATCTTTTTTACATATTGTTGGATTCAATTTGCTGACATTTTGTTAATTTTTGCATCTGTGATCACAAAGGTTTTTGTGTTGTTTTGTATTCCTGTAATGTCTTTGTTTGGTTGTGGTATCAGACTAATGCTGGCTTCATAAAGGAGTTGGAAATATTCCCTCCTTTTCATCTGCTAGAAGAGTTTGTATAGAATTGGTATTATTTCTTATTAAATGTTTGGGAGAATTCCCCAGTGAAGCCATCTTGGCTTCTTTTGTGGAACGATTTCAAATTACATATTTCTCTAGTAGATGTAGACCTATTCAAGTTATCCATTTTTTTCAAGTTCTCTAATCTTCTGCAATGTCTAATCTCCCATTAATGCTATCTGGTATAATTGTCATCTCATTAGTTTTTCTGTTTAGGTGTTCAGTGTCTTTTTTTTTTTTTGTATCTTCTCTGTCTGTACTTAACTTTTGAACATATGGATTACAGTTATAATAGCTGTTTTATTGCCAATTCTGTCATCTCTGTCAGTTTGGGTTGTTTCGATGGACTGATTTTCTCCCCATTAAAGGTTGTTTTTCCTACTTTGCATGTCTGATAATCTTTGATTAGATGTTGGACATTGTGTATTTTGACTTGTGTGATATTTTTGTATTCCTATAAATATTCTTGAGCTTTGTTCTGGACTTAGTTAAATTATTTAGAAACAGTTTGATCTTTTAAAATCTTGCTTTTAAGATTTGTTAAGCAAGACTAGAGTGTTTTATCCAGGGCTAATTGCCCCCACTACTGAGGCAAAACCTTCTTGAATACCAGTGTCCTGTGGTTTTCCAGTCTGGCTTCTGGGAAGGTGCTATTCTAGGCCCTGTGTAAGCACCAGACACTGTTGTCTCTAAACTTTCTGGGTGGTGCTTTCCCTCCTGGCCTTGGTAGTTTCCCCACACATTCTGCTGAATACTCTAGGTAGACCCTTGAGGTCTCCTTGCAGATCCAGCTCCACTATGGCTGCATCTCTCCCTTCTGGGCCTTCATCTTGCAGACTCCAACCTTAGTTCAAGGCACCTGCTCCGCAGCCTGAAAACTGGATGCAGGAATCTGGATCTGTTGGGGCCTGTTTGTTTCCTGTCTCCCAGAGATCACTCTTTCATAGCCCAATGTGCACTGCTTTGAAAACTGTTGTCTCATATATTTTGTGTGTGGGGTTTTGGGGCAGGGGGTGGTAATTCAGGCAGAAGCCATAGTCTAGTTCCTTTACTTCATCTTTACCAGAAGCAGTCCCACCAGTGCCTACACTCTCATACGTTTTTAATTTAATGAAATATTATATCTTACAGCTAGGGTTTATTCCTCTTTTCCTAGAGGTTTGACTATCTAGTGTCAGTTGCCCATCATCTTTCTTAGCAGAATGGCTTTGCTGTACCTTTTACCCAGTGATATGTCTTGTATGGTCACCATAGATGTTATCATAAAGTGTTTCCAGATGCCCAGGGTGTCCATGTGTGTGTTTTGAGACCTTGAGGGCTTTGGGATGCTTACCCCGAAATGGCATCACACATTCCAGGAGACATCTCAGAAGGGCCCATGTGGAGATTAGTTGATCATCAAGCAGGCTCCTGGTCACTCCAGAGAAGTACTGAGGAGTCAAAGTACATTTCTACAAAGTTAGCTGCTCACAGATCTTATGGAAGCAAATAATAAGTGATGTCATTGTGAAATTATTGACCACTCCTGATCTCTGATAAAGTAGTTAGACAGTGCATTTGACCTGGTGTCTCAAAATAGTCTTTTAAGTTTTTGCTGGGGTAGTGTGGTATATACTTTGCCAAAGACTCTTTCTTATGTGAAAGGAACAATTCTCACCAAATTTTGAAATTTTTTTTGTTTTCAGGATGATTTGATGGAAAATCTCCTATGTTTTGATATTGATCAGTTTCCTCAAAGAGAGCTCTTAGTATCTCCCTGTGAAGGTCTCTTACTTGCCTGTGGGGGCATCCTCTACCCCATATAGGCACTTTAGGAGGCTTACCTAGAAGGAGAAAACAATTACAGTGTACCTGCTACAGCCTGCCTATTATTTGTTTGTTACTTTATTCTTGTTTGGTAAAAAGGGAAATTCAAAGTATGGTGATGGAAAAAGTCTTAACAAACATAGAACATATCACCCATAGTCATTTTTTTCTATAATGGAAAGAGGAGAATATTTTGAATTCATAAATCTTTTCTGTCTGTTTTTAATGACCTGAGTTTAGATTTGTAATCATTTATTTGCTGAAAAAATTGTATTTGTGTGTCTTATGTCTGTATGTTTTAGTCCTACTTGTCAGCTTAATAAGACATTAGAAAACTGAAGACGACATTTTTGAGTGGGGTTTCAGAGGAAGGATAAGTTTTGATTTCAGACTAGTTTTGATGCACAGAAACAAGCCTATCACAGAGGACTGAAGGTTCTGAGAAAAGCCATGCTGTTTATCTTAAGTCGTGCAGTAACATCTCTATGAAATACTTCTACCTGATGATAATTTTACTGAAAGAGAATGGAGTAGAGTTAGGTATTGAATGTATTAACAGGATGGCTAAAACTAATTAGAAAAAGTGAAATAAAGTCCAGAAAATGGTAGACAGATAGACATATTTGATGAACTAATTTGAGAAAGTAAAGTAACAGGTTAATTGAGAGTGAATTCAATACATAAGTTATTTGAAAAACTGAGGAGGATATTCAAAATGAAATATATCAGGCCTAGCAGAAAGGATTTCATAATTCAACAACTTTCACATTCAGTAAAATTAGTCATTTGTACTAGGTGATTTACTTATAACATTTAGAACTGGGAACCTGTTGTGCAGTCAGTGTTGGTAAATACAGCCAATAGACTGTGACTGATTTTCCTTAAAGCTCTTGTCCTAGGAAACTTGCATGTTTATTCCCTCACTCAGACTTGAGTCCTAATTTAGTTTTTACATTGTTTACTCATTTCTTAGAGGAGGGGTAGAGCCCTCTTCGCACCTCCCTGTGTGGTGAGCAGGTCACCATTTAAATAGGGCTGCTTTTGAGTAGGGTCCATTTTCATGACTGTTTATTGCTTAACGAGGGACTGTTAACTGCTGAAGGGATATTGTTTGCTTAACGAGGGACTGTTTACTGCTGAGGGATATTGTTCAATCCCGAACTACGCATGTCTCTAAGAACACTGTGCTGGTCTTTTAACTGTGAAATGAAGAACGTGGGTTTTGCCTTGTGCCCCAGCCAATACATCTTTCTTTATAATAGTCGACCAGGTACCTGGTTTTCCCAAGGGCTGGAGGTAGGGGGTGGGGTGGGGACAGAAATTGGTCGTTTGTTTTTCATTTTTCGCCTTCCTCTATATAAATAACTTAGTACTTGCCTGCTTTTTCCCTTTATGATTTCTCACTCTCTGGAATGTTTCACTCCTTTTTCTCTCTAGTCTCAACTTTAGCCATAAAGATCTTTACATAAAACAGATAGTCTTCCAGAATTCGTGCACCCTAAATCATAAATGCTGTATAGTTCTTTTTATCCCACAGCTCACTTTAATTTCCTGTTTTGGTATTCCCTACTTGAGGGGAAGCATTTTGTTTAGCAGTGATGAGTGCACTTGGGGGTAAGGGTTTGGCACTACAAATAGACAAGCAGTTGAGGTTGATGTGCTTGTCTGTTTTGCTTTAATACACTTGTCAGTCCCAATACAGACAACCATCTGAAGAACTTGGGTGCGGTGACCTGGCGGACCTACTGATTAGAGAGCAGCAGGCATGTGGGGAAAATTCAGACAAGCACAATTTTCCCACTTAGCTATGTTGATACAAGGAGAAGAACACCTTTATCCTAATACAAATAGAACCCAGTTGCCGCTGCTACCTCACCTCCAATTATGGGATTAAATTCCTTTTCTCTGCAATGACTCTTAAAAATATGAACAGCAACAGCACCCTAATATGAAGCACACAGTACAGGTCAGATTCAGTACTTTATACACCTAGAGAAGACATTTCTTAATCTCAAAATATGACTATATCTCCAAAACTCATTTTGGGAAGGGGACTCCTGTGTTGTGCTTCTCCTGTGACAGTACAGAAAGTATGCTGGGGTCCCTGCCAGTGTGGGTAGAGAGCAGGGCCTCCCTCTGTCTTTTAAGGTAATTAGGTGCCTGTAACATGAAGACGCCAGCAATGACTCAGCAAAAGATATGGAGAAATGATGGCACTCACAGCAAACCTGGGTTACCCCAGGGTTTGGCTAGTTTAAGAGGTCCTCAAATTCTCCCTTTTAAACAAAATTAATCTCAGTGTGCTTCACATTAAATAGTCAGTATGTGCCAAACAGGACATATACAAGAAAAAGCTGGTTATAAAATTCAGTGGCAATGCTTATGTAACAACTGGGAAAAGATTGTTTTGAGGACATTGACTCCTGATTCAGAAATTGGACCACTCAGAGAATGGTTCTAATATGTTCTGTTAAGGCCATATACCACTAAGCTTACCCTGATTTTTGCCAAAGAAAATATGTTTTCTTCATGTATAATGTTAAAAACTTATTTTGTAATAATTATGTTTGTGGAATTCTCTAATGATTAACTACTGGACCAAAGCCTTTGTCATGAGGTTATCCTGGGTTTTTTGGTTTGTTTGTTTGTTTATTGGTGTTACATCTTGTTATTGAGGATTAAATCCAAACAAGGGGGAAATTAATGTATATTGAGGTGTTATTTCTCTTAAATCATATCATTTATATTTCATAAATCTATCACATTTTACTTATGAGTTTTATAAAATTATGAAAGGCTTCCATTAGTGCTAACAAGTTAATATACTTGGAAAAAGACTTAGAATATATTTAATTATAAACATTTAACCAAAGTTCACAGTATTTATGTAAGGTTCAAATAAGAATGTAGTTGCAAGCAGGTAGAAATTTATGCTTATAGAATTTAAATAACTTTTCCAAGATGATACAGCTAGAGGCTAGAATATTCTTGTTCGAATAGCCCCTCCTCTAGTATATACAACCTCTTCAGATGTATGCCTCTCCTCCCCCTACCCATCCATATACACTGCATTCTACTGCAATGATTAAAGATAACATAGTTGTTCTCCCTGTCTTTTAAAACAGGCTAGACCTAGCAAACCAGGCAGGGAAATTCATGGTAAAATTTGGGCTGGTTTGCTGCAAAGTGCTTCTGTAGGATTGCTTTACTAGTGGTGATATGCCATAAGCCAGCTTTAACCAGAGGAGGGTTATCCTGGGATTTTTAAGAGAGAAAAGGATAGCAGATTTTTCACTAAATTATGAAGACATGACTACAGTGATGGAATTCAAGGCTTTGAGAAAAGAATTGAAGGATGTAAAAACAAACTGTAGATAGGAATCCCTCATTTCTGTAGTATGACAAAATGTAGGAGAAAGATTGTAGTTTTTTGTTACATTTATAATAAACTTACTAGAAAAGGGTTATTAATTTTTTAATGTCATCATCCCACGTTCTCTTTTGACTCTTGTAAATATGCATGTTTTATATGTTAGTAATTACTGTATTTATTTTAATTTTGATTAATATGTAGCAGCTCTCCTAGTATTAAGTATTGGGGTTATTAATATTTATAAGTATTGCTACAATGATTATCTTTAAAATTTTAAGTCATCTTTTTTTCCCTAGAGAATAAGTATTGCATTAAATTCAGATTCTAAAATGTTTCTAGTCTGTATCCCCATATTTTTTAAATAGTTCAAAACTAGTCAATAGAAAAACTACATTTCAGTTTGTAGTATGTCATATTTGGATTGAGTGAGATGCTGGTTTTGTACATGAGATTTTTTTTTAACTGGGGAAGGGGAACAGTATTGGGGAATTGGGGAAGGGGACCAGCCAAGTTGTTCTTCAATCTTCGTTGTGGAGGGCGCCAGTCGCCATCTGGCTGCCCATCAGCAGCTTGTGGCCTCTAAGCTCAAGGTGCTGTGTTCAATCTTAGTTGCAGGTGGGCGTAGCCACCATCCCATATGGGAGTCGAACCAGCAGCCTTGTTGTTAAGAGCGCACACTCTCTCCACTGAGTCATCCGGGTGACAGCTCAGCTCAAGGTGCCAAGTTCAGTCTTAGCTGTGGGTCGGCATAGCCACCATCCCATGAGGAAGTGGGGTATACCGGCAGCCTTGTTGTTAAGAGTGCATGCCCTATCTACTGAGCCATCCGGGCAGCAGCTCAGCTCAAGGTGCTGAGTTCAGTCTTAGTTGCGAGTGAGCAGAGCCATCATCCCATGCAGGAGTTGAACCGGCAGCCTTATTGTTAAGAGCACGTGCTCTATCCACTGTGTCATCTGGGTGGCCGCTCAGCTCAAGGTGCCAAGTTCAGTCTAAGTTGTGGGCAGGCGTAGCCCACCATCGAACAGGCAGTCTTGTTGTTAGGAGCACATGCTCTCACCAGCTGAACCATCCTGCCACCTGTTGGTAGCTCAGCTCAGGCATTGCGTCACTAGCCATGTGGGAATCGAACCGGTGGCCCTGTTGCTCAGAGCTCGCGCTCTTAAGCTAATTTAACTAACTGAGCCACTCGGCTGGCCCTGTACATGTGATTTGAAGGGAAATTTTACTAGAACTGGTAAGAATATATAAACATTTCTTTGATGTGGATAAAAATACTTGAAAAACATTTCTGCCTCAAAAACTTGTTTCTTTTTTAATTTAAAACAAACTTAAGTAAATTGCACATCTAACTTGCAGAAAAATAAATAGGAAATAATGCAACCTGGCTGTGTCACGTGAGCATATGGGACTTTTTTTCGTTCACCTCATTATGGACAGAATCATTATACTAGTGAAAGTGAAAGGAACTAGAATTTCTGTTGATCTTCTCCCTCCTCCCCCCGCCCTCGTTTAGAGGGTGGTCACTGAGGGTCTGCAGCAGTGATTTCCTACCCTGGTTTCACATTATAATCATGGGTAAACTCACATTCCTGTGGCCTCCACCTCAGACTAATGAATTGGAACATTCAGAAACAGAGCTGTGGGGATCAAACTTGTTTTGAAGTCCCTGGGTGACTGTGGTGTGCAGCCACAGACTATTTTGCAGTAGGAAAAAAAATGGAGTATTGTGAGATTTTCAGACATGGTGCAAGCATACCACCTGGGATCCTAGATATCGTGTGGCTATCATAGGTATGCCGTTGAATCTGTGTTGGATATTAACCATTGTTAAGTACCATTTTGACCAAACTATTACTGGATTCCAGTGTCTCAACAATAATTGCCCTAAACTTAAATATAAGATTTTATTTGTAGATTACATAAGTATGGGGCGAGAGGTTTCATGTAAATGATTATAGCTACATATAATTATGTAAGTGCTTCTGTTATGATTATAGCTATATATACAAGTAGGTTTTTGAAAGAACTAATTTGTTATTCATAGTGAATAATTCATTTATTCCTTTTGTTTTTAGGCTGTTGAAAATCTCTGTTCTCACAAAGTTTCCCCAACACTCTACAAACAGCTACGCCAAGTCTGTGAAGATCATGTCCAAGCACAAATTCTTCAGTTTAGAGAATATCCTTTTGTTGTCTCATGAAATTTCTATTCATTACCTAAATGTTTTGAAACTGAACATTAATAGGATAAAGAACTAATGAGTATCCTTAATATTAAAATAACAGCTTTTTAAATTCCTTTTATTTACAGAACCAAAACCTTAAATTTGTTTCATACGACCCAATATAATAGATTTTCTTTAAGTGGAATTCTAAACCATTTATATCACTGCTGATCTGATTAAAGTGAAACTGTGTCCTTTCATTGGGTCTGGTTGAAGTATTTAGGTAAAGTTTTGAGCAATGTCTTAAAGTTTGAGTTCTGCTATCCTTTGTTCTTATAAAAACCCATCTGCATCAGTTTTCTAAGATGTGTAGCAAATTACCGCAAACTTGGCTATGTAAACCAATACCCGTTTGTTAGCCCACCGTCATGCAGGTAAAGAGTGGTGGCTTGGCTCAGCGGGTTCTCTGCTCAGGGTCTCACAGGTCGAAATCAAGGCGTCTGCTAAGCCTGTGGTCTCACCTGAGGCCGGGCTCGTCTTCCAGGCTCATTCAGGTGTTGGCAGAATTCAGCTCCCTCAGTTACATGTTGTGGGACTGAGGTCACTCTCAGCGCCCAGTTCATGGTTTCTTGCCACCAGGTCCCTTCTCTGACAACATGGTTATTTGCTGCTTCTGGGCCAACAGGAAAATCCGCCTCACTGTTCTACAGAGTCTTATGTGATGTAACCCATTGTATTCACAGTCAAAGGAAGGAAGTTATAGGCAGGAGAATCTTGGAATTTTACTGTCTGTGATCAGATGTCTACCAGGGAAACTGGTACTCCTGAACTTCTTAGCATCTTGTAGACAAGGAGTTGGCAAGCTTTTGAGACAAAAGAGCCACCAGGGGTCAGCAAACTGCGGCTCACAAGCCACATGTGGCTCTTTGGGTACATACATGTGGCTCTGAAGTAAAATTGAAAATGAAAATAAAACTATAGTTTCATTTATAAAATTTTTAAAGGATATTATTCACGTAATGGTGATTATGTAAAAATATATTTATGGCTCTCGAATAATTTTTAAAGTGTTGTGAGGGACAGGATTGGCTCTTCCAGGGGTCGGCAAACTTTTGAGACGGAACGTGCCCAAAGAGCCGCATGTGGCTCGGGAGCCACAGTTTGCCAACCCCTGCTCTAGACAATTCTTTACAATCTGGCCTCCATCTAGTTCCCTAGCCCCCTCCCATTACTATAGCAACCCACATATCTCATTTGGTAGGAATTGGAAAGTGGGTGTATAATTGCAGACAATCTACTTGTGACTCGTTCTTTATTTGTGAAATAAAGTTGTTGGAGCATCCTCGTTTCTAAGTTTTCTTTAGTTGAAGGAATTTTTTCTCTCCCATTACCTTCACCTTGAGAAAGTTAAGCATTCAGAGCTCATTAAAATCTCCTCAGCAGCCACAGGAACTCTGTTGCCTGGCATTGAGACTCTTCGATTATCCATGATGATGAAGCCCAGGTCCAGAGTGAGATGTCTCAGTTTAGGGCAATATTTGTAGTTCTCCCCATAAATGGGTCAGTGAAGTCAATTCTGGTTTAGTTGTATTGACATCTGTAAATACAACACTACAGTATTTTCTGGCAAAGCCCTGTCCTAAAGATTGTGAAGTCATTCAGGATAATGGTGACCACACTTTTGGCCTTTTGGAACCTGGCCAGTGTGTGCCATGTCAAGGACTGCTACCTACTGTACATTGATTGCATGCTGCTGTTGAGGCCCACATGAGAACTCAGGGAGACTTCCAGAAACCCCTCAGATCGGGTACGTATACAGGAGGAGAAAGGACTCCTGTCGAATTGAGTCATCTACTGTTATTTTCTTAGGTTACCATATCCATTCCCTTGTTCGTGTGTTTGATAAATTCTGCACTTACCTGCTCCTTTCAAAGTAAGTTATCAGCTATTGGTGATACACCTTTCCCCAAAACAAATGAGACCCCTACACATGCATACCTCCACCAGAAGCAGCATGTGCTGAACCAGGTATCACATATGTACAAAGAAGTATGTGCTGTGTACTTAGGCTCGATTCTTGAGTTCTTTTAAAATAGCAAACTGTCCTCAGAATCTAAACCTGTAAATAACTATAGGCAAAACTCACTTTATCCTTCTCCTTATTTAACTTTATGGCTGCACACCTTTGTTTAGCCAGCAATGCTAATTAGCCTGGGGCATCTGTGGTCGATCACACACAAAAACAGTGTAGTCCTCAAAACCAGAGGATGCATAAGGAAATGAAGAAGCCTTTGCTATAAGGGAAATCATGAAGCTGCACCGTTCCCTCTAAGTGTGTCTCCCTAATCTGCACTGATGAGAGCAGGCTTTGGGCTTCTTTATAAAGCCCCTCTGAGTGTACTCACATGCCTGGTGTGCAGTTAGCACGTGTGGAGCACTTGCTGGCAGTAGGCTAGCTTTGTACATTCACACAGCACTCCAGGGTACAGGTACCCGCATTAGCTGGAAAGCCCAAGACCACATAGTAGGTAAGTGGCCCTGGGTTGGTGCTAGGGTTCAGAGGCGAACGTGACATACTAGTTCCTACAGCCATGGGCTTTGTAGACTAATGAGGGAGGCAATAATTAGTCCAAAATGTGAACTTTAAATATGAAAGAAAATGTTCTTAGTGATTATAACAAAGGGACCTAAGTGAGGGGTGTTGGGTGGTAAGTAGCCACTGCTGGCCTGTGTTGTGGGATCATTGTTATCTCCTGCTCTCTCCACTGCAAGGGCAGCTTGGGTGCTACTCTTCACTGGGATTGGAAAAGCAGGATAACTCAGTTTAGAAAATGGGCAAAAATAGGACCATCATTTTTCTACTCCACTGTCCTTTTGGTTTCTTTTTTTTAATCATTGTAATCACATATATATGCAGTTTGTTCATGGTATATTATGAGCATTTAGCCCTTGAATTTTTGTTCGAAGACTTGCCTGACACCTTAGTAAACTGTGTAAATCCTTTAACTGGAATTGGCTCTTCTCTGAAATGAGAAAAGGATGGTTGCTGGGGAACCTATCTGGAGAATAAACTCTCAGCATGTCAGTATGTCTTATGACCTGAGCACTCACGTGTGGCTACATTTATAGCTTAGGGTCTGGAATTGGTTTTGATACTTCAAAGGCAGGAGCTCAGTAGAAGCCACACTGTGGTATTAGCTTAGCATTTCATACTTTTTCCCACAAGAAATGGCAAAAAGTTATTAGAGATGTATATTGATTTTACCCAGCTCTTTAAAGGAAAGGTATCTTTCACTTAATGAGCCCTTCACATTGGACCTTTCCATCCTAATGAAACCCCACACCAGGTAGAGCTCTGCCTTGCTTAGCTGCAGCACCTGAGCCGCCCGATGGTGTCAGATTGGCTGGTGTAGGTTTAACCCTGTGCAGCCTTGCAGACTGTGTGACTGCCCATGGAGACCTGCCAGGGTGTCCACCACGAGGCAAGTGCCTCATATTCAGCACTGAGCGCCAGAGCTGCTGAGTCGCTGCTCTGGTCACACCTGTCTAAATGTGCTTGTGACTGATTTTTTGTTTTTCAGACTGCCAATATAAGGCTCTAATACAGTGGGCCATTATAATTTTCAGCAATTATAAAAGTTCTTTGAGAATAATTTGTTAATTATTGAACTATTAGGTCTTTGCTGTGACTATCTTTAATTTTTTAGCAAAGCCTCAAGGAAAAGTAAGAAAGATGTTTGGCCAGGACCACTGGTTGTGGCCAGCTACCCTTACTAGTAGGACAAAGATACAGATGTGCCCAAGAGTCCCTCCACGGCTCTCTTCATTTTCTGTCCCCCTCCCAAAGTCCTGGCTGATGTCCTGACCTCCACCGGCTATGCCTCCCTCTGTCAGACCTCCCCACTGACTGAAGACTTCCAATACCTATCTGATTTTACATGTCACACACTGGCTAGTGTGTTTTTTCTCCTCTCTACATAAGAATTTTATATACAACCCCACAACAACTCTGAGGGGTGTGTTCTGCTACACACGGAGAGACTGAGGTCTAGGGAAGCTTATCATTTGACCAGTGTTATAGAGCTAAGAAGTGGTAGAGCAGGACTGAAGTCTGGGAAACTTGTATCTTTCCACTTCAACAAGCTGTTTTGTTCATCTGTACGAAGCAATTAATGTCTTTTTTTATGTGGTAGGGAGGATTAAATGAGCACAGACATGAAAAGTGCTTTGTAAACTATAAAGTAGTGTGTAGACATTTATGACTATTCAACTTTGCAAAAAGCACTGAAGGCAGTGCTCAAGGCACTTAGCCATGATTTGCTCTAGGAACCTGAATTCCAGCTTTTTTCTTCCTATAAACAAAATCTTGAGTGTTTCTTTAAAAACATATTCTGAGAGTCAAACTGAGAGTGTTCCCAATTTGGTGTGTGAACGAGACTTCCTGTCACTTTTCATTGACTAGAAGTTGAAGTTAAACCTCAACCATCATCCTGCAGCTGCCAGTCCCCTGGTGCTATTAATAATTGACCGGCTTCCTCACCACAGGATTAGATCAGGATCTGCCCTTTGTGGGGTAGGCCCTTTGGTTCAGGCACCCAGGCCCATGAAGCCCATGACCTGGTTGTTAGCTTCAGCTGGCAGGGCTCTGAAAGTAATCCAGCAGTGAAGTGCTACAAGAAGGAAGGGGAACCAGAAATGGGGCAGTAAAGAGCTGAAAGACAAGGGAGTGCAGGCAGGGATAATTACTACTAGGTATTGAGATGTGGCGATAAGAAAAACTACATTATGGCTTTTGAACTTATAGTCTTGCAGTATTCTGATTACTAACTGGTATGTAGAATTCTGTGGTGAAGAGAGCTGAAATTAAGAGGTTAAAATTGCAATAAATTGGCCAACGTCTCAAGCTTTCCTTAGCAAGTCTGCACAGACTCACTAGATAGTGTTTTATTTTTAAAGAAGATTAACACGTGCTGGCAAGATCACTGCAGACAAATGGTAAGCATTCGACTTTTTATTAATACTAATTTTGTATATGGTGCACTATCCCTGAATCTTCATCAGTACTGTTTTTTATGTCTGGTCTTACTTCCTCTTTGGTCTTATTCAGTCTCTGATTTAGTTAGAAAAATTTGAGTAGTTGGGAGTATATGCCCTCTCTTAATCCATCTATCATGTTTGTTTGTTTTTGCTTTTTAATCAAAGCACGGCCTCACCTATCTTCCCTCGCCCACCTAGGGAAGGTGTGGGCCAGATTGTGAGCTGAGATAGGAAGTTCTGTCAGGGTTCTGTTTTGGGTCAAATGCTGCCATCCAGCAGGGTAGAGAAAAGCGGGCAAGGTGAACTCTGTTCCGTAACGCGGCTGGCTGCTAACTTGGCCTTCAAACCAACCTGACAGATGATAGCTCACAGTACCCATAATTCCTGAATGGGTCTCTTAAGTTTTTCCTTAATCCCAGTTTATGACTGATAATCAAGCTTGAATTTTAGAACTTTATTGTAACTAGATAACCAAAGTCTTAGACTTTGTAGATGTATTGATTCTAATTTGATTTTATGTATATGAGTTTTTAGTGTGACCTGGCTGTTCATTGTGTAAGTGAGAGAAAAGATAGTATCAGTAGTTCTCCTAAGTAGGTTGAATTCTTTTGTTTCCTAAATGAAGTAAGTAGGAGACAATGAATATGTCTCTGTTCTGGGCCAGGTACCTGGTAGATGGTAGAAATAGATGGATGTCTGTTGGGAAGGTTTAATTTACGTGTGTAAGCAAACCGGTATAACAGAGTTTGGTAAGTTCCATGGTAGAATTACTGGGTTACAGCATGCATGTGCATGGCAGAGGGAACGGCTGCTCATTCTGTGTCTCCCTCGCTCTGCTTGCAAATTGGAGTCCGATACATACACCTGGCCAAGAGCCTCATTCTAATGTAACAAGAACTAATTGTTTAAAAAGCTTAGAGCATCTCCCCAGTCTAATGAGATTTACCACATCAGTCAGAAAATGACCAACTTTCAAAGGTATCCTTTAGGCTAAGTGCTTTCAAATCCCTACAGTTAGATTTTCTGGACAAAAGAGATGAAATACATCAAGGAGAACAATTTAGAGGGAAAACTAAATCATGAGGGTTTTGGTGGGAAACATCTTTTTATCAAGAAACAATTATATTAAGAGCTCGCTCAAGAGGGCAAGCTCTGGGCCAGCCGAGTGGCATATTGGTTAAGAGTTGGCTTGGGATGCCATCACTGAGCAGCAGGGCCCTGGTTCAGATCCCACATGAGGGTCAGTGACGCTGCGCCCTCTACAGCTAAGATGGTGAACAACAGCTCAACCTGGAGCTGGCTGCCGTGAATTGCCAGGGACGGCGTAGACTGCAGTGGAGCTGGCCGGCAGCTGGCTGGCGCTTTCGTGTGCTGCTGTAAGCCGCTGTGAGCAGCCGTCCAGTGGCCGGCGAGCGACTGCCTCACCTGGGAAGAGCACAGTGATAATACCAACATGGGCCAGTGAAGCGGAATCTTCCACGACTAGACTGAAGAACAAAAGGACAGCAACTTGTCTGTTCTCCTTCCACGATTCCCCAACACTATTCCCTTCCCCCAATTCCCCAATAAAACCTTTAAAAAAAAAAAAGTGTGAGCTCTGAGCAACAGGGTCGCCAGTTTCATTCCTGGCCTGAGCTGAGCTGCCACTGAGCTGCGAACGGGTGGCAGGATGGCTCAGCTAAAAAAAAAAATTATAGTTAGATTTGAGATACCTACCACAGTTAGAGTTCAAAAGGCCTAATGTTGAATATTTTGTTAGTGAGATACACAAATAAACTCTTTTCTTATTTACAGATCATGATCAGAAGTATTTTCTTGTTTTTGGATCGCACTTATGTACTTCAGAATTCCATGCTTCCTTCTATCTGGTGAGTGTCTAGTTAGGACAGCTGCATCTGCTGCCATGACTAAAACCACACATTTGACTTGTTTCTTCCGCTGGTTAATTTAATGTGTATGTGGTTATTTGTCTTTGGTCCTTTATGTTAGCCAAAATCACTAGTGCACACGTCCAGTCCCAGGTGGATCTTAGCCCTGGAGTGTCTTCATCACCAGTGAGGGTGACAGAGTGGAGCTGGGGCAGGCTGACTTACACGTTCTCCAGCTTGCACTGTCACAGTGGAGGCATCAGGCAAGTGGAGAAGTGCTATGTGAAGCCACGTTTGTGTAACGGGGATCTGGACTTCAGGACGAGACGATGGCACACTGCTCACCTCTGCTGTGAGGGAAAGGCCGAGAAACTCAGTTACTCTCTCTGGCAGCTGGAGTTTGAGCCTAGAATGGTCCTTCCAGTGGTCTGGTGAAACTGACAAAGACTGACTACTGTGAGGTCATGTCCCCTGCGGTCCTGAAGCCCCTCATGCCTCCCCATCCTGCTGACCATCTGAGGACACAGGGGTCTAGGATATTGAGGCCTGTCGTTTCAATCTGCTCATCATACATCATCATTTAGGGACTGTATATAAATTAGGAACTCATCCCCCATATCTTTCTGGGTCCCTAGTCACTGACTTCCACAGCCTTTGCTGATGCCCTTCATCTCTGCCTGACTACCCTAACCCTTCCCACTGCTGCCTCCAGATAGCTCTGCCTGACTTGAGCAAAAGCCTATCCTTAGTCTTTCTCAGGTTCTTCCTTTGTTGATATGAAGTTTATTCTCCCATTCAGAAGTGATGGTGTACTCTCATTACCTGTAAACCTGAGCTCTTTAAAAGGTCGCTTTCTTTTCCAACTTCCTCACCATCCTTTCACTCTAACCTAAAGCGATAAGATTTCTCCTTTTACCACATAGAAACTGCTCTTGCCTAAGATGTTGGTGATCTCCTGGTTACCAGATTCCATCATCACTTTTTTATCTTTATTTTATATAACCTAACATCTGTGTGACTTTAGACATTCTCTCCTTATTGAAGCTTTCCCCTTCCTTAATACCACTTTCCCTCTTTGTTCCTTGTGCCCCTGACATCCTCTGACTCCTACGTATCTTGTACTAGACACCCACCACACATGTCCACAGTAGGGTAGGCACTGAATGAAAAACATACCCTTTATCCAGAGAAATAAGGATGGTTAACCTGACTGCAGCAAATCGCAAAGCTTCTACTCTGTGCAAGGCCCTGTTCCAAGTGCTTCAACACCTACTAATTTACTTAATCCTTAAAACAGCTCTATGGAGGGATAACTTGTCATCCCCATTTTATAGATAGAGAAACTGAGGGAGGCACAGAGAGTTCAAATAACTTGCTGTACCTGGATTGTTGGGTTACCTAGCCTGAACTCTTAATTTATAAACAGTTTATAATGTACTCATGTCATATAAAACCATAAACATTGCTTATAGCATAAAGTAATCTATACCACACTCAGGCAGGCAGAAAAACTGAGCATGATAGTGCAGTAATCGTGAGGGAATCGTGAAAGTATGTGAGAAATGCACGAGAGAAGATGAGGAATGGGGGCAAGCCTTGACCCAAGCTTTGCAGAATGAGCAGGAGTCATTAGATACCTAACATAGAAAGTGGCGGTAGAGAAAGCCCATTCTAGAAATATACGCAGTCTGACATTTAAGTTTGAGAACTCATCCTAGAAAAAGTGCTATATATCTCATTGCTGAATATCACTATGGTCACCTTTGAAGTACTCCCCCTTGGGAAGCTATGCACCAATGCCAGAGCCTAGTCCACCCTTCAAAGCAATTTTGGAACTCTTTCTCTGGAATGGCCATCGGAGCTGTCATCGTATTACCCCTGATGTCTTGAATGTCATCAAAATGTCTTCCTTTCAATATTTCCTTTATCTTCGGGTAAAGAAAGAAGCCATTGGGGGCCAGATCAGGTGAGTAGGGAGGGTGTTCCAATACAGTTATTTGTTTACTGGCTAAAAACTCCGTCACAGACAGTGCTGTGTGAGCTGGTGCATTGTCGTGATGCAAGAGCCATGAATTCTTGGCGAAAAGTTCAGGTCGTCTAATTTTTTCACGCAGCCTTTTCAGCACTTCCATATAGTAAATTTGGTTAACTGTCCAGTTGGTACAAATTCATAATGAATAATCCCTCTAATATCAAAAAAGGTTAACAACATTATTGCAACAAGTTTGGGAACTTAATTGTCAGAGCTTGTAGGATGGCAACATGCCCAGAATGTACTATTTGTGGGAGAGTCGGAGAGATGAAGCTGATGCGATACCCTGATAGCTGTTGGTGAGGAGCTGATGGAGCCTTAAACTGAGATTTGGATTTTAGGAATAAGATTCTAGCGGACAGTTAATACCTCCTATGCATTGGATACCTACCTAGACGTATGTGAACTGTTTTACAGGTGTAAATCAATGCATGTGATCCCCATTTAGTGTTAAGGAAGGGTAGGCACAGAGGTTAGGTTTCTTGCCTCAGAGTCACAATAAGTGAGCGAGTGGTGGGGCCAGGATTCAAGTCCAGGTGGCTGGCTTGAGCCCATGTGCTTACCACTGAGCTTTACTGCTCTTTGAGTACATGGAAGACTGCGACCCACTGCTCCTCCAGGGAACAGGAAAGGGCCAATGTGATTGTGGGGCACCATGTAGGAAGAGAAGGTTCAGCAAAGATAGGGCTCCCCAGAACCCGTGCTCACCAGCGTAGCACTTACTGTGTCTACCACTCACTATGACTACTGCTCACCATTATAACTGCTGACCGCCACCACCACCACTCACCATTATTACTGCTCACCACCACCACCACTGTCCCCCACAACTTCTCCTGAGCAGCGCTTTCAGGAAACCTGGCTGGTGTCTGAGTTTTGTCCCCTTGAGAAGTGCTTGGCACCTAGGGGACTTGGGGAGGTGTTTTGACAAAGCACAGAGTCCATTATCGCATGGTTCTTGTGGATAGTACTGACAGCTAAATTTCTCAGGCAAAAAGCTGAGGAAGCATGATGGACTCTTAAAGTCACATTTTAAATTTGCTTCTCTAATAGACTGGGCCAAATAAAGGAGAGAACCAAGAGCCAGGGGAGGAATAGTTGGATAATAAACTCTGTAGAAGGACCAGAGACAGAAAAAGGAAGAATGCGAAGGGGCTGGTGAGGGCAGTGGAGCAGGTGGTAGAGGGTCCTAAAGCCTCGAGCATTTCTGATCATGTCCCCAGGAAGAATGCTGTGAACTAGGCTGAAGATGGCAGATTTTTACAAGATTCAGGTACTTTTCAATGGCATATCTGACCTAGTAAGGCCTCAACACTCCTCTTGTGACAGCTGCCTGACCCACTTCAGGAAAATAGATAGTCTTGATAAGGAAATACAAAGCACACTACACTGGCCAAAAATGAAAATTTAGAAACATAATTCTTGACACCTGGATTTAGAGAATTAGCAAATGAACAAATTCGGGATGACATTCATCATAGTGTAGCTGGAACATCGCCTAAAACTTCCAAAAGGTAAAACTAAAATGTAGTTTTGTTTCTTACTATTTTTACAGGGATATGGGATTAGAACTATTTAGAAACCATATTATTAGTGATAAAATGGTTCAGAGTAAAACTATTGATGGAATTCTGCTATTGATTGAACGAGAAAGAAATGGTGAAGCTGTTGACCGAAGCTTATTGCGAAGTCTGCTGAGTATGCTCTCTGATCTTCAGGTAAATATCTCATTGTTTTAAATGTACCAATAACTTTTAATCATTTATAAGAAAAAAGAACTTGGTTACCTGACTAGCTACTTACACCAAAATAAATGGATGTATCAAAGGTTTAAGTGCAAAATACGAAATCATAAAAGTATTTGTTGAAAATGTGTGGGATTTTTTTTAATCCCCAGAAGGGGAATGACTCTTACTTAGACTAACACCATACCAGAAGCCACAAAAGGAAAGAACCCTTACAACATGGACCCAGTGCTCCCCAGAAAAAGGATGAGGGCGTGGCAGTGAGGTGAGCTAGGCTGCCTTGGTTAGCTGAGTGGAGGTCAGCCAGCCAGGAATCAGCTGACCTCAGCTAAGCCCCTGGGGTCAGCTAAGCTGAAGCCGGCTGAGCTGACCTGCCGAGGCCTTGCTGGAGGAAGGGCAGATTATTAATGCAGGTCCCTGCAGCCATGCTTTCTCAAAATTTGGAATACACCAGCATTTCAAAAGATAGATTTCTTTAATGTAATTGGTCAGTCACTCTGCTCATTTCTTAGGTATATAAAGATTCATTTGAACTGAAATTTTTGGAAGAAACGAATTGTTTATATGCTGCAGAAGGCCAAAGGTTAATGCAAGAAAGAGAGGTGAGACAATGAAATGTTTCTGAATTGCCTTGTTTCATTTTTATAGATGTGTATCTAAGTGTAATTTCTAAATGTTTGTCTTTTCACACATGTAAGCATTTTATTGAAAATCTTTTGAAAGCTACAATGTAGCTGAAATCCCCAGTAATGAGCTTCGTTTTTATAGTAAGGATTTAATTTCTTTCCCTTAAGTTAGAAACTTTTTTTGCACTCCCCACCAAATAAGAAAACCAATAAGATAGTTTCTGAAATACATAAAGGAACTCAAGTTGAAGCAAAAGGATAAAAGGTAAATTTTAAATATGAAAGATAAATCTAACACATGAAAATGTTTTTATCTGTGTGAGGCATTGAAAAAATCACCCAAAAAAGTCATGTGAAAAACATAGTAATGTGAACCCCAAAACTTTGACAACCAGTTTTGCAGTTATTAGAGCACAGTTCTGAAGGGAGCCCTTCATGACCATCACCTAAATGTCATTTGTTATTGCACAGGATGCACCCGACTATTGGTTTTTTCATCCTAGTTTTGAAGAAGGAATTTCATGTCAGGTACCAGGCCTAGCTGCTGCCACTAGATCAGAACCACAAAGACCTTTGTTATGGGGCCTTTCCTGTGCTGTCGTGACAGCAGGGACACCCTTTGCCCCTGGAAACAGCTTCATTTTGAGATCTACAACCTGCTGTTTGGTGTCCCCAAATGAACAGCTAGTCTTTTGATTAGCTTTTGCTGCCCCCTTTGTGTGTGGGCCACGAGGTGGCATTAGGCTCATAACTTCTGACCTAGGTGCTGCTCACCTGTCCATGGGACCTCAGTGATGGAGGGACAAATGACATCAGCCCTCAGGTGCTGTTGCTCACCTGTCCCTGGGGCCTCAGTGATGGAGGAACCTGTGGCATCGACCCTGGGACTTCACTGTGAACAGGGCATGACAATGCAGTGCTGCCTTGGCTCTAATTCTAGAGGTTATTTTAATCTCCAGAATTGAGTTGAAGGAAACTTTTCTTGTATCCCATCCCACCCTATGTACACTTCCTACTTTACCACTTCCAAGCCCCATTAATCTGTGTTAATGTTTGACTTGAACATATATTCTGCTTTTTGAAAAAGATTTCATAAGGAAAACAATATTTCAGCTTCTTGGGTAAAATCAAGAATCTTTTTGTTACTCATGTGTTTCAATGTTTTGTTTGGAAGGTTCCAGAATATCTTAACCATGTAAGTAAACGTTTAGAGGAAGAAGGAGACCGAGTAATCACATATTTAGACCACAGCACACAGTGAGTACTGTTAATTTATTTAGTTTTTGCAGTTTGCATAGGTGAAACCTTTTCCTGGCTGGTTACTGAAATAAATGTTACCTTTGTAGACTCACTCATTGCTACCTGAGAGTATTTTTGCTCTTAGCACATTTTACTTATATTATTTGTGATTATTCAGCACTTATAAAATACACTTCCTAAGTGCCCTCTCATGAATTATTGTCCAAAGGTATAATTCAGGCTGACATACTTGGCATCTTTGGGTTTTGAGACAAGGGACTCTATTTATGTTAATGGGATATAATTAAATTTAGGCAGTTTTGATGTTAGACATCAAATATAGCTGTAACTTTTATTTATGGTACCCAGTCACATTATTTTCTCTCATCTAATTTATTTTTCTCTAAACTGGAGGTTAGCTGAGTAGCTAGGGAAAAGTAAAAGGGAAAATTTTTGTGAATGTCTGCGTCAGCCCCTAATATTTATTCAAGCAAGGAGAAATAAAATAGAAATCTATTTCTATAATAGTAGATAGAAGAGAAATGGGAGCCAGTTAAGAAATAGAAAATAAATGGATGTTTTTAAGAGAGACTAAAGTGATCAAATGTGCGGAACTTGTTGACTCATTGGTGGGGAAGGGGCCAGGCTAGATGAAAGAAAGGGACAGGATTGTGACAGTTTGAGAATACAGAAAATAAGAGGTGTCATAAGAGAAAAGATGAAGTTCCTTTAGACACGTTGAGTTTGAGACGACGTGGGAAATCCCAGGTGTGCAGAGAGGTGACAGTTGAGCCGAAGCCAGGACAAGGTTGCTCGGATATGTAGGGATGCTTACATTCAGCTGGGGAGTAGAAGGGGCTACAGGGGCTGGAAGCAGACAGAAGGGAGGTACTAGGCAAACAGAGGCGAGAGGGAGTATAGGGTCTGAAAAGCCCAAGAGGAAATTAGGAGTAGTGTCAGATCTTGCCAGTGTCAAGTCACAGAAGAATAAAAGTCTTTGTTTAGTGTCTGCTACATTTTTTTCTATTAATAATAATTTCCATATACCATTATTCCATTTATATGTATGAAGTTCACGAACAGGCCAAGCTAGATAGCATACTAATTAGGGAGATATATATAAATCATGTAGGAAAGCAAGGGAATTGCAAATAGACTTCAGAATGAAGGTGGGGCTGGGTATGCAGGGGCTGCTGGGACCATGAACACAGTAGTTCCTTTTTTTACTCTCATATACGAGACTCCTACACGTTTTTATATAGATGCTGTATTTTAAGCCCCTGCCCCCAATATTTAAAAATACATTGCTTAGAAATATATGTAGCTTATTTAAGCAAAGGAATCATAGATAGAAAGGTGGTTCACCTCAGATATGGATGGGTGGGAGGACTGTGAGGAGCACCAACTGGGGTGGTTTCTACAGCACTGGCTGACTGGCATACCACAGAATAAAAAAGAATTTTCAAAGAAAGAAGAGGGAGACCAAGAAGAAGCTGGCTACACCAGTCTTAGAGCTGGGCTCTGAGCGCCCCTTCCAGCCTCAAAGCCCCCATGTCCCACATGCCTCCAGTCAGAGCACAGCGGATGGCAGATGAGAATTGTGCTTGCGAGCAGCAGTTGTATGTATTACTGTCTGTGGTGTGCCTTGTGCCCTACCCCGTTACTGAGCCACGGCCAGGTCTACCTGCAGGCTCTGCCCCAGGGATGGGCTGGGTTCTGTGTTTCCCCAGGACTTTGCCTCTCAGCATTGGACCTGCTCTCCTGTTGGTTGAAATCACTAGATGCTGTGGCAGAAAGCCTCTCACTGCAAATCAGTGAATTGTCTCTGTAGTTAATGAAATCAACTCTTTTGGGACTCAGCTGCTACAGTTAATTTCCCAGGACTGCGCCTGAGCTCCTGGCACCTCTGAGTATTATCTGCCCCTTGGCTCACGACCTGACCCAGCACCTCAGCTTTGGTAGGCACTGCATGAATTGTTGGAATGAAAACTGTGACAGGGCGGAAGCCTAGACCATAAACTGTCAAGAAGTGGTGATTCTGTGAGCGCGTGAAAAGCTGCTCGATATTGTTAGTCATCCCAGAAATGCAAATCAAAACCACAGTGAAATACCACTTAATACCCACCAAGATGGCTATAATAAAAAATGCAAGCAGTCAAAAGCATTGGTGAAGATGTGGAGAAATAGGGGCCCTCGTGTATTGCTGGTGGGAATGTAAAATGGGGCAGCCGCTGTGGAAAACAATTTGGTAGTTCCTCAAAATGTTTATAAACATAGAGTTACCATATGTTTCTACAATGTACTAGTTCTAGTCCTAACTATATAGAAAAATGAAAACATACATCCATACGAAATTTGTAAACAAATGTCCATAGCAGCATTATTCATAATAGTCAAAAAGTGGAAACAACCCATTGTCGGCTGATGAATGGATAAACATACCCATACAATAGAATATTATTTGACAATAAAATAGAATGGAGTACTGACACATGCTACAACATGGATGAACCTTAAGAACACTATGCTAAGTGAAAGAAACCAGACACAGAATCATAACGTACAACCCCATTTACAGGAAAGGTTCAGAATAGCCAAATCTGTAGAAAGTACTGGTTGCCTTGGAATATGAGGCAGGGAGGGTGAATGGAGGGAATAGGAGTGCTGATGGGTATGAAGCTTGTTTTAGGGTGATGAAAATGTTCTAAAAATAGACCATGGTGATGGTTATACAATTTTGTAAATACACTAAAATCCATTCAGTTGTACACTTTAAGTTGGTGAATTTTATGGTATATAAATTGTATTTCAGTAAAGCTGTTAAGAGGGAAAGCAACAGCAGTGATTGGCTTGCTGTCCCTCGGTGACATTTTCCTCACTGTGCCCTCTTATCTCCCCTCACCTATCTCACTGCTCCCTTTCCTGGAAGCTTAATGGAATGCTGACTCGCTGAACTGTGCTCTCATTTTCCCCACTCACTAGCCGTTGGACTTGGGCAGGTCACACTACCTCTGAACTTGGTTTTCTCATCTGTGGAATGGAGACCAAAATGTCTGCTGTGAGGTTTATTTAAGATGGTACATTGAAAAGTTCCTTATAAAATGAAGGCTTTTGGAAAGATGGCCAAAACTAATAAAAAAAAATCCTTGGAATAAAGAAGATGCTCTGATCTTTAAAAAAAAACAAAACTGGATAACGAACCCCAGAAGAATGATTGTGTCCCTGTGATTATGGCAGTCACACTTGCTGAATTTCCAGATTTTCAGATATTCTGTTCTATGTGACACACAATTTGGACATCATGAAGGAGCTTCTGATGTCGCTGACATCATGATGTCAGGAGCTTCTGATTCCGACATCATGATGTCGGATTTTGATAACTGATAATGGGAGAAAGCAGGCATAAAGAAGTGAGGACAGAGAGACATAGCTATAGCAGTAGAAGCAGGTATTTTATGGGACCTGGAAAAGGATTAGGTGGAAGATGAGGGCAGAAATTTAACAGCAATCCAAGAAGTAATGTGTATCTTCAGGACAAAACTTAAATTTGAAAAATGACTAGAGCGTAAATGCCAACTGCCAGTCAAACATTGGGGCCTACTTTTATTGTAAGGTGTGGCACACTTGCCTGACTACTGGTGTCCCCTTTTCCCTGGATCTGTTAGTCTATTTATGTTACTCAGTAAATTGTTTTTAGAAATAGTTCAGTCTTTATTAACAACAGTGATGGCTGTCGGTGTGTGAGGGAAGTACTTGTTCTGTAACCCTTTGGTTTCTGACTCCATACTATGTCTGTAGAGACAGTAAACCCCCCATCTTTTATAACTAACCAATGTGTCTCCTTTAACTTTACTTCTGACACGTTCTCTTTTTCCCTTATATAGGAAACCACTGATTGCTTGTGTGGAAAAACAGCTATTAGGAGAACATTTAACAGCAATTCTGCAGAAAGGTAGATTTTTCCTAACGCCTATGTCTATTAAACTGAATGATAGCTCTTAATTCATTAAGAAAGTAAGTAAAACATTATAAATAACAATGTAAGGACATTTATTGTAATAAGACAATCACTAAAAATCATTAAAAATAATGAACATATTAGCCCTTGAGAAATTAGTTAAGAGAGATATTGAAAGGCATGTGGTAGAATTACAGTTTATGTTAATCATATTAAATACTATCCAGGCTGAAAGGCTCCAAGAGACCTTCTAGACTACAGACAGCTTGCAGCTAGGTACTTAGAATATTCATTGTCCTTTGTTGTGTTGTTATTCATGTTCTGACATACAGGTGATGCTCAGAATGTTTCTGCGGGTGTAGATGTTCAGAGTTGGACAGGCTGTTAGATTTTTGTGGGCTTCCTCCCCATGCACTTTGATTGGCTAAGTGTCAGATAAACGGCCAAATATGTGGTCTGCTTGAGCCAGAGTACACTTGTTTATTCTGATTATCCTGAAAAAAACAAGCAAGCATAAAATAGAACACATTATATTGGTAACTGTACAGTTTTACCTCTCATTTTACATTCCCCTTGTGATCCTAAAGCTTTGTTAAAGAGTAAATCAAACGTTGGTGCTCTGCACCACCAGTGATACTATTTCTTGTATAGCCTATACTTTTATAGTTTATAATGATATATTTTTACTCAACCTCTATCCTTTTTTTATTCCTACCCTTTAAAGTGTGCTCAAGTCTCTAGATATTATAATGAGCACAGTTTAACCTTTTACAATTCTTAAGTATTTAATGTTACCATTTGAAAGTCATTTTGGAACTATAGGATCTGTTACAAGGTATTGGAAGCCTTCAAGTTTAATTTTGGGAAAGCTCTAAATAATACCCAAATATATTGTGGTTTGAATTCTACTTTGTCAGATAGTAGTAGTTTCTTTAATGAGATACCTAAAAGTAGAACTTCCAAGTGGAACCAGAATAATGCCAAAAGGGGAGAGAATTAACATTATTTTGCACTCACTATACTTTGTGTAAATATCTTTTAGTCCTTGAACAACCCTGTAAAGTCATTACCCCCATCTCACAAATAAAGCAACTGAGGCTCAAAACAGCTTGACATTGGTGCCCCAAGTCACACAGCTCATAAGTTGAGAGCCAGGATGCAAATCTGGATGTCTTTCTACCTATATAGCACTGAAACCTACACAGTTACACATGAATGAGGTCTTAATTTAAGGCCCACTTAAAACAAATGCATTTGGAATTCATACTATATATTTTTTTTAAATGAGTCATAAGAAAAAGGAACTTTGAGTAAATAGAAATTCTCATAAATTTCTTCAAGAAAATGGTAAATTATATATATGTAGGCACTTCCTAATATCTAAATTTTTATTAAAGCCATTTAAAAAATAGCTAATTTTTGAATTCTTAAAGAAGACATTAGGGTTTCAGTAAGATAAATTATAAAATAAGTAGATCAATAGATCAAAATATAATTTAGAGAAATAACAAACATTGGAGCCCTGGTTAAGGAACTATAATTACAGCCTACAGTGCATTTGTGCATATCTTTAAACCACCTTCTTTGTGTGGACATTGTGCCCCTTTGAAGAAGAATCTGCAACTTTATGAAGTAATATGACTAATTCACAGATTCTCCAACTTAGCTGCATCTCCACTGTCATCATAAAGCAGATATTTAGAAAAGACGTGTGAAGTTCTGATTGTGGTATGGTTTTAGAAAATCTTTGTAGGTGTTTAAAAGCTAAAACAATAAAAACTTGTAAAATGCTATGTTAAAGTAATTCAGAATATCTGATAAACAATAATGTTTTTCTCTCACAGTTTATTATATATGTGGATAAAATTAAACTAAAAGATTATATTTGATAACTTATCCTTTGACAAATACACATATGGACTGATGAACTAAATCAGAAGTAACTTGGAATCATGAACCTCCCAGGTCAAAGAGTTGGTGTGAGTGTTTTTCAGACCATTGCTGCTTTAGCGACATGCAAAAATAAAGAATACATCTCCCAGCATGGTCAGAAAAATAAGATTCACCTAAAAGGATCTGTCTCATATATTGCATTAGAACAACTTGCCTATATAGAAATAAGCAATATTCCCTAAATTTCTGAGTTACTTATTAACTTTTTTGTGGTGCACACTATATTCTAGTTTAGTTTTTATTTGCACTGACTTACTGATGTGATACGCTAATATTTACTGTGTGATCTCAGGGCTTGATCACTTACTTGATGAGAACAGAGTGCCCGACCTCACTCAGATGTACCAGCTGTTCAGCCGAGTGAAGGGCGGGCAGCAGATCCTGCTGCAGCACTGGAGCGAGTACATCAAGGTGTGTGGGGTTTGTCTTGACAGTGTTACTAACTGTGCTTTGTGCCGGGGTGGGTGGCCCATCCTGAGGAGACAGCAGTGCCCTGGCAGAGTGAGCTGGACTGCTTGGAGGTACCTTTGTTTTTTCATTGCAGGTGATCAGGTGGATAGTAGTCTTTCTGTTCCAAATCAATTGTGCAAACTTTGTTTTAAGATAACACCATCTAGGTTTAAACATGACTTAAAAGGCTGCTGTTTGGCTATTTGTCATCAGCATAAATACATAAGTTTAATTCTACAATCATGATTTTCAAAATGTCATTTTTGTGAATCTGCTTTTTAAACATGATATCATTGCTTTGCACAGTGAGAACTATTACACACTTTGGTATATCAGGATGGAGTATATATGTTACTTTATTTCCTAGCAACCCAGAATTTATTACTGAAACATACACTTTCATGTTTGTTGCACGTGCGCGCGTGTGTGTATTTATAAAAAGGCAACACAGGGATCCTTGTGGTGCTGGAATGTTTGGTGTCTTGACTGTGGTGATGGGTACACAAACATGCGCGGGTGATAAAGTCTAGAGAACTTAATCATTAGCGTGTGGGCGCTAATGAGTTAGAGATAAAAGCGGTACGATCTGGATAAGATGGGTAGATTGTACCAATACCAGTATCTTCGTTGTGGTGCTACTCTGTAGTTTTGCCAGATGTTACCATCAGTAGAAAATAGGCAAAGTGTACAGGGACCTCTTCACCATTTCTACTGCATGTGAATCTATAATTATCAGAAGAAAAAATTAAGTTGCATATTAATCTACATATGGAACGCTTATACACACACGCACACCACCACCCCAAATTCTGTACAGTGATATTGAGCTAAAAGTCATAGTGACTTAGGATGGATCAGCCACAGAGCTTTACATTACGGAAAGGTTAATGGAGATTTAGGGTTTTGCCAATGAGTAGTCCTCAGGGAACAGGAACAGGTACCGAACACAGAAAGTTCACCTTTGCAATTTTCAATCTGGGTAGTAAAAATCGGTGATGTGACCACCATTCCTGGGTGTCCATTAATGATAATCAGTTACACTATAACAAAATAGGAGATTGCACTCAGCACAGCGTGTCATTATCAAAATAAAGCTGATCCTTGCAGTGTGTGTATATTGTTTTCAAATGCAGTCAGCACAAAGCGTACAGAGTAAAAAGTAGGTGCCATCTACCCCTGGTGGCCATACAGTGTCCCTCTCCTGAAGGCATGTATGCCAGTTTCATCTGTACCTTTTCATCAGTAATCTTCCATGTGCATGTATGATAAGTAAGTATAAATGTACACTGAAGACCACTTTTTCAAAAAAAATACGTTACATTGAGTATTAATTGTATTCATCACCTCTTCAGCTGGTAGTTTATATCCTCAAATAGGTAACTGTTGTCACATACAGACTTTTAGTAATGTTTAATATAGCATTTTTGAGTTAAAGATACAAGCTAAAAAACATATTTACAGTTAGAAGTGAGGAAGAAAGAAAATAGTCACAAAATCCAAATACATATATTGGGTTAACAGGAATTAATTTCTCTGTGAGAAATTTATAAGTAAAAGTTCTTTTAAAAGAATGGAAACTTTCCCAATAATTTATAAATTCTTCCAGAAGCATATTTTAATGCTAAAGCATTAATTGTGTACAGTAGTCCCCCTTTTACCCGCAGTTTCATTTCCCTCAGCTTTAGTTACCCAGTCAACTGCATTCCAAAACCATTAAATGTAAAATTCCAGAAATAAGTAATTCATAAATTTGAAATTATGAGCCATTCTGAATAGCATGGTGAAATTTTACACCGTCCTGCTCAGTGCCACTGAGGACATGAGTCATCCTGTTCAGTGTGTCCATGCTGTAGACACTACCCACCCGTTAGTCACTTAGGAACCTGTCATGATATTGCTTGTGTTCAGTTAACCCTTATTTTACTTAAAAATGACCCAAAGCACAAGAGTAGTGATGCTGGCATTCATATATGCCAGAGACAAGTTATAAAGTGTATGTACATATAGGAAAAAACATAGTTTGTATAGGGTTCAGTAATCTCCACAGTTTCAGGCATCCACTTGAGGTCTTGGAATGTGTTCCCCGAGGATAATGGGGGACTACAGTATTCACTTAATTTTTAGAATGCAGACTGAATTTGTGAAAGTTTTAAACTCATTATTTGATAGCAGGAGAAAATAATGTGTATTATCATAAACCTGTTGATGACTGTGTATGTTTGTTCTTGTAGACTTTTGGGACAACGATTGTTATCAATCCTGAAAAAGATAAAGATATGGTGCAGGACCTGCTGGATTTTAAGGACAGAGTGGACCATGTGATAGAAGTGTGCTTTCAGAGGAATGAAAAGTTCATCAACTTGATGAAGGAATCCTTTGAAACGTTTATCAACAAGAGGCCAAATAAGCCCGCAGAACTGATCGGTAGAAAAACATATTTCTGTATATTTTTTAATATGGAAAAATCAGGCATGACTCAAGCAGATTGTTTCTCAGAATATTCAAGTTTCTCATGGGAAGGGTCAGGGAAGGATTTGTATCACACCTTATTAGGGGATACGTTTTTCAAAAAGCCGTGTGCACACGTGTGCATAGATATATAGATATAGATATATAGATATATATTGTTTTTGTTAATATACTTACCCATTCAATATGAGTTCTCGTTTATCAGACATGATTGCAAACATTTTCTCCCAGTCTGTAGCTTGTGATTTAATTCCTTAAAAGTGTATTTGAAGAGTAAATTTTTATTTTTATTTTAAATTGGGGAACTGAGGGAGGGGAACAGTGTTGAAGAATTGGGGAAGGGAAACAGCCAAGTTGTTGTCCTTCAATCTTAGTTGTGGAGGGCGCAGCAAGCTCATCTCCAAGTCCAGTCACCATCTGGCTGCCCTTGGGCAGCTCACGGCCGCTCAGCTCAGGGTGCTGTGTTGCATCTTAGCTGCAGGTGGGCGTAGCCACCATCCCATGTGGGAGTCAAACCAGCAGCCTCGTTGTTAAGACCACTTGCTTTATCCACTGAGCCATCCAGTGGATGCGGGAGCCGAACCAGTAACCTTGTTGTTAGGAGCACATGCTCTCACCAGCTGAGCCATCCTGCCACCTGTTGGCAGCTCAGCAGCAGCTCAGCTCCAGTGCTGCCCACTGGCCCATGTGGGAATCGAACCGGCAACCCCGTTGCTCAGAGCTTGCACTCTTAAGCAAGCTTTTAACCAACTGAGCCACTCAGCCGGCCCAAGAGTAAAATTTTTAATGTTAACGAAGTCAATTTTATGTATTTTTTATACTTTGTGCTCTTTGTGTTCTATTGAGTTGTCGGAAAAAGTCATGACGTATTTTTTGTTTTTTTGTTGCAAAAATGCGTCATGACTTTTCCGACAACCCAATATTTAAGAAATCTTTAACCCAAGGTCACTGATTTTGTTTTTCCTGTATTTTCTAGAAGGTTCATAGTTTTCGTTCTTCCATTTAAGTCTGTGATCCATTTTTAGTTAATTTTAGAATATGGTGTGAGGTAGCAGTTCAGCTTCATTCTTGGCCATGTGGATATCCAGTTGATCCAGCACCATTTGTTGAAAAATATTCTTTCCCTATTGAATTGTTTATTGAAAATCAACTAGGCCTGTTTCTGAACTCTGTTCTTTTCCATTGATCTATGGCTGTCTTTATGCCAGTACCACAATTTCTCAATAGCTATAACTTTATAGGAAGTGTTTTTAATTTTTAAATAAGTTTCAGGTGTACAACATTATAATTTGACATCTGTATACACCACAAAGAGATCACCCCCTAACGTCTAATAACCATCCATCACCATGCAGTTGACCCCCTTCACCACTTAACATTATATGCTCGAAGTCCATCCATGTTGTCATTAATGGTGAGATTTCATGCTTTTGTATGACAGTAGTATTAAATTGTTTATACATCAGAGGGTGCCCCCAAAAAATGTATACACATTTTAAGAAAGGAAAAAACTATTAAAATTGTAATACTCAATATATACCAATAATAAAAGATAAATACAAGTCATGTGTATACAATTTTTTGCCACCTCCGGTATATGTATTTGTGTATATACTGGGGGTGCCAAAAAATATGCTCAAAAAATGTATACTTTTTTTTTTTTTTTAATAGCTGCGCCATCCTGCCACCTGTTGGCAGCTTAGCTTGGGCCAGGCATCGAACCACTGTTGCTCTGAGCTCGCACTCTTGAGTGAGCTCTTAACCAACTGAGCCACTTGGCTGGCCCTAATGTATACATTTTTATCTTAAAAAAAAATGTGTATACATGTTTTTGGCACCCTCGGTATACACACACACACACACATACATGTATGTATACATACATACATATATGTATATGTATGTCTCGGGGTGCCAAAAAATGTATACAAGTGGACACTTTGGTCAACGTTGCTCAAGCAGTAGCTTGCTGTAATCAAGTTTCTGGACGCTGATGGTAACCACTTTAAGCATCTCTTGTAATTGCAGAAGTCAAACGTGACTTGTATTCATTTTTGTTATTGGTATATATTGAGTATTACAATTTTAATACAGTTTTCCTTTCTTAAAATATGTATACTTTTTTGGTACTCTCTGTATATGTATATACCACATCTTATTTATCTGTTCATCCATTGATGGACACTTAGGTTGTTTCCATATCTTGGCTAATGTAAATAATGCTGCAGTAAACATAGGGTTGCATATATCTTTTCAAATAAGTGTTTTGAGTTTCTTCACATAAGTACCCAGAAGTGAAATTGTTGGGTCATATGATAGTTCTGTTCTTAATTTTTTGAGGAACCTCCATATTGTTTTCCATAGTGGCTGCACCAATTTACAGTCCCACTAGCAGTGTACAAGGAAGAATTCCCTTTTTTCTGTATCTTCTCCAACACTTGTTATTTCTTGTCTTTTTGATAATAGCTATTCTAACAGGTGTGAGGTGATAGATATCGCATTGTGGTTCTGATTTGCATTTCCCTAATAATGATGTTGAGCATCTTTTTATGTGTTCGTTGACCATCTTTGGAAAAATGTCTATTCAGATCCTCTGCCCACTGATTGTCTTTTTTTGTTGTTGTTTAGTTGTATGACTTCTTTATATATTTTGGATATTACTCCCTTTTCAGATAATATGGTATGATTTGCAAATATCTTCTCCCGTTCAGTAGGTTGCCTTTTCGTTTTGATGATGGTTTCCTTCACAGTACAGAAGCTTTTTTGTTTGATGTAGTCCTGTTTAGTTTTTTATTTTGTTTCCCTTGCCTTTGGAATCAGATCCACAAAAACATCACTAAGACTGATGTTAAGGAGCTTACATCCTATGTTTTCTTCTAGGAATTTTGTGGTTTCAGGTCTTACATTCAAGTCTTTAGTCCACTTTGAATTAATTTTTATGTATGGTTCATTCTTCCATATGTGGCTGTCTAGTTTTCCCAACACCATTTATTGAAGAGACTGTCCTTTGTCCTTTCTCCAGTATTATATATTCTTGGCTCCTTTGTCGTAAATTAATTGTCCGTATATGTGTGGGTTTATTTCTGTGACCTCATTTCTGTTCCATTCTGTGTGTCTGTTTTTGTTCCAATACCGTATTGCTTTGATTACCATAGCTTTATAGTATAGTTTGAAATCAGGGAGCACAATGCCTCCAGCTTTGTTCTTTTTCAAGATTGTTTTGGCTGTTCAGGGTCTTTTGAGGTTCCATATAAATTTTAGAATTACTTGTTCTAGTTCTATGAATGTGCCATTCGAATTTTGATAGGGATTGCACTGAATCTTTAGATGCTTTGGGTAGTATTAACATTATAACAATGTTAATTCTTCCAATTCCTAGCATGGACTATTTTTCCATTATTTGTGTCTTTAATTTCTTTCATGGGTATCTTATAGTTTTCACTACCTTAGTTAAATTTATTACTATTTTATTCTTTTTGATAAAAATGTAAATGTTTGTTATTAGTGTATATCCACAGGTTTCTGTGTATTGAGTTTGTATACTGTTACTTCACTGGATTCATTTATTCTAACAAATCTTTGGTGGTCGTTTGGGTTTTCTATATACATCAATAGTATCATGTCTGCAAATAGTGACAGTTTTACTTCTTCCCTTTCAGTTTGGATACCTTTTGTTTCTTCCTAATTGCTGTGACTAGGACTTCTACTACAATGCTGAATAAAAGTGGCGAGAATGGGCATCCTTGTCTTGTTCTTGATCTTTCAGGAAAAGCTTTCAGCTTTTTATTGTTGAGCATGATGTTAGCTATGGGTTTATGTTGAGGTACATCCTTCTATGCCCACTTTGTTGAGAGTTTTTATCATAAATGGATGTTGAATTTCACCAAATGTGTTTTCTGCATCTATTGAAGCAGTCATGATTTTTATCATTCGTTATGTTAATGTGCTATATCACATTAATTGATTGTGGATGTTTGATGTGCAGAACCAACCTTGCATACCTGTTATAAATCACACTTGGTCATGGTTTATGATCCTTTTAGTGTATTGTTGAATTTGGTTTGCTAATATTTTGTTGAGAATTTTTGCATTTAATGTTCATCAAGGATATTGGCCTTTTACTTTTTTTTGTGGTATCCTTGTCTGGTTTTGGTATCGAGGAAATGCTGGCTTTGTAAAATGTGTTTGGAATTGTTCCTTCCTCCAGTTTTTTGGAGGAATTTGAGAAGGATAGGTATTAATTCTTTTTTGAATGTTTGGAAGAATTCACCAGTGAAGCAACCTAGTCCTAGAATTTTGATTGTCAGGAGCTTTTTGAATACTGATTCAATCTCCTTACTAGTAATCAAGTCTATTTAGATTTTTTATTTCTAAGATGAAACAGTTTTTTAAAAAGCTACTTTGTACAGTTATTTCATGATAATACCAAAATATATTTCAGGATTCATAGAATTTCACTAGTCAGTGAAAGTTTTTAAAAATTTACAGGTGGCAAAGAGCAAAGAAAGGTGTGACACAGTGATACAAAATTGGGCTTGTGTTGATTATTGTTGAAGGTGTATGATGGGAACATGGAGTTCATTATACAATTGTCCACTTTTGTGTATGTTCAGAATATTCCATAATAAAAATTATAAAGAAAAATACTAATAAAAGCAACAACAGAAGAAATTCATAAGGCAATTTAATTTGGCCTTTGTGCCACTTTATGGATTGTTGTTTCTCTAAACATGAATGTTTAACTCTTAGGAGTTTGGGCTTCTTAGAAGTCTTGGGTTCTCCCTAAAGCTAGGTCATGGTTGATTTGTATTGTCTCAAAAACCGGAGGTCAGAGTAGAATTTCTCTAATCCCTGTGTTCAGGTATAGGATTGTCATGGGCTGGCAGAGTGGCTCAGTTGGTTAAGAGTTAGCTTAAGAGCGCGAGCTCTAAGCTACAGGGCCACCAGTTCGATTCACACATGGGCCAGTGATGCTGTGCCCAAGCTGAGCTGTCAACAGGTGGCAGGATGGCTCAGCTGATGAGAGCATGTGCTCCTAACAACAAGATTGCCTGTTCGATGGTGGGCTACGCCTGCCTGCAATTAAGACTGAACTCGGCACCTAGAGCGGAGCTGCCACCCGGATGGCTCAGTGGATAGAGCATGCACTCCTAACAACAAGGCTACTGGTTTGACTCCCGCATGGGATAGTGGCTATGCCCACCCACAGCTAAGATTGTAACACAGTAGTACCTTGAGCTTAGAGGCCACAAGCTGCCGACATGCAGTCAGATGGTGACTGGCGCCCTCCACAACTAAAATTGAAGAACAACAACTTGGCTGGTCCCCCTCCCCAATTACCCAACACTGTTGCCCTTCCCCAATAAAAATTTTTAAAAAAAGACTATGTCACCATGGATATAACCATGGGAAGCCCTGAGAAAAATCCTGTCTTTTAAAGAAAGTCTTGTCTGAATCTCTTTTACCACATCTTAATGATGGGATATTCCAGTTTCTGGAGCAATAATGTGTCATGAAATCCAAGCATGTAATTAAAGTATTTATTCTTATATGACTTGAAAGTACGTATCTTAGAAAATCATGATTTCAGAAAGGATCTGGAGTGTTACTGTCCAATTTTTGCTTATAGAAATTAAATATGTTCTTTTTTCTATTTAGAAAATGCATTATATAACAAATACTTATTTTTCAAGTAATTTAAACTCTTAATGTCACAGCAAAGCATGTTGATTCAAAATTGAGAGCGGGTAATAAAGAAGCAACAGATGAAGAGCTGGAGAGGATCCTCGACAAAATCATGATAATATTCAGGTTTATTCATGGTGAGAAATACACTATATGTCATTTTTATTAACATTGGGCACATAGAAAATGCTACATATTCAGAATATCCATATTTGAGCCTTATCTTCTCTTCAGAAAAATTGACTGAAGCATTTCCACTTCCATGTTAATACAGGAAATAGAGTGATGGCCACACACTGATTAAATTGAAAGTATTCCTTTGTGGAAATGTAACACTGAAATTAGATCTGGCTTGCATCAGAATGAGCACTTCCTAGAGTTTTTCAGCAGTTAAAGTGAATATTTGCGTATTAACTGTCTAATGTTTTATGTTATTCTCATTTGGTTATAAATAGGTAAAGATGTCTTTGAAGCATTTTACAAAAAAGATTTGGCAAAAAGACTTCTTGTTGGAAAAAGTGCCTCAGTCGATGCTGAAAAATCTATGTTGTCAAAACTAAAGCATGGTAAGCATGTGGAACCTGGGGTTCTGTCCTGCCACTGTGCTAGGAATTTATTGCACTAACATGTTGCTCCTGGTGTTTTTCGCCCACCCCTCCCTTGTATCCCAGAGTGCGGTGCTGCTTTCACCAGCAAACTGGAAGGCATGTTCAAGGACATGGAGCTCTCCAAGGACATCATGGTTCATTTCAAGCAGGCAAGTTGTGTTTTTTCAAGTACAACAGGTTTTCAAAAAGTATCTTGCTTTAAATTATCTGAATGATTTTGTAAATTATGTAAATAATTATATAAGTTATGTAAAATCCTCATCCTTAAAAATTACATTGTTAACTGTCTCACGTATTCAAATAACTTAAATTCACAATGACAAAGAAAAATAGTCCCCAAAAAATAATAATCCCAAAAAATGTATAACAATTTGATTTAAATGAGTCTAATGGTATCTTACGTTGGTGACATAACCAAAGTGGAAGAAAAAATATTTCAAGTGATTTTGGAACACATTATGTGGCTTCAGTAGAATATGTTCTAGGGACTAAAATAAATGCAAACACATGTTAAACTGTATTTTGAAAATTACACTATTTATTTTTTTATAAATTAGTTATGTTTTATGATATTCTAAAATAATTATTTTATCTTGATTTTCTTTGTTTTTAGTATATGCAGAATCAGAGTGACCCAGGCTCTATAGATCTAACAGTAAATATACTTACAATGGGATACTGGCCAACATACACACCTATGGAAGTACATTTAACTCCAGAAGTAAGTGTTTTAAGGACTATTTGTCCTTTGTTTTTAATATACTAGTGCTGCCAAAGCACTGTAGACTTCTTTCCTTATTACACCTATACCATGTTATCTTTCAGGAATTATTTAATGAGCGGTTTTTTAGGATCACACACTCAATCCAAAATCAAAGTGATCGCTTTTGTCCCTATCCACAGCTCCTGACTCACCCGTGTCCACTGGCTGACCATCTAAGAAGGCATTGACACAGGCACTTGTTGTAATAATTATTGCGTGTCAAAGTTGTGGGTACTGCTTGTCTGGTTATTTTTGTCTTCTATTATAGACAATGCCAAAGTCTTGTGATGGTACTACTGAGGGCTTATTATATGACAGCCATGACTTTGGGTACTCTGGGGATTTGCAGATATGAGGGAAAATCCTGGGCTCAGGAACTTAAAATCTATTGTGGGAAACAACATGAGCACCATTAATTATAATAGCAGGTGATGTGGGAAAAGGCTGGTTCCATTGTGGGACCTGGGAATTAGAGATGAGCAGGGATTAGGGCTTTCCAGCTGAGAGGCCTTCCAGAAAGGGCAAATAAAGGCACAGAGTCATGGAAACGGGGAGCCTGGGTCAGCAACAGTCCTTGAAGCTGTTTTTTCCATTTCTAAGACAGTATTCATTTCTTAATTTTCTTTTGTTTCTGAACCCACTGTTCAGTTGCTTTTGTAGTTTTTTTTTTTCTCCACCTGAATCTTAAATGCTACCATTCTCCAGAATCCCGCCTCAGCTCCCTTCCTGTTCCACACCCTGTCTGTGAACTCAGCCCACACCAGCTCTCAACCTCCAGCCTCTGTGTCCACTTGCCCACTTGAATGTACACAGATGTCCCAGACTTAACATCTAAGATTGCTCCCATCACCCTTCTCCCTCTCTCCTTGAATCTCTCCACCCTGTGGAGAACGGTGATAGCACCTTAACCAGTTTTTCTACTAGATATGAAGGCTCTGTATGACCCAGCTCACCCACATGGATGTCATACTCCCTCTATTCGAAACTTGTTGTGAGCCCCAAACCCACCCAGTTCTCTCATTCTCTCAGGCCTACATGTATAACCCTCTAAATGGATCCTCCTTCTCTAGAAAATCTCCATACCCCATCGGTCGCCAGCAGTTGAAGCTGGTTCAGCCTTATCTCCACAGTCACCTTCACCAGAAAACCCTCCCTCACTGCCTCACCCCACTTCACCTCTGCTGAATGCAGACTCCACCCTGGGTGTGCCTCTCTCGTGGGACTGCAAGTTTGTTCACTTCTTATTTTGGAATAGTTCAGACTTATAGGGAATTAGTAAGAATAGTTCAAAGACTTTCCAGCTCCCTTCACCCATTTTTTTCTGTAGCACTGCCACATGTGCTTCATCATTCTGTGTCCATGTATGGGCCATTTTTTTCCTGGTCCATTTCAGAATAGGTGACCTTTTACCCTTAATACTTTAGTGAGTGGTTCCCAAAAACATAACCAGAGCGTGTTGTCAAATTCAGATAGTTAACATTGATGTAATATTTCCATCCAATATACAGCCATATGCTCATCCTGTCAGTTGTCCCAGCTGTCTTCTGTAGCATTTTTTTCTTTTTTTTTTTAAAGATTTTATTGGGGAATTGGGAGAGGGGAACAGTGTTGGGGAATTGGGGAAGGGGAGCAGACAAGTTGCTTTTCTTTTGTTCTTCAGTCTAGTTGTGGAGGTCGTTGCTTCACTGGCCCATGTTGGTATTATCATTGCGCTCTTCCCGGGTGAGGCAGATTGGTCACCAGCCTCTGGACAGCCGCTCACAGTAGCTTTGGCAGCTCACACCGGCTGCTGGCCACTCACGCTGGCTGTCAGCCACACATGGTAGCTCATGGCAGCCCCACTGCAGCAGGGGCTGCAGCGTACGCCGTCGCCGGCGACTCATGGCAGCCCAGCTCCAGGTTGAGCTGTTGTTCAGCATCTTAGCTGTAGAGGGCGCAGTGTCACTGGCCCTCATGTGGGATCCAAACCGGGGTCATGCTACACAGAGCTGGCGTCCCAAGCCAGCTCTTAACCAACGCGCCACTCAGTCGGCCCTGTAGCATTTTTTTCTTGGTACCACATCTAGTGCAGTACGTTTAGTTAGGGAGGTGGATTCCCAAATTGGGTAGAGGAAACGTGTGAAAACCTAAGGGGAAAGGGACCATGGAGAGCCAGGGGAGGGAGGCATAGGACAGGCCAGTGGGGTCAGAAGTTCCAAAGGCAAAGGACCTTGACAAGCCATAGAAGAATTTTACTCTTAGGGAAGAACTTGGAAGTAGCCAAGGACATTGACAAGGGAGTGACCAGAGTGCAAAAGGGGGAGGAATACACGGCCCTGGGGATGCCAGTGTATGTGTGGAGTGGGTCAGAAGACAAATCTAAGAAGATTCAGAAGGCATGGACTCCAGACAGAGACGGAAGTCCCAGCAAGGAGCGTCACAGATGCCAGGAGGGCAGGAGGAAGCTGCTGTGTGCGTGGGAAGTTGTTGAGAGGAACCTCATACAAGATGAAGCCTGAAGAGAGCTGTTGGATTTGGGAGCACATCCCATTGGTGATCCTGGGTGCAGAGATATGAAACGAGCTAAAGAAAAGAATGAGCAAAAGGAAGTTAGAGGAACAGATGTACATGAGAACATGTATACAGAAATGCTGTCAGAGAAATCGGAGAGTTTGTCCATAAATAACAGATGCAGGAGTGGGAAAGGAGGGAGACACCTGGAGAAGGAGCAGCTCAGGAGCTTCCAAGTGAGACAACGGCAATAAAAAAACTGGCAGAAAGTTTGGAAGGTGTAATAAATCCTCCAAGAAAATAATGACTAGCTAATGTCGTGCTTCCTGTGCAAGCACCATCCTGAGTGTTTTACATTCAGCCTCACTGCAGTGCGACAACAGGGGCCTTGCTGTTACACAGTTGATAGTCCACAGATGAGGCAGCATGAGGCCCTTAGAGCAGCTAGGACTCAGTGAGAGCTTGAGCTAAGACCTGGCAGGGCACACCTGGGCCTTCAGACAGCATCTCTGAGGATGGCCTCTCTAGCCTTCATCATATGTGCCACTGGCCAAGGGGAGCCTGGTGTGGGGTGTGGAGACTGCAGAATACAACCTGTTTGTACATTAAATACCAGTTCAGGCATTATTCCAGTGTGTGAGGGGAAACCCCAAAGTACTAGAGTGGTGGACATTTTCACAGGTAATAGAATCCAGGAAAATATCTGTCAAAACAGAACTGTTCTTTTTATTCAGCTGTGAAAAATTGTAAAAACATTGTAAATTGAACAATATATGGTTCTTTAGATTAATGGTGTTTAGCACAATTAAATTTGTTATTTTTCTGTGCTTGACAGATGATTAAACTTCAGGAAGTATTTAAGACATTTTATCTAGGAAAGCACAGTGGTCGAAAACTTCAATGGCAAACTACGTTGGGACATGCCGTTTTAAAAGCAGAATTTAAGGAAGTAAGTTCTTTGTCATTTATTTTTTATTCTTGTATAAGTATGTTAATAGAATTTTATAAAATTGCGTTTGAACTTTGGTAGCAAAGAAAGGAAAAGAGTATAACTCAACACTGGCTTTTCTAGGTCAATAAAATTAAACTTAAAGGATTAATATTCCAATCATTAAAAATCAATAAGAATAGAAAGGACTTGACCTATTTGAAGAGCAAAGGATGTGGAGAGGCAATTCATAAAAGCAAGACTAAAAAATCAATACCCATGAAAATGTGTTCCACTTCTCTGACAATCAAAGAGTTGCAAATTAAAATACAGTAAAATGACTATGAAATTGATAAAGGTTAAAACTAAAAGAAACAGCAGCTCTCACCCACTGTTGGAGGAAGTATATGAGCTTTATGAAGGGCAGTTTGGCAATGCATACATATATCAAAACTTCTCAGATGACATGCTTTGTTGCAGTAGTTTCAGTTCTGGGAATTCATCTTAAGACATTTTCACAGATTAATGAGTAAGAATATTCATTGCAGTGCTATTATTAAAAGTGATAATTTAAGAAGGGAAATGCATATAATGTATTGATAAATAAAAGGATACCACAAAACAGTCCTTTCATATTTGCATTTAATTTCAATTTTGTAAATAAAATTATATACACTAAGCAAAAAATTTTTTAAAATTCCCATTTTGCTAGCCTAATTATACACTATCATAAGTTATATATAGTTGACCCTTGAACACCACAGGTTTGAACTGTGCAGGTCCATTTATATGTGAATTTTTTAAAAAAATGTGTAAGTGGACACACACAGTTCAACCATATTATATTGTTCAAGGATCAACAGTATTTTCGATCCTCGGATGCAGGGGGCCCACTATAGTTATACAGGATTTTCAACTGCGTGGGCGTTGGTGCCTCTAACCCCCACATTGTTCAAAAGCCAACTGTATATGCATATATACAATTATGTATATATATTATGCATACATCTCATTGTGTTGTGTAGGGTTATATAAATAAAACCAAACATATTCATCTTTATTATGAGAGTTAAGATATTATAATCCCATTAACTGCCAGCTTCAGAACTGATCTCTGCAGAATGATCACATGACTTACAGTTCTCGCCCTCGGTGGCTAGGCCTGAGAATGAAGCACTCACACAGGATCCTTCGTCATCCACACAGAACTAATTGCATGTGGCAAGTCTCTGCAGCGGGGACTTTTTGAATAGAGGCAGGGAATTATGTGAGGTCCAAAGCTGGGTTTCTGTTTTATCATGTACATCACAGGCACGTATAAAGGGAAGCTAGGCTGACAGCTTATGATCATCAGTGTGCTTCTTCCGTTACTCATTCTTTTAACAACGGTGTTGGCTGGGTCTTTTGCCAGCTTCCTCATCCATACAGGTTTTGTCATGCTTTCTCATGCTCTGCCCACTCACTCCAGTGGCAGTCCCACCGCCAGCCATTAAGAGGACCTCAGCGGGCTAAAAAGGGACGTGAGGGTGCTGTTAGATATTTATCAGTAATGTCTGACTTCAAATAATGATAATCCCCGTCTTGTCCAACACAATTAACTAAAGAACTTTTTTACTACTTTAAAAAATATTTCAAGAGAAGAATTAAATGCAATACCAAGTCGTTTTATTCTTGTATATAATTAGTAACAATTTTTTATTTTGGTGGCTAATAAGTAATTTCTTCTACCCCACGCCCACCAAAAGTTTGAGAGCAAAAAGAAGCCTCTTAAAATTTTCCAAAAATTGTGCAAACACAGCATCACACGTGATATGTTTTCTTTAAGGGAAAAAAGGAGTTCCAGGTGTCCCTCTTCCAGACTCTGGTGCTTCTCATGTTCAACGAAGGGGACGGATTCAGCTTTGAAGAAATAAAAATGGCCACTGGGATAGGTATGAAAACGCTCTTCATGAATGTGTGGTTTCTGAGTGTCTTGCTTTTAAAACATTTATTCAGCGGGCCAGCCAAGTGGCTCAGTTGGTTAAGAGTTTGTTTAAGACCATGAGCTCTGAGCTCATGGTTCGATTCCCACATGGGCCAGTGAGTTTCGCCTGAGCTTCACATGAGCTGAGCTGCCAACAGGTGGCAGGATGGCTCAGCTGGTGAGAGCACGTGCTCCTAATGACGAGACTGCCTGTTCGATGGTGGGCTATGCCCACCTGCGGCTGGGACTGAACTCCGCACGTTGAGCTGAGCTGCAGCCCAGATGGCTCAGTGGATAGAGTGTGCGCTCTTAACAGCAAGGTTGCCAGTTCGACTCCCACGTGGAAAAAAACAAACAAACCATTTATTCATTTAAGAGAAGATGTAGACTCGGTCTCTGCTCATCACACTTAAGAGTGGTTCCTTTCATTGTTGAGTGTCTTGTTCATTTTAATGCTAACCTGTGCCTGCATGTTCTCCCCATTCAGAGGACAGTGAATTACGAAGAACATTACAGTCCCTGGCCTGTGGCAAAGCACGAGTTCTGATTAAAAGTCCCAAAGGAAAGGAGGTAGAAGATGGAGACAAATTCATTTTTAACGGAGAATTCAAGCACAAGTTGTTTCGAATAAAGATCAATCAAATTCAGATGAAGGAAACTGTATGTATAAACTTTCTCTTTTTACTTATAGGATGTTCATCAAGGAAAGGAATAATTAGTTTTTATAGTAATTTCTTGACTGTAAGAGTTCTGAAGCATATTTCTAAAGTATCTAATTTGAATATGTAATGTTTATAAGAGTACTCATTTTAATGTAGCTTTCATTAACTTTATGTTCACAATAGGAATGAAAATCAGAAAGAAATGCATTTAACAGTTATTCCTGTCCACAGAAATGGTGTGATAGATCAGATCTTCCTCTATCAGATTGTGTTAGTGGAGAGAGCATGTTATTTTCAAAACCCAGTGACTTTTTTTTTATTTTTGCACAGCATATTTCAGCCATTCTTTCAGCCTCAGCCAGATTCCTGGGGTGAAATGGTGAGGATTATGGGTGACATGGACCTGCTGACATTGCATCTGTGATAGTCTACAGATGGAGCATCTGTAGCTTTGATCAGATTCTCAAATGTTGTGTCCAAAACAGGTTCTAGACCACTGTCCTCAGGCCCTTCCTACTGCAGAAGCCCTTGTAGCCCTAGGTTGTTGTCAAACATACAGGCCAGGTGTGCACATGCACCCCTGGAACCCACTTACATAATAGGGTGTCCAGCTGGCCTCCTTGTACATGTAAATGAGTGAGGAGAGGCCTTTTGGAGTGAGGTCAGTTCAGACAACACAGCTTTAACTGATCTGAGCAGCATCACAAATACTTCCTCTGCCTCCAGCAGTAGACAGTGATTGCTTCACTTACATAGAGGTGTTCTAACTAGCCCAGTCAGAAAATATGTTCAGTTTACACAAAAAGAAATACAAAAGACCAATAAATACATTAAAAATGTTCACTCTCATTAGTAGTTTTAGTAAAATTCAAATTAAAGTAATATTCCATTTTTCATCTATCAACTTAGGAAATGTTTAAAAGTTTGACAATATCCAAGGCTGGCAATACATGGGAAGACAAGCCTTTTTTATGTTGTTAAAGATGTTTGGATAGGTACACCTTTTTTAGTGGGCAATTTGACATATCTATTGAAGATTCAAATGGACATGTTTTTTACTATTAGGAATTTATGAGAGTGATTAAAAGGGTGTAAAGTTTTGGAGTTGTAATTCCAAAGTGGGACTGTCATCTCTTTCCTCCAAAGAAAACCATTTATTGCCACATTTGTACTCATGCAGCTTTTGTCTATGATGTATATAAACTTTTTTTAAAATGGGATCACTCTACATATGCCATTTAATTTATATGTGCTATTTTGTAACCTGTTCTTATTCTTTATCATGGGCCTCTCTCCATGTCAGGAGTTGGTTTTTAATGGGTGCACAGGAATCCGTTGTGTGAATCTGTGTGCATCCACAAGAGGTCGGCAGTGCCCTTGCTGAAAGGCATTTAGGCTGTTTCTATCACTCTCTAGTGGAAATAAGGTGACATTAAACATCCTGGAACAAACATTCCTGTTTGTTAAGGTTGTTAGTATAAATCCTTGCCCTGGAATTGCTGGGTCAAAGAATGTGAACTTTGTTAGTCTGACCACTATTTTCCAAATGGTAGTGATAGATTTTACCAGATTTCAGTCTCCAGTTGAAGAGTGTACCTGCCCTCCCTGCACCTGCCCCTTGCCCACTCTGCTCAGAAACATGAAAATAGTTCATTACCAGTTTAGTTTAGATTCCTTTGATTCTTTTGAGCATTTTTATGCCATTTAGTATTTCATACAAATTATGTAATCATCAATTCATCTTTTAAAGTAGACGTACTACCTCTGGTTGTAAGAATTAAATGAATAATGTTTATAAAAGTCTTGGCCAAGTACCTGTAAGCACTTTTTTATAAAAGTTGGTGCTGCTCTTTTACAGTTAGCCATTTGTATTTTTTTTCTCCTTAATTCATTGCTTGTTCAAGTCGCTGGTATATTTATTGGAATATTCTTTTTCTGATTAGTAGAGGTTCTTTATATATTAAGGAGATTGTCCCTTTGTCATTTGTAACAGATGATTTTGTTGTTTTGACGGGTTTTTCACACATGGAAATTTTTAAGTTCTCAAATATAGTCTATGGTTTTTGACTTGAGGGTCACGCCAAAGAAAGACCTTCCTTTAACCCGAATTTTTTTAAAATTAACTATTTTTCTAGTAGTTTTACATTTAAATCTTTCTTTGAGCAATGTAGAAATTATAATATTCAAAAAGCAATCTAACAACCCTCCTATTCTAAAACTGAATTGCCAGTGTCATTCTCTGACAATTTTGTCACCTTTATTATATATCAAATTTATGTTGTGGGTCAGTTTTTCAATTCTATTCTACAAATTCTGTTTATCTATTTCATAGCCAGTACCCAAATTCTTTTAATGTACCTATTCCTATAAATTTGCTCTCCCAATGGACTTGGGAGTGATTTTATTGTCTTTGATCTTCCAACTAAGAACATTGACTTTTTTATTGAGAGTGCATTACATTAATTTGTAGTTTTCATCTTTATCATATTAAATATTCTGATGTATATGTGTGTGTATATATGAGTGTATAATCTCTGTCTTCCTCAGAGTTTTCTAGTTTTATTCTGTAAATCTTACATATTTCTTATTAGATAGTTCAACAAATACTTATTAAGCACCTATTGTGAGCCAGGTCTTCTAGGAAGCACTGAGAATTCAGCTATTAACAACAAAGAACAATCCTGTTTCAAAGAGCTTTCAGGCCTGTGCAATAGATAGGTACCAGATGACCACACATTGATGAACTTGTTACAGTTGAGGTAAAAAGTTATGATGGAGAAGTACAGGAAATCCAAGTCTAATACTGTGGGTCAGGGAAAGCTTTCTCACTAAAGGGGAGGCTGAGCCAGGTAAGGCCTGGGGAGGCAGGCCACAGCCAGCTCATATAGACTGGTCAGACCTATGGAAGGATATGGGAAGGTACTACTAGCAGTTTGAAGCAAGAATGGCCACCCTATAATGGGGATCTTTTCTCTTTACATGTGTAACTAGTTATTGCCAGTGTTCATATATACTATATATAAGTGCTTTTTATCTTTGTATTTATCTTGTATCCAGCCACTTTATAAAATTCACATTGGCTTTGATGGTTTTTCAGTATGTTTTCTTGGATTTGGGGTTTTGCAGCTCTTCTACAAATAATGCTCACGTGTCTGCTCTTTTTCAGTATACCTCTTTAGCTCTCTTATTGCTAAAATAATATTTTTAAGAAATAGCATTGCTACAAGGCTTTTTCTTCCTGGTTAATTTTTTATCTCTAGTACAGGGAACATTAACCTTTTTTGCATCATAGATCCAAAAAAAAGTACCCAGATTCTTTTAATGTACCTATTCCTATAAATTTATTCTCCCAATGAACTTGAGAGTAATTTTATCATCTTTGATCTTCCAAATAAGAACACTGACTTTTTTATCCAGAGTACAATTTGCAGTTTTCATCTTTATACTAAATATTCTGATTTATATGTGTGTATATATGAATATAATCTCTGTCTTTGTCAGTTTTCTATTCATTTGATCTTCCAAATAATAACATTCTCCAATGAACTTGAGAGGAATTTCATCGTTTCAGCTTGTATTCTCCCTTTCTGAGTTCTTACCTCACATATGTGCACAGACCTACCTCTTGCCCACCCCGCTTTGATCTGTGGACTTCCATTAGGTTGCCATTTAACATGAAGTTGTTACCAGTATTTGCTATTTGCTTCTGATGACAGCCTTTTATCATGTTCAGGTTTTTTTTTTTTTTTTTTTTTTTTTAATTCTTATATGCTAAAGTTTGTTTTAAATCAAGAATAGATTTTCAATTTTATCATGCCTTTGCAGCATCTATCAAGATGGTCATATAATCTAACCTTGACATTATTGGGATGATCTCAGTTACATTAGTAGGTTTCCTAATGTTGCGCAAAGTTTGCACATTGGAATAAATTCTGATGGCTATTAAGCTTTGTTTTATTTTTTTACTGTGGTACTGGATTTAACCCAGGATTATATAGGGGTTTTACAGCTTTTTTATAAGGGAAATATAACTTTTTAAGTTCATTTTCAAGTTTTGGTAGTGAAGTTGCACTGTTCTTGGGAAGCTAGGTTTTATGAGAACAAATAAAAATGCTTAATAGAACAGGATTCATTGAAAGTTTGGCCTTTCTCTTCATCAAAGGTTTCTCATTAAACTCAACAGCATGAAATAATTAATACTAAAATACATCTTTACTCTTCACTTTTTTGTGCAGGTTGAAGAACAAGTCAGCACCACTGAGAGAGTGTTTCAGGACAGACAATATCAGATTGATGCTGCTATAGTCAGAATAATGAAGATGAGGAAAACTCTTGGTCATAATCTTCTAGTTTCTGAGTTGTATAATCAGCTGAAATTTCCAGTAAAGGTAAATGTATATTAGCTTAATTAAACCTGTGTGGTATTGTGCTAAACCATTGACAAAGCATGTTCAATTCTCACTACCTTCAGAAACATACCCTTTGTTTTACATTATAAGTGATCATTTGCTACAAAAAAAAAAAATCTACCTTTGTATATATAAGTATAGGAAACTGGCAAGTGACAATGGTAGGAACTTGATACCAAATGTTCTTCATCACCATTGTAGGAAAGATAGATACCTAAAATTCCCATTTTCAGAGATGTGGTATTTATATTTTCAAGAAGGGAAGAGGAGGGTACTTACATGGAGATATAGACACATTTATTCTCAGTAGCTGTAACAGTTCAGGTTATATCACAGGATTTTAAGGAAATCATACTAACAACTAATTTACTCAGCATTTTAGGAGCTACAAAGCATTTTCTACTTCAGTAATATTTCCTTGTTGCTGTTGAGTAAAAGGCCTACCCTAAGACCTTTCAGTCCATGCATATTTCCAGGACAAGAGTCACTGTCCTGGCTGTATGTGGGGTACAGGCTAAGTGAGGGAAGCAATATAAAAAGCTCTTTAAAATGTATATATCCACCTAAAAAGTGTGGGACTCTCATGTCACCTGTCCTTTCAGTGACTGAACCTACCCACCCCATGTGCTTTTGGGGTGGAAGTACCCTGATTGTATGTTGCCCAGTTTGGTAAAAGAGCAGCTGAACCTTCTTCCTCACCAAGAGAGTCACGTTGAGGTGGACCAGTGAGTCCCGACACTGAAATGGGAGTACCATCTTACCTAAGCAAATATTGGGCTCTTGTACTTTTCAGAGGCAACGTGTGCTCCACAGCACTCTGCACAGTCAGGAAACACTGCTTCATACACCAGTCTTTCCTACCACGAGCCAGGGCAAGCTGATTTTCCCCTTTGCAGATGAGAGACCCAGCAATTAAAAGACTGAATAGCAAGTAACATGTGTGCATACAGCCATAGCACCTAGTTTTTCTGCCTTGATAAGTAATGGGGTTTCTGCCACATATTGTAAAATGTATCATCTATCACTAAATACAAAGTTATACTGTTGGGAAATAGAATGTACCCATATACAGGGAAAAGCTTGCTCATAAATGTCGCATAGGTGTCCTTCCTAATACAACACAGCCAGAGGCACCCTTCCACAGCAGGCATGTCATGTCAATTCATTCATCAACTTTAAGCGCAAAGGAACACTCAAAATCTGTGGTTATAAATACAGCATATATAAATATAGCACATATAGTAAATATATAATAAAATACAGTAATTAGAGGGAAATGTCCTCAATGGATGAAAATGCCCTGAGACATTATCAGATTTTCCTCTCAAACAAACAGAAATGTGTTACCTAATAGGATCTGCCATGCTTATGTACTCATTAGTGATAAATAATGTATTTACATTTCACAAGTTGCACATTTCCCATAAGAAGCCCTGCTCTGACAATAAATTCACATGGAAGGATTTTTATCAAGATAATGTTAAACTTTGTCTTTGAAGTAGGGAGTTTTATTCTATTCGTTTTATAATTAGATTACAATTATAAATAAATATGTACCAGGGGTGCCAAAAAAATGTACACATTTTAAGAGATGTTATCTATGTATTTTCAAAGTTGAATTAAGGTAGCAACATATAGTATGATGTTCGCTCAAAAGATAGCGTTATTCAAATGAATGCTAGTGTCAGTCACCATGTAACAGGCAGGACAGTTAAAGAAAATGGCGGAAGCATGGTTGTCTTTTGAGGAGCTCAAGACCATTTGGAAGTGGTATTTGAAATTCGAGAACGTGGAAGTACAACGACAATGGAGACATGGGGGGCATTAAAGGATGTGGTATATTGTAGAAAACCGGCTACACTGGCAGTACTTTGGGAAGTAATTGAAACAGCATACGCAGTGATACAAGTGGACACATTGGTCAGTGTTGCTCAAGCAGTAGTTCACCATAATCAGAAGTGTCTGGATGCTGATGGTAGCCACTTTGAGCACCTCTTGCAATTGCAGAAGTCAAACATGACTTGTTTTCATCTCTTATTAGTATATATTACAATTTTAATAACAGTATTTTCCTTTTCTTAAAATGTGTATACATTTTTTTGGAACTTTCTGTATATATAATTATATATCTAATTATAATCACACACTTCATGTGTGATGTTACATATCCCTATGTTTGTGAATTTCATGCCACTAAACTTGAGGGGGTTTGTTTTTCTCTTTTAGCCTGGAGATTTGAAAAAGAGAATTGAATCTCTTATAGACAGAGACTATATGGAGAGAGACAAAGACAATCCAAATCAGTACCACTACGTGGCTTGATGCGTTGGCCCACTGTTTTCTTTCAGTGAGACACTGGAATGTATCTTCTGAGTAAAATACTTATGTGCTGTTTCCTGGGCTTTCTGGGATTGAGCCAGCACAGATACTTTGGCTTAGAAGGAAATGATTCTTGGATAACCCTTCACAAGGCTTAAGGATTTGCAAATGGCATATGTGTCTTTTCTCCCTCAAGTTCTTCCTCTTGTTCTTTTAGGCGTTTAAATTGTTTCCATTGCTCTATGCAGAATGACTTTGGGATTGGACAAGAAGATATTGGTTAAATGAGGTTCCTTTGTAAGGTGGTGGTCTTGTAGCAAAAAACTGAAAGTTTGGTTTGTTTTTGTGCATGTGATCATGAATGCACAATTAAAAAGACCCTCTATGCTGCATTCTTTCGCTACAAAGATTACTTAGGTATTCCTGAAGACAAGCTACCTTAGTTGATGAACACTTAGATTAAAAACAAGAACCCTTAATTGGTGAACATTAGGAAGAAACAGTGTTAAAAACTGGCTAATCAATTATGCAACCTAAATACTGGCATCTGTTTCACTTATTTTCAAAAGTTTTAAACTTTGATGACTGATTTTTCTATAATGAGGTTTCTCAGTGAGATCTCTGATGTGCCAATAGGACATCGGGTCTGATGTGTTTGATGCAGTGAACCCATCAGGGTCTTTATTTTATTTCCACTAAATTACTTGTGAATTTTCTGTTTTAAGTTTGGCGGGATAGTGTGTTTGTGTTTACCATTCTAAGATTGAGTCTAGCAGTCCCTGTTTTTTGCATTAGGGTAACTGCTGTTTGATTTATTATTAATTGCAGTATTTGTATGATTGCTATAATAAAGTTTGGTTTTGTTTTTACAGTCATGAGCAGGGACAGTCGTTGTTCTCTGTGCTATAACCACTGTAAAAAGTTTTATAGACTTAAAGTCTTGGTATTCTGAAGCAGAGGTTATTTTGTCGAAAGATTAAAAGGATTTCATTGGCACCTGGTTTCATGTTGTGTATGTATAGGTGAGGTTGAACAGCAAATGATGATGTTAGTATGGTAACTATAACAAAGATACTTTTATGATAACATTTAAAAGTACTTTATATTTTACATAATAGCATGTTTCATTTTGATTAAAAACTACCAAAGGAATTTTGATCATGGTATAAGTGTTTAAAGCAATATTTTCTGGAATATACCAAGTTTATATAATTTGATTTTGTGCTAAATTATTAAAAGATTCTGCCTTTTTGGAACATGCGTGTTTAAAATATGACACCTTATGGGTTTCCATATGAAAATCCTCACTCCTTAAGTATCATCATTTCTATATTTGTAAATTTTCTTTGTGAGTTACAAAATAATATGTGGTCTACAAAAGACCAAATAGATTTCTACTTCTTATATTTTAAGTTCATTGTTTCTAGAGATTAATATTGTACTTTAATGTAGACTTACTCTGAATAAAATTAGTTTAAATTGGCCTTAAAAATTACATTAATAAAACTTTGTGGTATGTGAATTACACATTCCTGATAACTCTTTAGCAACATAAAATTCATTACTAGCACATCAGAGAACCAGAAGCAGGGCAAACATCCGTCACCCTCTCAGGCGTCCTCTTTCACAAACCACTACCAGCAGAACATTGGCAGACTGTAGAGGAAATGATTGAAAAGGAAAAGGCACTTGGACAAGAAGAAAGCTGTAAAATTATTTACAGATAAAATAACTGCCAGAAAATTTAAGAGAAGCAACTGAAAAGCTATAGAAAAGAATTCACTAAGTTTTTAATTAAATACAAAATTAACAGAAAAGTGAAAATATAATGGAAGGTTATTTTTTTCAATAGCAACAAAAAGTGATAAAAATAACTTGTAACAAGCAAGGAAGTATCTACATGAAAATCATTTTAAAATAACTTAGGAACACACAGAAAAACTGAGTAAGTGAAAGGTATGGGCTATTCTTACATTTAACTATGCAGTATCTTAAGATGTCAATTTCCCTTACTTTAAAACACAAATAGACAGGATGACTCTAAAGTTTAAACAGAAAAGCAAAAAGGCAAGAATAGCCAGAAATTGTTTTAAAACCTCTCATAACATGATCTAATTGAAACAGCAAGCTGCTGGCACAATAAATGTATCTCTGCACCCAAATAGTCCATAAATAGACCAAATACACAGGAATATGTGTAGCATTAAGGGGCGTATTATCAGGGAAATGGAAACTTGTCAACAAATGATGTTGGGGACATTTGAGTTAACCACCTTGAAAAAAGCAAAGTTACTCATTTTTTTATACTTAAATAAGTTCTAAGTGGCCAAAGATTTTAAGTGTTTAAAAAAATGAAACCATAAACATAACAGACTTTTTTAATTTTTAGAATAGAAAATGTCTAATCACAAATTAAGATCCATTTAAATAAAATGATAAATGACACGTGGAAAAGTTTAAAAGCCGGGGAAATTTTTGGATAAAAATAAGACAATATTAATTCTTTTAGTGCACACAATTAAAAGTTAGCACAAGTGAGACCAACAACCTGTGAGATAAGTGTGGATGTGTTCTTCATGAGTGTTTAAGAGTATGGGAGCAGGACCGGCTGAGTGGCGCGTTGGTTAAGAGCTGGCTTGGGACGCCAGAGGGCCCCGGTTCAGATCCCACATATGAGGGCCAGTGACACTGCCCTCTACAGCTAAGATACTGAAAAACAGCTCAACCTGGAGCTGGGTTGCCGTGAGTCACCGGCGACGGTGTAGGCTGCAGCCCCTGTGGCAGTGGGTTGCCATGGGCTACCGTATGTAGCCAGCAGCCAGTGTGAGCAGCCGCAGTGAACAGCCGTCCAGAAGCCAGCGACTGATCTGCCTCACCCAGGAAGAGCGCAATGATGGTGCCAACTTGGGCCAATGAAGCAACATCCTCCACAACTAGACTGAAGAACAAAGCAACAGAAACTTGTCTGTTCCCCTTCCCCCAATTCCCTAGCGCTGTTCCCATCCCCCAATTCCCCAATAAAAATCTTAAAAAAAAAAAAAAAAAGAGCAAGGGAGCAGAGGAGATAGACAGTACAGACCCAGATTTCAAGAAAGGAGAAATGAAACAGCTGGAATCCAAGAGTCATTCTGAGACATGCTTTTTCAGCAACTTGGCAAGTGTCAGGGCATCCTTCTGTAGAGAGGCATACTGACCCAGGAGGGAGGATGGGACGGGAGAGAGTCCTCCACACCCCACACCCTAGGCCTGACATCTGGATGTAGCAGGGCGTGGGAACAGTCAAGGCCAAAGCCATATCTGTCCTTGGGGGGGGGGAGGGGCGCGCTAAGTGGGCTGTGTGTGTGATGGGGGGCTGACTATGACAGCAAGCCCTGGAATCAGCCCCTGTGAGGGTAATTGGGAAGTCAACAGGTCTGTGCTCACCATCACTGTGGGGCTGAAGTTTGGAGGGAGTTCATATCAGCAATTACAGGATCTGGGGAAATACGGAGCTGAAGTGAGATCAAAGCTGGGAGGACGGAGACCAGATGGATCAAGAGTGACGATGTGAGCACTACAAAGAATCACCAGTGAGTGATGGGCAGTGACCAAAGTGCCTGGAGGTTACTGCAATGTGGAGGGAAGGCAATGGCCCCTTGGTATGTGCTTCACAGCAGGAGTGAAGAAAAGGAGTGGGAAAAACAATGGCCTGCAGGTGCCAAAGCCCCCTACCCCATCTCCAGTTCCAGGGTAGATGGGACACAAAGATGAGAAAGCTACCACATGCCAGGCTGCAAGAAAAGCAGGGTCCTCGGGACAGGTTCCAGTAGATGAAGGAAATGGAGGAGCTGTTAGGACAGGGATGATGCTGTGCTCTTCTGTGGTCTCCGGGTCACAACAGCGTTGGTCTCACCCACTTCCATTCACTGTCTTAAATAACTGATGAGTATGGATTGAGAAACAGGACATGTAGGGCTCCCCCATCCCCCGCACAGGCGCTTCTGCACCTCCCTGTAAGAGCTGAAGAGGCCCTGGCTTCCGTGTAGGAAGCCTGGGACATCCTTGATTGTTTTAGAACTCTGGCCAGGAAGAGGAATGCTATTTATCTGGAACACCAGGCGCAAGCGTTTGGGAGATGGGGGTTTTACTGATAAGACTGATTTCAGAGAGGTCAGTAGAAAGGGCTAGGGTTGGAAGAGGTGGGAAATTGGCTCATACGTTGGAGAATTGGAGTGCTGGACTCCTTATGGAAGGTTTGCAGAGTGCCTAGTGGGATCAGACCTAGCGGGCTCTCTCGGAAAGTGGACCCTCAGTTGTGACGTGGGACGTTTTCCTCGGAGCCCTAAGCTATTTCTGTTTTCATTTTGGACTGTTTGCATTCTAGATCTGCACACCTGTGGTCCTGGAATTTCCTTTGTTTCCATCCCTGTGTAGGTCCACTCCTCAGATTCCCAGTCTTTATTTTCCTGATTTGTTTTACTAAAGTAGATCCTTAAATGATTTTCTCAGAATGCATGGGAGACTAACTTTCTGAATTCTTGCTTGTCTGAATCACTCTGCATTTACACTTAATAAGTTTGGCTGCATATAAAATTCTAGGTTCAAAATCATTTTCCTCAGAACTTTGAAGGCACAGCTCCATACATACGTAGGCTCCTAATTTACAGCTCTAATGTCTGATGTCATTTTGTAACTAACCTGTTTTTTGTTTTTCACAAAGCTTTTGAAATCTATTCCCTAGTTTTTCTATTTCACAAGAATGTGTAGATATGAGCCCATTTTGATTTGTCCTGCCAGGACTCAGCAAACCTTCTTCCTCGGAAGACTTGTGACTTCTTTCTGTTCTGGGAAATGTTCCTCACTTCCTGCATTGCATTTTCCCCTCCAACTTTCTCGCGCTCATTTTCTTTAAGAGGAATTTTTGTTAAGCAAATAGGCCAGATAATCTTATAATGAAAGCCAACAGTCCCCACCCACTCCCCGTCCCCCCCACAGTGCACTGTTTCATTTTTGTTTCTGGTTACTTTTTCTGGCACTGACCTCTGTATCAGACTATCATTTCTTGCCTTCTGATTGCTCAATTTTAATAGTAGACTTCTTATTTTCTTAGTGGCTAGAATATCTTCCTAAAACTCTTGAGGGGACTAGGGCACTAATGCCAATTGTTAAAAGTTCTTTTCTCTTCCCTCATGTCTAGGGTAGGAGTGGTAAACATTTTCTGTAAAGGGACAGATGATAGTCAATAGCTGAGGCTTTCCAGGCCACATATAGTCACTGTTACGTATTATTTTTTATTACTTTTCAAATACTTTAAATATGTAAAACCACCTGAGTTCTCCCATTGTACAACGACCACAGGCTGCAGTTTTTCAAACCCACTCTACTGTCAGTGGCTATTGGGTCCTTTGGCCCTAAAGGCCCAGCATAGGCCTGTTCATACATCTCTTTGGTGCATATGTACACTTTCCTCATTTCTGCATTTTGTGAATGCCAATTCATCACTGAAAATTAAATTCAAATGTCATGTCCTGGAAGGTGTGCTCACCCTCCAGTTGGCCTAGGGACCTTCCTTACATCTAGGTTTCTCACTTGGGTCACAGCTCTTCCCATACTGTTTCATAATTTCGGGCTCCACACATCAGTCTTAAGTAGTTTTAGGGCATATTTTTGTCCCTAAGTCTGCAGTGTCTGGTACACAGTAGACAATAAACATGGATGACTGAAGGAAGAGGAACCGATAGAAAAAATGAATAAGGGTTATATAAGAATACAGATATGAATGGAAGAGAAATCAAGGAAGATGGCAGTTTTAAGGAAGAAATAGTAATGTGATGAAAATTGGGAAATGTCCAGTCTTCGTGGCTACTAGGGGCTGTTACAGTTTGTGGGGTAGGAACAGGTTCGATGGGGTGCAGTTAGTGATAGCTTGAATCAGAAGCAGAGACAAGGAGACTTTTTTCTGGATGATGAAACTTGAACACATTTGTAGACAGAATGGAGCTAAAAGAAAGGGAGGGGAAGAATTTGATGATAGGGAGAATGAGGATACGAGTAACTGATGGGTCAAGTTTCTACAAAAATAAGATAAAGTGGTTTCGAAGCCCAGGGGTATGTGAGTGTGTTTCTATAGTGTGTGTGTGTGTGTGTGTGTGTGTGTGTGTGTGTGTGTCTGTCTGTCTGTCTGTCTGTCTGTCTGTTTGTCTGTCTGTCTGTCTGTCTGTCTATCTCTGTGGGTATGTGCATGTGTTAAGTGCGTGTGCATTTGTGTGTGTGTGTATTTGCATTTGTGTATGTGTATGAGTATGTATGTGCGTGTGTTCTTGCTAAGAGAATGTCATTATGTAAAGGTGGGTACAGATGTAGATAAATGTGAAGTAATTGGACAAAAGCTGAGGATATTATTAAGGATTTCTACTATCAGTGATGTATGAATCAAGGTCAACTGCTAAGTAAATTGAGACACTGCATTTCAAAGTGGACATGGTGTTCTGAGTCAGCTTCTCAGTAACAGAACTGAGAAGCAACACTTTAGAGGTACTGAATCAGCAGAGAGAAAGGTTAAGGGCTAAAATTTTAAAGTCAGATGACCCAGGGCTCAAAGCCTGGCTCTGTCACCATGTTGGTGCCCTTAGGAAAATTACTTAAATTCTCTAAACTTGGTTTTCTTATTTTTTAAAAGGAGATGATAGTGCTCGTTAGCTCAAGGGGTTGTTCTGAATTAATACATACTAAGGTATTTCTAACATGTACCACATACAACTAAAGGTGAATGGATGCTATGCTTATTACAAACATATAGAGTAATTCTTGGTTGTGAAAAACAATTTTGGTATAAACCTGAAATCTGCCCAAAGGAGGGCAGAAAAGTAGGGGGAAAAGGGATGAGGAACAGAAATAAAATCTGAACACTCCAACTAAAAGAGATTTTCAGACTGGATAGAAAATTAAGACCAAAGTATATATCATCTATAAGAAAGGCATTTTAAATATAAAAACACCGATGGGTTAAAGAAAAAGATAGAAAAAAGAAAAAGATCTACCATGAAAACTAATCATAAGAAAGCTGGAGTGGATATATTAATATCAAGTCAGTTTCAGGACAAGGAGCATGTCCAGAAATAAAGAGGACATTTCATAAAGATAAAAGAGGCATCTGTCAGATTTAACCCTAAATGTAGAGACCTCTAGTAACAGAGCTTCAAAAATGTGAAGCAAAAACGAACAAAGCTAAAAAGAGCAATAGGAGAAACAGACAAATCCATAATTGTGGTTGGGGATTTCAACACACTTCTTTCAGTACTTGATAAATTTAGAAAATCAGAAAGAATGTGAAACATTATCAACCAACCTGACCTCGTTGAAAATTATAGAATACTACACCCCAAACATTATTTTCCAGTGCACAGGAACATTCACTAATGTAGGCAAATGGTGGGTCATAAAACAAGTCTCAATATATTTTATGGGACTGAAATTATACAGAGTATGTCCTCTGACCACAATGAAATTAAGTTAGAAATCTAACAGAAAGATAACTGGTAAGTAACTAAATGCTTGAAAATTAAGCAATATGCCCCTAAATAAATAATCCAATTCTAATACAGGTACTATAATATACTTTTAAATAAATAACCCATGAGTCAAAATAAATCACAAGGAAAATAATTGTGATCAATATTTTCAATATTAGAAAATACTGTGAATTGAATGAATAGGAAAACATAACATACCAGAAATTTGTATGATACAGCTAAAGAAATGCTTAGAAGTAAATTTATAGCTTCAGATGATTAGAACATTAAAAAAGATGAAAGGTTTAAATACAATGATCTAAGTAGCAACCTTAAAAAGCTAGGAAAATAAGAGCAACTTAAATCCAAAAGAAATACATGAAAGAAAATAAGGAAGATAAAAGTAGAAATCAAAAGTAGAAAACGGACAAATAGAGAAATCAATGAAACCAAAAGCCGTTTCTTTGAGAAAACCAACAAAATTGATAAACCCTTAACTAGACTAATTAAAGTGAGCGAAAACAAAAACGATCAGTATCAGAAATTTAAGACAACAGATCCTACAGAGAATGTTGTGAATCAGTTTACGCCAATAAATTCTAGCTTAGATGACATGGTCAAATTCCATGACATTTGCAAATTATCAAAATAGACACAAGAAGAAATAAAAAACAAAAATAGCTCAATATTTGTTAAGGATATTGACTTTGTAATTTTAAATCTTTCCACAAAGAAAACTTTAAGGCAAGTGGCTTTACTTGTGAATTCTATTAAATCTTAAAAAAAAAAGTAATACCAATCTCATACAGTCTGTCAGAAACAGAGGAGGTTAAGACTTCACAACTAATTTTATGAGTTCAGCATTACCCTGATACAAGAACCAGACAAAAATATTGCAAGAAAACTGCAGACCAATGTCCCTTAACCAAATATTAACAATTTAAATCCAGCAATACATAAAATCAGAAATATACCAAAACCAAGTGAAGTTTTCCCCCAGGAATGCAAGGTTGGCTTAACATTTAAAACCCTGAAAAAGAAAGAAAAAAATATATAATCATCTCAATAGAAGCAACAGCATTTAGTGAAATTCAACACTCAATGTTGTTTTAGAAAATACCTCTCAGCAAACTAGGAATAGAAAGGAACTTCCTTCACCTGAGAAAGGATGTTTACAAAAGATGTAAGTTAACATTATGCTTAATGGTAACAGACTAAAAGCTTTCCCCCTAAGGTTGGGACAAGGCAAGGATGTCTGCTCTCATTGCCTTCATTCAATATTGTACTGGGGCCGACCGAGTGGTGCATTGGTTAAGAGCTGGCTTGGAACACCAGCTCTGTGCAGCAGGGCCCCAGTTCGGATCCCACATGAGGGCCAGTGACACTGCCCTCTACAGCTAAGATGGCGAACAACAGCTCGACCTGGGGCTGGGCTGCTGTGAGTCGCTGATGATGGCGTAGGCTGCAGCCCCTGCTGCAGTGGGCTGCCATAAGCTACCATGTGTGGCTGGCAGCCAGCGTGAGCGGCCGGCAGCCGGTGTGAGCTGCCAAGAGCTGCTGTGAGTGGCCGTCCAGAGGCCAGCGACCTATCTGCCTCACCTGGGAAGAGCGCAATGATACCAACATGGGCCAGTGAAGCAACGTCCTCCACAACTAGACTGAAGAACAAAGGGACAGCAACTTGTCTGTTCCCCTTCCCCAATTCCCCAGTGCTGTTCCCATCCCCCAATTCCGCAATAAAATCTTTAGGAAAAAAATATATATATTGTACTGGAGGTCGTAGCCACTGTAGTAAAACACGAAAAAAAAATAAAAGGCATACAGATGGGAGAGAAATAAGTAAAACAGTCTTTATTCACACACGACATAATCATATAGGTAGAACATATCAAGAAATCCATAAAAATGCTACTAGAAGTAGTAAGCCAACTTAGCATGGTCACAAGATGCAAGGTCACTAAACAAAGAGCAATTGTATTTCTACATTCTAGTAACAAAAAATTGGAAAATGAAATTTTAAAAGTACAATCCCATTCACCATAGTATGAAATACTATGTATGAAATACCTAAATTACTGTGTATGAAAACATGTACACTGAAAACTAAAAAAGCATTGCTGAAAATTTTAAAGATGGCTAAAATAAATGGAGAACTATATCATGTCATTGGAAGATTCAATATTGTCAAGATGTCAGTTTTCTCCGAATTGATATAAACATCCACTCCAATGCCCACCAAAATTCCAGCAGGCTTTTTCTTTTATAGAAAATTATAAGCAGATTGTATATAGATATGTATATGGAAATTCAAAGAGTCAAAGCAATTTTTAAAAGAATGGAGAATTTACCTAATTTCAAGACTTATTATAAAGCTACAATAATGAAGAAATTCTGGTGTTGGTGAAATGACAGACATACCGATTAACTGAATGGAGCAGGGAGTACCAAAATATATCCACCTATACATGGCCAAGTTATTTTCAACAAACATGCCAAGGTACTTTAATGGTTTATAAACGAAGTCTTTCCATCAAATAGCTATCCATATGGATGGAAATGAACATTGACTCTTAACTTACACCATCCTCAAAAATTTAATTTGATCATAGGACTAATTGTAGAAGCTAATACCATAAAACTTCTTGAAGAAAACAGGAAAAAAATCTTTATGATGTTGGGATATGCAAAGATTTTTTTTAAGACACAAAAGGCATAAAGCATAAAGGAAATACTGATAACGTGGATTTTCATTAAATTTAGAGCTTGCTTTTTGAAATATACTAATAAATAAAAAACCAAGCTACAGAATGGGAGAAAAGATTTACAATACATAAAAGTAATAGTATCCAGAATATATTTTTAAAACACTTAGACTTCAATAAGAAAACCAAAAATCCATTTTTAAAAACAGCACAAAGGGCCGGCCGAGTGGCTCAGTTGGTTAAGAGCTTGCTCAAGAGTTTGAGCTCTGAGCAACAGCAGTTCAATTCCCCGCCCAAGCTGAGCTGCCGCTGAGCTGCCAACAGGTAGCAGGATGGCTCAGCTTAAAAAAAAAAAAAAAAAAAAAAAAAAAAAAAAAAAACAGCACAAAGGGTGAACAGACTCTTAATGGAAAGAAAAAGATATGTGAATGATAATTAGGCACATAAAAGATCTTCAACCTCATTAGTCATCAGGAAAATGCAGATTACGTTCACAATGAGGTACCATTACACAGCTATCATTTTTTAAACTGAAAAGACTGATAATACCAAGTGTTGACGAGGATGTGGAGCTAATGTTGGTAGAAATGTACCACCACTCTGGAAAAGCATTTGACAGTTTCTTTTAAAGTTAAATATACACCATCTACCATATGATCCAGCCATTCCATGCTAGGTATTTACCCAAGAGAAAGGAAAGCATGCACTCCCACAATTATTTGGTTTTGAATATTCATAGCAGCTTTATTTATAATATTGGAAACAACCTTTCAAATGTCCTTTAACAAGTGAATGGGCAAACAGATGTGGTAGATCCATACACTCAAATAAGCTGATGTCAGCAATAAAAAGGAATAAACTAGTGGTACGTACCACATGGATGTCTCAAAACATTATGCTAAGAGAAAGACTTCACGTACCAAAAAGTGCATACTATGTGGTTCCATCGACATGAAATTCTGTAATATGAACACCTAATCTGTAGTGACAGAAAGCAGATCAGTGGCTGCCTGGGTTTGGGGATGGTGTTGACTGCAGACACAGGGCTTTCTGGATTGGAGAAAATGTTTTCTGTCTTGATTGGGGTGGTGATTTCATGTGTATATACATTTGCCAAAACTCGTCAAACTAAGATGGTATATTTATTGTATATAAATTAACTTTAATCAAGTTGATTTTAAAAGGTAAAAGTTACAAGAAAAAAAATGAATGGGACACTTATCTGGCTCTACCTGGAGAAAACTAAAAGCAAGGAAAATATTGGTTCCTTAATCGAGGCTTTTTATCTAAGTTTGAATCATGGTGATTGTGATCTTTCTTAATGTTTCTAGCTTGGTCCTGCACTTTTTTTTGTTATTAATAACAGACAACAGCCAGATTAATTGATGATCAATATTACCATGTAACCATCATAACAAATATTAATACCATCTGTCTGAATTTAAGCACTTGTCTGAAGATTTTTTTGTCACACCCTTGCTTTTTATTAGTCTTCTCAGCCATAATTTGAACAAGGTTTTGATACACCCACCTATTGCTAACTTCAGTGTAGCACTGAACCATTGTGAAATCCACCCCACCCCCTCTGAGTTATAATCATGAGTTGAGGTGGCTTCATGTTGATTTCAGTTCCCATTCTGTGTCTTCCACTATTAGGCAAAGGCTCTGGTTAACACATTTCATTTATTAAACAAGCACAGGCCTTAGTTAACACCACTTCAGACCCCAGAGTTCTCACTGACCAGGTGTGTAATTGGAAACATGAGCAAAATTGAAATTACACAATTTCTCATGCTGTAAAAGACCTGGAACTATTAATTTCATGTGCTTTCTAAGAAAGTAAAAGTTTTGGTTCTTTTTTGAGAGGGTTCCTTTTTCATAACCTTCTAAAAGAAAGACTACCATGGTTTAAGTATTTCAAGGAATTAGGAAATCATGAGATGTATACAAGGCATGTGTATGAAAGATGTTCTGAATGGCATTATTTTAAATAGCAAAAAAGTATAAGCAATCTATGTGTCCTAAAGGAGAGGGCTGATTTTTTAAAAAGCATTGTGTGATGGGAGTCTTTTACTTTTTATATTCATTTTTCAATTACAGTTAACACAATTAGTTTCAGGTGTGCAACGTAGTGATTAAACATTTATATACCTTATGAAGTGATCATCCCAATAAGTACTTACCTGACACCATACATAGTTATTGACTATATTTCCTATGGTGTACTTTACATCACTATTTTTATAACTGACAGTTTGTACTTCTTAATTGTATGACAGGAGTCTTGCTTCTTTTTCCTGCTTGTTAGCATATATTTCACTTTAAAGCTTACTAGTTTCTATTTTTCTGACGTGTTATTCATTAATATTAGTATTAATTATCAGCCATGATTCACTTGTCTTTTGCATCATTAATGGACCAGCTTCACCATTGGGAGCACTCTCAGGTTGGCTCCTGTGTCCTAATGACAAGCCCATCCTTGTTTTCTAAGCCTGTCCTTACTTTCTGGCTCCACAAGATGCTCCAGGCTCACCCTGTATTTTCTCTGCCCAGCCTTGGAGCCTGGCTTCATTTATTGGAGAACAGTATTTACAATAGAATCCATGATCTGGATCACTGCTGATTCTCGACCGTCTCAGGAGACAAGTGTGTCTCTAACCCGGGTACACACACAGAGCTCTATTTCCGCAACTATTGAGAGAGAGAGAGAGAGAGAGAGAGAGAGACTGTATCACAGAATTCATTCTCACCTTCCCCTTTTCCTTATTTATAACTTCTTCTATAGTGAAAAACCTGCAAATTATCATTGTCTGCAAAATATCTACTTATTTGTTCAACATTGGTAAATACTAGAAAAAAAAATACTAGAAAAAAAAAAGTAGTTTCAGAACTACCCCCATAAGAACAATTTACAAACTACAGGACAGTGTCCATACAGCTCTGTCTTTGGCCTCACAGTACCCAGTTGAAACACAGTGATTTGGGGTAGTTCCCTTCTTTCTGATATCTTTCAATATGGTTATATAATCTGTTCCTCTACAATTATCTTTTTCACAAACTACATTCCACCTGGTGTTGGTGGAGACTATGGATACCCTGAACCACCAGAAAGAGGAACAAGTGGGTCCTAGAGCAAATTAAGCCTGAAACATTGCTGGAGGCAAAAATGACAAAACTGAAGCTGTCCTACTTCAGCACATCATGAGAAGGCAGGGTTCTTTGGGAAAAACAATAATGCTGGGAAAATAGAAGGCAGCAGGAAAAGACGAAGACCAAATCTGAGATGGATTGACTCCATAAAAGAAGCCACAGTCACAGGAGCTGGGCAGTTGAGGACAGGACATTTGGAATAGCGCTCACTCATATGGTTGCCAGGAGTCAGAGCCAACTCAACGGCATGTAACTACATTCTATTTTGGATCCACCCCTACCACCTACATCCTGATTATTTATGTATTTATTTATTTATTTTTAAAGATTTTTATTGGGGAATTGGGGTAGGGGAACAGCATTGCGGAATCGGGGAAGGGGAACAGACAAGTTGCTGTCCTTTTGTTCTTCAGTCTAGTTGTGGAGGACGTTGTTTCACTGGTCCATGTAGGTATTATCATTGCGCTCTTCCCGGGTGAGGCAGTCGCTAGCCGGCCATTGGACAGACGCTCAAGGCAGCTCATGAAAGCTCACACCCGCTGCTGGCCAGCCCCACTGCAGCTTACGCCGTCGCCAGCGACTCACGGCAGCCCAACTCCAGGTCAAGCTGTTGTTCACCATCTTAGCTGTAGAGGGCGCAGCATCACTGGCCCTCATGTGGGATCTGAACCGGGACCCTGCTGCTCAGAGAGGCCGTCCCAAGCCAACTCTTAACCAATGCGCCACTCGGCCAGCCTGATTATTTTTAAACATACAATAAAATTCCATCTTTTTGGTGTACATTTCTATGGGTTTGACAAATATTCCGAGTGCTATATCCACCACGGTTCCTTAAAGAAAAGCTCATTCACCCAAAAGCTCCCTCATGCGGCCCCTTGCAGTCAACCCCTCCCACCCAACCCAGCAATCCCCATTTTTCAGAATGTCATATACATGGGCTCACACATGTTGCATTTTGGGGCCGGCTTTCTTTACTTCACTAAATGTATTTAGGATTCATCCATGTTGTTGCATAAATCAGTACTGCGTTCTCTTTTACTGAGTATGTTCCATTGTTTGGATGGACCACAGTTTAGTTAGCCATTCATTCACCAGATTTCATCTGAGTTGTTTTCACTTTTGGGTGATTTATGAATAAAGCTGCTATAAACATCATGTGCAGGTTTTTATGTGAACATGTTTCCATTTCTCTTGGCTGAATATTTATTTTTAAATATAAGTTGATTACAAAGATCATATGAAAAAATAAACAAGCAAGAATAATTATAAAAGCCCTGGAAAAGAAAAGTGAGGGAGCTGGCCTTACAGACAAAGCATCAATAAGTTTAAAAGTATGGTGACGGACCAGAATAGAAAATCGTAAAATTGTCTCAAATTTAGTATAAGGTAAGGGTGAAATCTCCAATCAGTGGGCAAAAGGTGAGCTTTTTACTAAGTGGTATTAGGATAACTGAAGTCCTATATGGAAAAAGAGTAAATGGGACCCATTCTTTGCATTACTCGTTAGGATAATGAATCACAGATACTATAAATGTAAAAAACAAAACTATACATGTACTGGAAGAAAAGATAGATGGACTCCTTATAACCTAGAACTAGAAAGAACTGTCCTACCTATGACTCTAAATCTAAAAGCTAACAGGGAAAAGTGATAGATTCAACCATGTTCAAACAAAAAACTTTTGCTAAACAGGAACACACCAGTAAGTAAAATGTCACGATAATTTAATTTAAAAATCACAGGGCCGGCTGAGTGGCACATTGGTTAAGAGCTGGCTTGGGATGCCAGGGGGCTCTGGTTCAGATCCCACATATGAAGGCCAGTGACACTGCCCTCCACAGCTAAGATGCTGAACAACAGCTCAACCTGGAGCTGGGCTGCCGTGAGTCGCCGGCAACGGCGTAGGCTGCAACCCCTGCTGCAACCCCTCTTGCCATGGGCTACCGTGTGTAGCCAGCAGCCAGCATGAGCGGCCGTCCAGCCGGCGACTGATCTGCCTCACCAGGGAAGAGCGCAATGATGGTGCCAACTTGGGCCAGTGAAGCAACGTCCTCCACACGAGACTGAAGAACAAAAGGACAGCAACTTGTCTGTTCCCTGTCCCCCCAATTTCCCAGCGCTGTTCCAATTCCCCAATAAAAAAGAAAAATCTTTAAAAAATAATAATAATAATAAATAAAAATCACATACCGACTTTAAAAATGTGAATTACAAATATCTCTATAATCCAATAGAAAAATGGGCACAAAATGCAGGTAATTTGCTGAAAACATAATGCAAAGTCTTTAAACATTAAAATATGTTCAGCCTCACTCATAAGGGAAATGCAAATTAAAACTACAGGGGTTTAATGTCTTACCTATCAGATTGGCCACAATCTAAAAGCATGACAACACTCAGGCTGTGGGAAAACAGGTACTCTGGTGCATGCACTGTTGGTGGGCATGCAACAGGTGACAGCCCACACAGAGAGAAATATCACAAAGTCACATATACCTAGGTCTGCACTACCAAAGACAGCACAATTTTAACTTCAAAATCATAGTAACTACAAAATATTTAAGACATATCAACTATATAAAAACTCACAGTAATGTAACACTTAAAAAATGTTATGGTTCAATTTTTGTAATTAATAAAGTTTATTTAGAGAAGTTTTAGGTCCACAGCAAAATTGAGAAGCAAGTAGAGAGTTCCCATGCCCCCTTCCCCCATATACTCACAGTCAACACCATACCAACATCTCCTACCAGAGTGGGATACTCATAAAAAATACACTGACTGACACATTATCATTACCCAGAGTCCATAGTTTACATTAGGGTTCACTCTTGGTGTTGTGGTTCACTTTTGAAGTTGCTTGGGCACCAAGTCACTCTGAAAACATAAAAATAAAAGAATCATGAATCAGCACTTATCCTGCCTTTCCTGTACGTTTTGTATCTTGGAGTAACCAGTGGGTCGATGATAGAAAATTCTTCCTTACAAGCCTGTTCCAGCCAATAAATGCAAATGGAATGACAGAATTAAAAATCACCAATTTGTCATCCCATACTAAAATCATGGATCTACTGAGCAACCATCAATGTATACTAAAGCCACTAGGTTAAAGGTCGACGGGAAACTTTGTAAAGGATGGGGCCAGCTGAAGTGGGCCAACCAGATAATAAATGCTTCCTCATGCAATGTAATCAGAAGGATACAGCAGAGCCTTAAATGCACTTATAAATAAGCCGAGGATCTTGTTGAAATGCAGGTTCTGATTCAGTGGGTTTGGGGTGGGCCCTGAGATTCTATTTCTAACAAACTCCCAGGCGAAGCCAATGCTGTAGTCAGATAGTTCACGCTGAGTGGTGAGGGTCTAGTACTACTTATGCAGTATCTTACCTTGGGGAAATGAGCCTGATCTAATCAAGCCTCTAGATCAAACTACCAGTTTACTGGAATAGAGGAAAAGATGACTATTCAAGGAACCAATCAAGTCAGTCCAAAATGTGGGGTATCCTATAGGACAAGTGATCCAGTTTCCCCAACAAATAAGTGTTATGTAAAAGGGGGAGAAGACTTGAGACATATCATCAAAGGCAATGTGCAGACCTCATTGGATCCGATTTGATCAAACCAGCTCTAAAAAGATGTTTTTGAGATAATTGGGGAATGTGTACATAGCCTGGAAATTAGCTACTAAGGAATCATTAGGTTTTGCATATACATTACATAAGATAATGGCATTGTTGTTATGTAAAAAAAGTACCTTACATGAAAAATATGAGGTCTGAGGTTTGTTTTATAAGATTCAAGCAAAAAAACAAAGGAAAACACAAATGATGAGGGGAGGATAAATCATATAATAAATGGATACAAGAGGATTCGTTGTATTATTTTATTTTTATTTGCAATTTTCTTTAAAAATGTTTTATAAAACAAATTTCAAATAAAAAATTACAGCACTATTCAACATTACCATTTTTGCTCGATTGTCAAGAAAAATTGTAACTTAGAGCAAAAATGAGGAAAAAAGGCACAGACTGCTTGCTAGCTTGCTCATCTCAATTGCACCTCCTCTTAACCATTATTTTATCTAATTCAGATACTGAGCCAATATCTAAGCTACCAGACCCTTTAGTGGCACAAGCCTTCAGAGAAAGAAACATGCATTGCCAGCGTTGGAGCTTTACAGTTATTTCGGATACAAAAAGGCCCTTGCCTTTAAATTTTGAACGTGTTACTGTTCATTATTACCAAAGCAATGGCCTAAGTTTTATTCCTCAACTCTGCTAAGTAACTCAGAAGCAAACCTCTCTATTGCTTATTGACCTCATTGTTAAAAAAATAAGTAAAACCCTCCCCAAAAGAATTCAGAAGACATGAAGCCATTCATTGTGTTTAGTTTTCTATGTATTCCCTTCAATCAGAAACAGATCAGACCCAGCCCACCATATCAAAGACTCAACAAAAAAGAAAACCAACCAAATAGTAAAAATTTACCATATTATTTTATCATACTCCACTTCACATAATGTTGCGTCACAGAATTTTTGCTCAGTCTTTCATTTTCAGTTTTTTATACCCTGTTTTATTGCTGACACAAACTACTTGTAGTCTTTAATGAGGTTATAACATTAAAAAGAGAGGATTGTAAACAAAGCATATATTATTAGGCAAGGACTCCTAAGTCGTACACAGTAGAAATGGGTTCTGACTGATCTAAGCAGAAGAATAACGTGCTGAAAATGATATAGGATCCTGGTGTGTTCTCGGGATCATGAGCTCGCAGTCGCCAAAGAATGGGAACATGGATAGGAGAGGCAAGGTTTAAGCAGTGCAGTTTTGTTGTAAAGCATAAGAGAACAGCTCTCCAAAGAGAGGGGGGATCTGAAAGCAGAATGCCCCTGAGCTGGGAACTATTAATGTCTCAGAGTCAGAGCTGATTGGTCTCCTGCACCTGGGCAGTTAATCTTGGCAGGCTCTGCAGTTTGAAATCGTTTGTTAGCTATTTTAAAGTTATTTTCTTTGGCTTTGGTTATGGTCTCAGCCTTAATCCTCTCCACCGTGGCCATGTCCCTAACCGCCTATGGTTTTTCTATCTCAAAAAGACTTCGAATTTCCAAAAAGGATGCAGAACAATGCTAGGGAAACAGCAGGTTCACAAAGCAGCAGCAACGACCACTGTTAAAAACACATTACAAACCCTAACTAGTGAAGACCCAGGAAATGCCAAAAATTCCCTTTTGCTAAGACTTCAGCCACTGTTGCCACCAAACATCAGATTCTCCGAGGTGTAGCTTCTTGGCAAACACTAGCTCCTGATTCAGTCTAACAGGCTGAACTGGCCAAGTTCAGACCTACCTGCTAGGAAGGCTGGGAAAATGACCATTTGGTTTTTTTCCATTTCTACTGGGGACTCTGTCTACCACCCATAATCACAAAGGGGGAAATTCTCCCAGCATAGGAAGGGGCTTCATCAGAAAGCACAATTAACAGGTCTCTTTGTTTCTATACTCAAGACTATTGTGTAGTTTCTCATCATCAGAATGTTCAGCAGAAAATGAAAATATTTTCCAATTTCTCCAACTACATCTGAACTTAACACTCTACTTCATAGGGACAATCAGGGCTCAGTTAACCTTTTCACATATTGGACCAGTACATGTGAAATTATTGTTGATAAAGTACTTCACAGTATAAACAGACCCCAGATTCAATACTGTCTCTTTTCTAGTGGACTTCAATAGGATAGCACTTCACCTACGTGCAAGTCTACTGTTTACTCTCCCCCCATCTGGAACAGCAATGAACAAAAAAAATCCCAAAAGATCCTTGAAAACCTAAAACACATGTCAGCAAATCTACTCTTAAGATTTCTGACCCACACAACAGAACAAAGCTCAACAAGTCTTGGCTCTCTCTCAGAGCCCATTTGCTCCTATTTTGCTTGCAGTCCTATTCAGCTTCATGCCTTTCTCCAGTTGATTATATTTGATTACATGTTAAAAGCTGGAGGGAAAAGGAGGGAAACTGGACAGGAGGAATTAACAAGGAAGACGACAAAAATCTACAAAACACAAATAAATAGAAGAACAAAGAAAAAAGCCACAATATTCAGTAGCATCAGAGGTTGTAACTAACAAGCCTGAAGTAGCTCAAGCCTGAAGTGGCTCAAGCCACGTTTCCTGAGAAGGTGGGATTTGAAACGTCTAAACCAGCGGTTCTCAACCTTCCTAATGCCGCGACCCCTTAATACAGTTCCCCATGTTGTGGTGACCCCCAACCATAACATTATTTTCGTTGCTACTCTACAACTGTAATTTTGCTACTGTTATGAATCGTAATGTAAGTATCTTTTTGTTTTCCGATGGTCTTAGGCGACCCGTGTGAAAGGGTCATTCGACCCCCAAAGGGGTCGCGACCCACAGGTTGAGAACCGCTGGGAAGCTGAGAAGCAACAGGATCAGTAAGAAGAGAGAGGCAAGGATGGGAGCAGCCGAGGTAAAGGGTGAATATGGCTGAGCGCGTCTCGCAGCAGGAGAAAAGAGAACAACAGCCCAGAGAGCCTCCAGGCAAACCAGGGAAAGTGACCTTACCCTCGGGCAATAGGAAGTGAGTGAGAGGTACTCTAGGAAAGTTCTAGAAGCTGACTGCGCTTTCCTTTTCTCTGGTATGGGTTATACAGAATTGGCAAGCCTTCCTAAACTTTTTTGATAAATGCCACCACCCCCATTCCCATACATCCTTTAGGAGGGTATCCCAGCTGGGAATCACTGTAACCTCTCAACTCCCTCCAACCAAGATTTTGTCCAGCTTCCAATTCTGTACCGTGTTGTTTAAAAATAGATTAGATTTCAAACATGATCTGTAATCTTTAATATGCGTGTTCGAACATCTGTCTGCTTCCTAACCCTCAATCCATGCTCTTTGAGAATGGACTAGACGACCCCCAAAGTTAAAAACGCCAGGATATCGAGTATTAATTCCACACACACACACAAGATGTGTCTTAGTATTAAGGTCCTTGTGGAAATCCTTCTCTCGGGTGGAACTAGTCACCTCCCGACCCCATTACACTATTACAAGCAGTGAGTGTCCCCACTGCGCCGGCACTTTGGCCCGAGGCCCCCCGGCAGGAAGCTACACTCGTCTTTTCCTTCCGCTGCCGCTCCCTTGGCTACTAAGGGACAACACTTCCCACGTGCCCGGAAGAACAAGTCCCTTTTCGCCCAACCCCAGGCCGCACGGCCTCCCCTCCTCCCTCTCCTCACCTGCAACTTCCGTGGCACCTCCTCCTCTGCCCCGAGCCACCGCCCACTTCCCACCTCCCAGGGACCAAGCCTGGGTTACGGGAGCCAGACTCCAGTCACGGGACACTGCGGTCACGTGCTGTGGGGGTCACGTGCAAAGCGAGCACTGTGCGCGGGGAGAACCCCGCACTCGCGCACTCTCGCGAGATTCTCGCTGTCACATGACAGCGCGGGCGTGGCGCGACCTCACGTGACGGGCGCAGCCGGCCGCTCTGGTCTCCTTCCTAAAGCGGGCGCTGCAGCAGCTGGGCCTCTCGACCGCGGGACACGCTTATCTCACGCCGGCCCCCCAGGCGGTCCCCCAGCGCCCGCCCTCCCGCGGCCCAACCGCCGGACCCTGCCCTGCTCCCGCTCCGGCGGCCCTCGTGCCCATGGCGGTCCCCGGCGGCGCCCGGAGGCAGCCGCTGCTCCTGCTACTACTCGGTGAGAAGCAGGGCCGGAACGGGGGGGCCGCGGGCAGGGGGCGACTACAAGGGTCTGGAGGGTTGCATGGTAGGCTTGGAGGGATGAGGGGTCCGGGGTACTGCGGAATGGGGGGCTGTAGGGAGGGTGTCCTGAGGGATGGGGGGACTACACGGGGTCCGGAAACTGCGGGCTGGGCCCGCGGGTGGCGGGCCCGCGAGTCGTCCCCGCAGCGGCCGGGACCCGGCGTGGAGTCTCCTGGCCGCTGTTTGGGGTGTCAGTTCCAGTTTCCCTGAGGTAGACTAGGGTCGAGGTCTCAGCCGAGGGCCTGATCCGCCCTCGGACCACTAAACTCCTTTTCTGAGATGTTCAGTTGGAAATGACTTGGGTGGCTTGGTGGTTTCTGGAATACTGTGCTTTGTTTCTTTAACTTACGGGCAAGGTTAGCCACGGAGGTCCAGGTGAGGCTGTGAGGCCCGGAACCCCAGGGACCCTGCGCGGCCCCTCGGTGCTCCCAGTGGGTGACCCACATGGAGCTCCATCTTAACCACAAGCGACTAGGGTGGCGTCTTTTAGAGTTCGTCCTTAGTGCTTTAACCTTCGTCCTTTTCTCAGTATGGCATGTAGTCCTTGTGTGTGTGTTCATGTTACTGTGAATTTAACTTTGTGTTGGGGTAACTTCAAGTTATCTTTAGGAGTTTAGGAGAGCCCATAGTGGACAAAATGAGAGGTGGGGCTAGGCCTCGGTCTCTCAAAGGCAGTGTTCATTTCTAGTGAATCCTTGTAACGAGCAGCTGCCACTGTCCTGTGTGTGCTGGTTACTGTGAGTCAAAATGAGGGACTCCATTAACGCATTGGAGAGCGTCTGGCACTCCCATCAGTCTGTACAATTCATAGAAGCAGTCAGTGGGTGCTCAGTATTTTATTGATTGAGGAATTTTGTTTTCATTCATCAGTCCTAATAAGAGAGGAATATGGGTTATCTCTTAAATGAGAATCACTACATGGTTTGATTTCAAGCCTGTCTAGAGGCCCTCTGTCTATGACACTTTTTCTCACCCTTCTCCCAATTAACATGGGAAGATTTATTTAAGTGGTGGGACTTGAACTAGCTGGTGGGAGTTCAGGTGACTTAAATAGATACACACATTCCCATGGATCTTGCCCTTGGATTCTTTAAATATCTCTTTAAGTCTCATCCTATTCTAAAATTCTGTTATTGTGACTGAATGAATTTTGGTTTCATGTTTTTGGTTTGCCTGTAGTGTAAACTTAGTTCTTTGCGCTGCATGAATAGCCACAAGGGATGACCTTATTCCAGCAGTAAAACTGAAGCCTTGCCCTTCACTGGCAGGTGTAATTAGTTACAGGAGGAGTTGCTGGAACAAGTTTTGTCATGTTAGAACGATTGCATTGTTCTTTATTAAAAGAGCTCACAAGCATAAGGACTTTGATATTTTGTTTCAAGTTTTAAAAATCCATCTTAAAAATGAAGAGAAATATCCATAACTTCCCTACGTAGTATAGCTTGGAGTATCGTGTATGTAATTAGCTTTTTAATACCTATCGCATTTATATTCAATTAAAATTCAACTTTTAGGAAAGGTCTGTTAACTTGGATTTAGGTCTATTTAAAGTAATGTTTATTTTAATGCACAGTTTCACAAAAGGTATTGTCTAAAAATATTCCAAACTTCTAAATTACTAATTCCTCCTGCATTAATGGATTAGAAATTACTTAAACCTTTTTTGTGTGTTTCAATACTTGGTAGAAAGCATAGAATCATGAACTGAAACTTTTTGATATATAAGATTGTTTGATTATGTAGTGTGACTCTTGAAACTATTGGTGTCAACTAGATGACTTCCTTTCCCTTTCTAAATGAGGAACTAGCACTTAGGAAATTTGGAAAGTTTTATGTTACTAATATAACCCTTGATTGTGGGAGTTTGTCAGTTACCCAGGTTGGCAACCAAATTCTTCAGTAGATTTGAGGTCAAAATGTTTTGGATCCATAGTTTTGAATTTATATTGTTAGACCCATCCCAGACAGTATTAGTCCTCCCTTCTCTCTGCGTCCACAGAACTTGACTCCATGTGTGTACAGCATGTGCTTCAGCTGATTTGTGATTATTTTTACACATATCATCTCCCTTGCCCATCTTACAGCTCACCGCGTGCCTCACACATAGTAAGTGCTCATTACATACATGTGGAGACATCCAGTTTTACGGCAGTGGTCCCTAACCAAACATGCATAAGTCGACATTGTAGAAATGTATGTACTCTGGCCCTTCCTCTAGAGGTTGTGGTTCAGTGTCTGAGATGGAACCTTGGTCTTTTTTCTTTGTCCTTTAAATCTGAATAGATGATTATGTTTCACTGGTTAAGAAAAAGAAGATACTGGATTTAAAAGAATTAAGTTGACAAACTAGGAAGTAATTTTTAAAATTTTAATAAATTTATTGATTTGTTCCTTCAAAAGTAAGTGTTTCATAATTTGTAGGATAATTACCTGCTCACTGAGTGCTAGAGGGAAAGCATGGTTTAGATGTGGCACTCACCCTATAGCTAGCTAACGCGGGTAGGTACATGCCCTGAGTCAGCAGAACGGTTCAGGATCTCTCTGCATCATTCACTAGCTGTGTAACTTTGAGCAAGTTAGCTAATATTTCTGTGCCTTAGTCTCCACATCTGTAAAGGAGAATCATAATAATGTCTGCCGATTAAGATTGCCCTGATAATTTAATTAACTGCAAAGTGCTTGGAGTGGTACCTGGCACATAGCAATTGCATTACAAGTGCTTGTTAAATACTTATTTGACATTTTGTGTCAGGTACAGAATATTTGATGAACTTGATGGATGAGGTCTGTATAGCACTGAGTGTTTAAATAATAACTGGTAACATTAAAATCGGTACTAAATGCTCTGCATGCATTGGCTCGGGTTCCTAAACCCAGGGTTTGTCAGTTGCTGCTGGCCCAAGGTCACACAGCTAGTAAGTGGTGGGGGAGTCTATCAATAGAACTAGGATCTCTTACTCAGAAACAGGCGTGCTTCCCAGAGCTGCACTTGTTTTAGAGAAAGGAATCTACAAGTAGGAGTATTCTGAAGGAATATACCAAAGTTACTCCTTTATATGTTCCCTGGAGAAATGATGAAGTTCGCATCTGAGTGAAGGACTGCTAGAGATCAGCCGTTGCCAGTAGGCCAGGGCCCTGACTGTTAAGAGGGACACCCCTCAAATAACCACACACATTTTTACTAACTTGAGAAGGTTTTTCTTTTTTTAACCAACTGCTACTGTTAACAGAATTTTAAAAAATAATAATAACTTCTGGCCATTGGCTTACATGCATGTCTCAGAATTTTATGTCTTTGTTTTTTTAAGATTTTGGGGGGGGAATTGGGGGAAGGGGAACAGACAAGTTGCTGTCATTTTTTTTGCTCTTCAATCTAGTTGTGGAGGACATTGCTTCACTGGCCCAAGTTGGCATCATCATTGCGCTCTTCCCGGGTGAGGCAGGTCAGTCGCCGGCTTCTGGACGGCCGCTCACTGCGGCTGCTGGCAGCTCACGCTGGCTGCTGGCTACACACGGTAGCCTGTGGCAACCCACTGCAGCAGGGTCTGCAGCCCATACCATCGCCGGCGACTCACGGGCAGCCCAGCTCCAGGTTGAGCTGTTGTTCAGCATCTTAGCTGTGGAGGGCAGTGTCACTGTCCCTCATATGTGGGATCCAAACCGGGCCCTCTGGCATCCCAAGCCAGTTTTTAACCATCGCGCCACTCGGCCGGCCCCAGAATTTTATGTTCTAATGGTCTTGTAGACATTTTTCTTTTTGCTTCTGGAGTAAGTTTCTTGTTTTAATAATTGAACATTTCTGGCGCTGCCCACAATGGATGTGAGCATATAGTGTTGCTAAAGCATATTTTGTTTTAGTAATACTTCCTTGTTTTTTTTTTGAAAGCTCAGACCCTGAACATATTTGCTAAATGAAAAAATTGTATGGTCGAAAGTTACTTAATGTGAAATGTTTCTTAATGAAGTGCTTTGAGTCAGTAGAATGTTTTTTTAATGATTCAGGGAACTATTTTATAGAAGGGTAACTTGGTGAGAACTGACCTGTGCGTGCTCCCATGGGAGGCAATGACCTGCTGTGCCCATGGCACACATCATCTCATGTGACTGTCCCTCCGGCAACCGAACCTATGCACAGGACAGGCAGTGGCCCACCCACACAGTAAGCTGGGTCAGTGTCCAGTGTTTCTCTGGCTTCTGCGCCCATGCTTTAACACACACTTTTGCTTCTGCCTGCCCACCCTCCTTTTGTCTCTGGTACCCTTACCCATCCTGCTCAAAAGGTATGTGTGTTTAAAAACCTTTACTGTGTAAAAAACAAGTTATGGAATAATTTTTTCTAGGTTTTTTTAAGCAGACTATTCGTTCATTGGAAATGCTTTTAGTGTAATATTGCCCAAGTGTTCCAGTGGTGGGTTAAAAATTTGCAAAGCCAAACAGACCAAAAAATTGCATGGGTTTGCTTATTTGCCATATTTGCTTTATTTTCATGTAGCAACTTTTCTTTATAAATATAGATTTTGGTATTTCCTTTACCAGAGGCTTATAGAAAGACAATGTGGGGTTTCTGGTTATACTCTTTGCTTTAGGGTTGAATAGTTTAGGCTTGAATTGTTGGCTCTCAGGATTTTATTTTGTGAAAATCCCAAGGGTAAAATGAACTGGTTTCATTGGAAACATTTACTTTGCCAGGGACAAAGGTTTTAGAATGAAAAGTATATTGAGTGTCCTCTTGAGTGTGCTGCCTTCAAAGTGTGCCTGAGTCATATTTATACTTAGAGTGATCAGAGCCAGGTGTGGAAATGGTGAAAGGGCATGTAGGAGCTTGTAGCAGTAGACAAGTGAGAGCACATCACTTCTGAACATTACAGTACACAGTGGTGGCTAATAGCTGTTTGGCTTTAGAAATAGTGAAAACGCCTAGTTTTGCTTGTCTATGAAAGAACAATGTACTAAAATGTATGGTTTGTGAAATTACCTACTTCTCTACCACAGTGATCAGATTGCATTTGTTACTAAACTATTTGATCAGGGCAGTGGGATATGAAGAATCCAGAAATGGCACTGGCCCTGAGAACTTAACTACAGAGGAAATATTTAGCTGTGACTGCTCTCAAGCTAGGAAGGCCCATGAGAGCTTCACTTTGTCCCTTACCCATGGGATATGACAGCCGTACTTAAGACATGTTGACTGATATTCTAAGGTCACACAGCCAAGTCCAAGTTCAGCTGAATCACTGTTTTTTGAGGACCTTTCTGAAATTGAGCAAAAAGCTTAGATCTTTTGAGTCCATGGCTATTCTTGCCACACCATCAGTCCATGAGAGGTTAAAAACAGATCTAACTAGCAATTTAGGTCCACAGTGAAAGATACCACCAGCTCTCCCATGGATTTCTATTGAAGGTCAATATTTAGGTTGAGTTGTGCCTCCACGACCCCACCAAATCTCCCAGAGATGCCCTGAGGAAAAAGTGTGAAGCAACCTATGCCCAGGGGTGACCCAGAAATTGACATGTGACTTCTCGATAAGTATTCTGAAGTAAAGCACTAAAGAGCTGTTGATCAGGTTGGCAAACTGATCAGATGGGTTTAGAGATAACATTTTTCAGAATTGTATCCAGGAAGGACTGAAGACCAGCTGACCTCAGCCTGTGTAACCCGTGTGTCTAGTTCTTAAGTGGTTTAAGAAAGAAACACAGTAGAATCCCCTAATTATTGCTACATTTGTAGACAACAGAAATACCCAGTTGTATTTTCAAAAAGATATCTGATAATTTTTGTTTTTCCTTGAGTTAGCAGGGCTTGTGCACAGTGCATCAGCAGAGTTTACGGTGAAAGATGGCAATGGGACAATTTGTATAATGGCCAACTTCTCCGCTCACTTCCTGGCCAATTATAACACCAAGAGTGGTTTTAAGGTAGGAAACACCAAGGTACTTCATGTGTGTGGGTGTGTGTGTGTGTGATTAAAAAATGATCTATTGTACTGTAGCACAGTTCTGTGTGTGCATATTTCCTTCTCAGCTCATCAGTAACCTATGCTGTTTTATATACTGAAGCTGCAGTCATAACATACAAACCATTTTGTGCTCTGCTTTCACTATTTTATTATGAGCGTTTTTCCAGTTTTCTTTGTGATTTATTTATCTTTTACAATCACAATGTAATACTTCATTATGTTAAGCAACCTAATTTTTAAATCATCCCTCCCTCTATTGGTAAAGGTTTTTAAAATTTTTTCTTCATGCCTGGTGTACAGCTCTGTGACTATAGCTTCTTTGATTTGTTGAATTTGCTTTAGATAAACTATTCTCCAAGAATTGTATATACAGATGCTTGTTGTGCAGTGCTGTAAACACTGTACTAGTTTGATTAAAATGCCTTAGTAATTTTGTTAAAACAACCTAGTACTTCTACAGGATGAGTAAGGCTTTTTGCATTTCCTATATTTCTAACAAATAAGCAGCATTTGTTTGTGTGTCTTCCTTCATCAGTTGCCTACTAATGGGCATTTCATTTGTTCTATTTAAAATTTACTCTTTAAGTACATCCCTAAGCATAATTTTATTTTCAGTTCTTTTTTGAAACCACCATTTTTTCCTTACCTCCGTGTAGACAGCACCATTATCTTTTCATTACCACTCAAAGGACACCAGGATTGCTGGGTAGATCAGCAGTTCCTTTAGAGCACTCTGGACTTTGTGCCAGCTGCTGGAGCCTCATTAATTCATTTGTACTAGTCTAGAGACAAATGTGGGCTCTGTCAAAATGGAAGAAAACTGGGAAGGTTTTGTTCCATAGAAATGTCTCAAATTCTAAAGACTTGTCCAAGCAAGTTTTATTTTATTTTCTACTTCATTTTTTTGGGGTTTGGATTTTTAAAATATCATTTTGGTATATATTATGTTGCTCAAATGAGGTCATCTATGTGCTGTTATGTGCCTTATTTCACAAATCATGTCTGTCTCCTCATGTAGTTTTGTCTTTTTTTTTTTTTAGGACAGCATTACCATACAGTTTAACCATAGTTAAGTCAGTACAGTTCATTTTGATGGCATTACGTGGTTTTCTAGTTGTTTTGCACATAATAGTAAATTCAAATAATTTGTGTAAACACCTTTTTGTTTACAAAGATGCATGTTCATTAAAAAAACATTTCTAGGGCCGGCCGAGTGGCGCGATGGTTAAGAACTGGCTTGGGATGCCAGAGGGCCTCGGTTTGGATCCCACATAGGAGGACCGGTGACACTGCCCTCCACAGCTAAGATGCTGAACAACAGCTCAACCTAGAGCTGGGCTTCCGTGAGTCGCCGGCGACGGCGTAGGCTGCAGCCCCTGTGGCAGTGGGTTGCCATGGGCTACCGTGTGTAGCCAGCAGCCAGCGTGAGCGGCCAGCAGCCGCAGTGAGCGGCGTCCAGAAGCCGGCGACTGATCTGCCTCGCCCAGGAAGAGCGCAATGATGGTGCCAACTTGGGCCAGTGAAGCAACGTCCTCCACAACTAGACTGAAGAACAAAACGACAGCAACTTGTCTGTTCCCCTTCCCCAATACCCCAGCGCTGTTCCCATCCCCCCAACTCCCCAGTAAAAATCTTTTAAAAAAACAAAAACAAAAAACATTTCTATAGCAAACAAGTAGTAATAGCTTTTTTCAAATATAAATACACAGTTCATCCTAAAGCCCAAGATGAATTATTTCAGTTTACCAAGATAAGTTTAGTTTTAATTCTGTTGTAAATTAAAATGATATTAATGAAGAATCTTTAATTATATAAATAATGAAGTCAACTTTGTCTTACACTTGAATTACTGTTTGATGTGTTACTGGTATGTAATACTGACTTTCTTTGTGTTCTTCTTTATATTAACAAATGAATGCCTTAACAGTGATATCTGAGATGGAAATGAGGTCTAAATTTCTATCATACTTACAGAAAAGATCTTTATTGGGTGTTTCTAAATATCTTTAATAGCCTACATTCTAATTGGGTTCTATTCTCTTTGTATTTGTTCTAGAATGCAACCTTTGACCTGCCATCTCATGCAAAAGTATTAAATAGCAGTTTCTGTGGTAAAGAGAATGCTTCTGACTCCAGTCTCGTGATTGCTTTTGGAAAAGGACATACACTGACCCTCACTTTCACAAGAAATGCAACACGTTACAGTGTCCATAGGATGAGTTTTGTTTATAACTTGTCAGACACAGATTTTTTCCACAATGCAAGCACCAATGGTAAGAACAAAAATCGACCAATTATGAAGTGAAGTGAAGGAAATTGGGTTGGGGGAGTATCTAAAATTACTTTTAACTAAGTACTTCAAGTAGTTAAAAATCATTATTTTTTTAGGTACAGAAGTCAAGACTGAGGCATCCCCAACTGACATCATGGCAGACATAAATAAAAAATACAGATGTGTGAGCAGCAACGAGATCCACATGAGTAATGTAACTGTCACGTTCCATGATACTACCATCCAGGCATACCTTTCAAACAACACCTTCAGCAAGGAAGGTAAGACACTGCTCTTGGCCCTAATGCCATTAGTCTTAACTCCAGTCGTTGCAGAAGTGGCTTTGTGTCCTGGTGCCTGAGGGAATTGTGTATGAATGATCATCTGTATAGCTGCGGACAGAACCAGCAGCTTCCATCTTAGGAGAACGCTCCACCAAACCTTTTTTTCTCTTTAGAGATGACCTCTTTAGATTAGGATGAACAAATATTAATTTAAAAAGGGTAAAAGGGCAATCCAATTGAAACCCTCAATGTGTCTTCCCTTGCTAGAGCTAATGGGGTAAGAGTCACAGGATCTCTTCCAATTCAAACAAGCTGTCTTTATCTAATCTTGCCTCAGTCCAGCTCAGGCAGGCTCAGGGGCAGGTGGTGGAAGGACCAGGAGTCCCTTTCTGAGGGAGTCATGACCCGCCCCGCCCCCCGGGGAGGCACCTGCTAACACATCTCTTCTGGTGGGCTCTGGAGTCCAATAGGCAGGGCTCCAAGCCCCTCCCCAGCTCCATGGTCGTAGGTAAGATAGTCAGCCTCTCATATCCTTCCCTTGTAAAATAAGGATAATAATCTTTCTTAGAAGGTGGTTAGGATTAAAAAGAAAATTTATGCAAAGTGCTTATCTCAGTGCCTGGCAGAGTAAATAGTGAATAGTGCTGTCATTTTACTAGGACTTAAGAAAATTCTCTTTCTCAACTCCCACCAGTCAACTCACAGATCACTATCATTTTCCTGAAGGATGAGGAGTTGATTGCTTTGGGGAATTCATCTCCACCTCCTAGAGGATGTGTTAAAGGCCACCTCTTTCTAGCCTTTAGACCTACCTCTGGTGGGCCTTTGATTTGCAGTGTTTCCCAGCAGTCTTGCTTAAAAACTGAGAGTGATTGTTGAAGGGTGGCTAATTTCCGCAGTCCACAAACTAATCGGCACGACAAACCAGTCAGCTCTTTGTGCAGCTTGTTATAGCCCTCAGAGATGTGGGTGCTCCTAGTAGGGCTGGCACGCTGGCCCTGCTGGCCTGGTCCAATCTACCCCTGGTTTCTGGATAGTCAGTAAGCTAAGAATGGTTTTTATGCTTATAAATTCAAGGTAAAAAAATCAAAAGAATGTTTTATGACACAGAAAATTCTTTGGAATTCAAGTTTCAGTGCCCATAATGAAAGTGTTATTGGATCACAGCCATAATCGTTCACTCACCTATTTCTGTGGCTCCTTTCATGATCATAGTGACAGAGCTGAGTTGGGACAGACACCAGACAACACAAAGTCTAAAATGTTTACCATCTGGCCCTTTACAGAGGAAATTTGCTGACTCATGACCTGATGGGAACAGTGGTAGTGACAGAGCTAGGACTAAAAGCAAGTGTAACTGGGAGGAATGGGACGAGTGTTTACACAGCGAGAAGCCACAAGTGTGCAAGGCTTGAAGGTGTGAAGGTCAGCGTGAGCTGCAGCTGTAGGGGATTCTGAAGGACCCCGGGCCTAGAGGACTGGGTGAGCATGTGCCTTCACCAGGAAGGGCTGACTGAATGCGAGGAACTGTCCCATGGGGCTGGTGTGAGCAGCGTTTGAGGGTAGCAGCAGGGCCGGGTGTATGCACACTCTAACATGCACCTCATTAGGCAGATAGATGAAAGGTGACTTTAGTCAGGCACAGTATCTAACTGAGTGGAGGTTGGAGCAACAAGCTAAATACTTAAGTTACTGGTGTTCCCAATTACAAATCTCCAACAAGCTGGGTTTCATACCTAGCAGAATATATCTGGGTTGCATCAGCCTTCTCATTCAGGTCTCAAGAGCAGAAGGAAATACACAAACTGTCAGAGGTCTTGCGGAATGAAACCACCTCTGACTTACTGGCTCAGCGCAGTGACCTCACTCTAACCGGGCCTGAATGTGGGCATAGAATACAGCGCCTCACCTTTACATCTGGTTTCTTTCTGCTTTGAAGGCTCTGAACACAGAGATGGGCTGGCCTCCCTGTCTGGGCTCCTCGAATGGGGTGGTGCTTTGAAGTGAGATGCCATGCTGCCGGATTCACGAGGGCACTGGAGCCCTGTGAAAAGGGCTACTGTTTGTTGTCTAAAAACAGATGTGACCATAGAGAGACCAGTTTTGTTTTTAGGTTAATTAATTAATTTGTTTTTTAAATAGACTATTTTTTAGAGCAGATTTAGGTTCACAGAAAAATTGAATGTAAATTACAGAGATTTCGCACATATCCCCTATTCCCACACATCCACAGTCTCCTCACTGCCAACATCATCCCGCATTTTAATTACTTTCCTAATGGAGGACATATGCAGGTGATTCCAAATGGAAAAGGTACAGGCGTGAGATTGTCCACACACCTGAGCCTGAGCTAATAGCCCTTTTCCCAGAGGCATGTTCATGTCTCACATAGGGTTACTTGGGGCTTTGATCTTCCAACCTGGGGAAGTCGCTGGTTATTTGGCACTCATGGGTGCCACCCTCTCTGCTCAATCAAGTAGTTCATCAGAAGTTTCATTGCGGGCCGGCTGAGTGGCGCGATGGTTAAGAACTGACTTGGGACGCCAGAGGGCCCCGGTTCGGATCCCACATATGAGGGCCACTGACACTGCCCTCCACAGCTAAGATGCTGAACAACAGCTCAACCTGGAGCTGGGCTGCTGTGAGTCGCCGGTGACGGCGTAGGCTGCAGCCCCTGTGGCAGTGGGTTGCCATGGGCTACTGTGTGTATCCAGCAGCCAGCGTGAGCGGCTGGCAGCCGCAGTGAGCGGCCGTCCAGAAGCCGGAGAGTGATGTGCCTCGCCAGGGAAGAGTGCAATGATGGTGCCAACTTGGGCCAGTGAAGCAATGTCCTCCACAACTAGACTGAAGAACAAAACAACAGCAACTTGTCTGTTCCCCTTCCCCCAAGTCCCCAGCACTGTTCCCATCCCCCAATTCCCCAATAAAAATCTTAAAAAAAAAAAATAAAAAAGTTTCATTGCTGAGCTCACCCTCACTGAGGGACGGGTCTAAGACACTACCCTCCTCCCCATGTTGCGTAATTGTCCGCTTTCTTCAAAGCTTGGTTCAGTTTTGTTAAATCTGTCTGCACCGATATGTATGTATTTCAGATAGGAAACTTTGGTGCTTTTTCAAACACACTAGAACACTCTTAGTAAATTCTACTGAGAAGAGGAGGGTTAAGAGTCTTCCTGAAGTTACATGGAATATTCTGTAGAAGTTGAAGTATCCTCCTCCCATCATAGGCCGGAAGGTGAAGTTACGGGCACACCTGGAAAGGAAGGTGTCCCCAAGAGACTTGTGGAACTCATGTCACTATCAAGTCACGTTGTCTACAGTAATCCCTTATCAGTCTAGTGCTAAGAAATAGGAAAGTCAGCAAAAAAACAAACCAAACCACCCACCTTAACCTGGCAGGGGCCCTTTCAAGGCTCCTTTGCTCACTCTTTTGCCTCTTTTGAAAGCTGCTCCTGCCCCACCTCTCTCACAACCGCGACTTGTTTGACACACTGTTGTATGGGATTTGGTCCTCCATTGGCCTGGGTCCTAGGACCAGCAGGCAGCTGCTTAGAGTGCAGGTGCTGGGGAAAACAGTTGAGGCCTCTGGATCTCTAGTAAGAGCTGACACCCCATAAAACAGAATACAATAATTGCTAACATGATCTGAGTCTTTTTTTAAAATTTTCCAATTACAGTTGACATACAATATTATATTAGTTTCAGGTGTACAACAAAGTGATTAGACATTTATTTACCTTACAAAGTTGATCTGAATTGTTTTTTAAAGCTCAACTGTGTTAGCATGTTCTACAGTTACTCAGCTTGTCATGAACCTGACTCAGAGCCTGTTCCTTGGAGAGCCTAGCTAGCCGGCATGTCATTATACCACTTTTTTTCTACTCTGGATGCCTTGTTAGGTGCTTTCTGACAATGGCTGATATTAACGTTACTTTGGAATACAGGGACTGCTATTTTCCCTAGAAGTAGGAGATTTGGCATACCTGACCACATACAAGTATACTACCATGACAGCATAAATTGCTTAAAAATTGAGCAATTTCTATGAAAATTGAGCCATTTCTTTTTTATCTCCTTTCATGCTAATGTCACTCCTTTAGTTCTTGGATACTTTTTTATACTCATTTTTTCTTGTCAGCCAAATTGAAAGCTGCTTCAGGGAAAAGAGCGCATATGAAATATGTTAAGTATATTTTTATAGCCCTCTAGACTGTTCTACTCATGGATTTTTTTTTTTTTTTAAGATTTTATTGGGGAATTGGGGGAGGAGAACAGTATTAGGGAATCGGGGAAGGGAAACAGACAAGTTGCTGTCCTTGTGTTCTTCAGTCTAGTTGTGGAGGACGTCGCTTCACTGGCCCATGTTGGTATTATCAGCGAGCTCTTCCCGGGAGAGGCAGTTGCTCGCCGGCCATTGGACGGCGGCTCACAGCGGCCTATGGCAGCTCATGAAAGCTCACGCCTGCTGCCAGCCAGCCCACTGCAGTCTACACCGTCGCCGGCAACTCATGGCAGCCCAGATCCAGGTGGAGCTCTTATTCACCATCATAGCTGTAGAGGGCGCAGCATCACTGACCCTCGTGTGGGATCCGAACCCCGGAGCCCTGCTGCTCAGAGCTGACGTCCCAAGCCAACTCCTAACCAATGCACCCCTCGGCTGGCCCCTACTCATGGATTCTTAATTGTTGAATGAACACATTTGCAATAAGTCAGTAAATTTTTGGTCATAAAAGCTTGTTTAAAGTTTTTATTTAATGAACTGCAGATTCAGGATATTAGAGTCAGTCAGGATATTAGAGTAGGCTTCTGTGGCCTTATCAGTAGTAGTGGCCTTGACCAGAAAGCCCTCATTCATCATGCCTTTACATATATATTGTCCTATCTAAGAAGCTTCAGGTACTTACAGATTTTATAAGGAAGTAAAAGCACAAGCCAGGGCTACACTGACTTTTCTTTTCTGTCAGTCTTGTTGATGAAGATAAGTTCTAAAGAAACCAGGTATCGTCTTTCCAGAAGGTCTGTAAAAGTAGGATAGATGGTTATCATTCAGGAATGGTCTGAATATAGCTCTGCCTGGAGGCTAGAGAAAACTAGGTGAGTGAGTCTCACTCTTGTGTCCATCAGAATTAGATTTCCAGCCCCAGGCCCACATTGGGTTAGTGGGTTTGGGGTGAGGCCCATACAGGCATCCGGGTTTAATGTCTCACCAGAGGTTTGGATTATTCATCTCTTTGTAAGATTTGATACATGGGTACTTATCAACTCTTCTATGACCATTAGAAGTTTAGAATACAGACTACTCTTAAATATAGTTCATCATAAATCTCACTTTCTACCCAATTTGGCAGTATTTTTCATTCCTTAGGAACCAGTCTCCCTCTTAGTCGAGCTTAAATTGAAGAAATTGATGCCAAAAATCTTTCCATTTGAGACTCCTTAATTGCAACATGCAGGTTTATTAGAATATCTGCTGCTGCCTGGGAATTGTTTGGGCATATAAGGTTTTAGAAATCATGAGAAGAGCATCTGGAAGGATGTGTAGTCCTGAACCCTCCTCTCCCATTATTTCCTTTGTGGTGAAGACTGAGGGTGACCCAACAGCAACCCTTGGGTCCCCTAATCTTTCCAGAGGCCTTCCCGCAGGTGGCATTTAGCGTTCTTTGGTGCATTTTATTTGTGATTATCTCCTTACGGATTGTGAGCCTTCTGCAGGAAGGACTCTGGTATTTGTAGTAGGTGACAGACTGGTTAGAGAGTGGATTTTGCATTTATAATTAAGGTAGAATGGAGAGGGCATTTTATCCATAGAGATTTCTAAAGTACTGTATTTTTCTGCCTAGAGGTTAGACCTAATGATGTGTTATTCATGTTTCCAAGCTGACATTTTGTAACCTGCTTTATGAAAACAATGAATGACTGTCATATCAGGCAGTGTGTGTTACTTTCCCCCATAAGTGGTGTGGCCATCTAGACCAGAATTTGGAAATTGGCTGTTCCCCCCGCCCCTTTTTTTAATGTGGTTTTGCACTTTAATTACGTTGTGTTCTGGAACAATTTATAAAGTAATGGTAAAGCTATTTTTTTTTTAAGTACAACTATAACATCAGCCTGTAGCCTAGCTCAGGGTAAAAAACAGACAGTGTTGGCCAGCACACCCTAGATGATACTTCTACAGCAGTATTTGCCCTACCACCCCTTAGCCCAAGGTTAAATTCATTTCTGGGGGTAATTTTTTTGTTTGTTTACCATCTACCCTGTCTAGAAAGGCATTTTATTCTGTAATATCACATTGTGTGTAGGCATGCTGGGTGAATTGAACTTGCAGAAAGTTTGTTAAATATTCCCGTGTGTTATAGTTCTGTGGGGAGAAGTTTCCGGTCTCCCCCAACTAGATGGGATGTGGAGGAGAAGAGGAATCGGCAACTGAAAAAGAGTTACTGTGCAAGTTTCTTTGTAGCTTAGAATAAGTGGAAAGAGGTAGTGGGTAAAGTTACACACAACAAACTCCTGATTGGTTCCCACGATGGATATTGTCGCCAGCTTCCCATGGCTCAGCCTAGCTCAGCGGTTCTCAACCTTCCTAATGCCGGACCCCTTAATACAGTTCCTCATGTTGTTGTGACCCCCAACCATAAAATTATTTTTGTTGCTACTCTATAACTGTAATTTTGCTACT
>NW_017731441.1:3335180-3340617 GCF_001890085.2 Hipposideros armiger
CATGGGTTGAGAACCGCTGGAGCTGAATGTGGAAAGGGTCAGAATTGAATGGAAATCATATAAATATTATATTAAACTTCTTGGTAGTCCAGAGAAACAAAGTGTAAAAGAAAACCTAATTTGGGAGTTGATGGTATCCTAGAAGTGCTGCATATCTTGGTGTTTTAGAACATTAAGTAATCTGTAATCTTCATAGAAGGCACGCACCTATCTTGTCTGTTCCTATAGAAAGTGTTCAGTTATCTTTCTGCTTTGGGTTCAGTCTGCCTAGATTTTTTAATATAAATTTTTGTTGTAAACAGACACAGTGGGTCAAATTCTGAAGAACAGAATCACATCTACACTCCTCAGCATGTCCTCTGGGGGTATGACGTGGTCTCTCCCCACGGACACCATCACCCCCCAAATCTAACTTCACGCCATCGATCTAAGTCCCTCTGCTGTGGCCTGTCTGCACAGGCATCCCTCATGTTCCAGATTGTTGTCTCCTGTTTCGGGCTTTTTGCTGTCACACCTAGTGGGCTTCTTACCTACATGAGAGTGCCTGCTGGTGCCCTCACCGCCCTGCCCCAAATAAAAACCCACAGCATCTGACTAACCCCATGCACCTGAATCTCAGCTCCAGCCTTGTCTTGCAGGGCCACCTAATGCCCGTCCCTCCAAGGACCTCTGCTGCTCTCCCAGGGGCCCCGTGTGGATAGCACTAGATTTGTGATGATGTGTGTGTCTGGTGTCTCTCTGTCCCTGGGCCTGTGAGCTCCAGGCCCTTTTGCTATTTTCCCTGTGACTGTTCCAGAACTATGCAATAGCTCAGAGAGCATTTATGTGAATTGTCAACATTTCAAATGGTGCGTGGCTGACAGTCGCAACAGCACATGACACGAGTTAAGGTTTTCTTCTTAACCTCACAGTAGGAAGAGGAGGTTTGTCATGCAGAAGAGGACAGATCTGTGAACATGGGACTGGCCCAAAGCTGAGCTGGAAGTGTCCAGTTAGAGCTCGTATGCAGTGGCAGGAGTGGAGACAGGTGAACTGGATACTTGCCATCCCTCTCAGCCAGCTCTGTGGGAGCGCGGTGCCTTGCCTGTCCTGAGCTGAACATTGTGATGATTTACTCCTGTCCTCCAGATTTACTCCAGAATGATGTTAGTGTGTGCCATCCTTGGGAAAATTGAGCAGTCATGTTCTGTGGAGCGGGGCTATTTGAGAAAGTCTGCTGGGGTCTGCAGTAAGCTCAGGGAGACAAAGCTGGAGCTTGGGATTGCTGTAGCTCCTGTTGGTTCTAAGAAACCAACGGTTTGCCTTCCTCCCTGTGAGCAGTGTGGTTCATCCCGCCTTGTCCTTTCAGAGACTCGCTGTGAGCAAGATGGACATTCCCCAACAGTGCCACCCACACCTCCCCACCCTTCGCCAACTCTAGCACCTGAGATCCCCTCGGTGCAGAAGTACAACGTGAGTGACGCCAACGGGACCTGTCTGCTGGCCAACATGGGGCTGCAGCTGAACATCACCTACGAGAAAAAGGACAATACGGTACGCTCAGCTCCAAGGAGCGCTTTCTCTTTGTACGTTGGAGTGTTGGTGCACAAGTATCGGAATTCAGTGTATGTGCGTTGCCTTTTATTTTATTTATTTATTTATTTATTTATTTATTTATTTATTTATTTATTTTTTAAGTGCTTAGCCTAGTGCCTGGCACAGAGTAAGCTTTTTTATTTTTTTTTAATTTTATTGGGGAATTGGGGGAGGGGAACAGCCAAGTTGTTGTCCTTCAATCTTAGTTGTGGAGGGCACAGCTAGCTCAGCTCCAAGTCCAGTCATGCCTTTAGGCTCAAGGTGCCATTGTTCAATTAGTTGCGGGTGGGTGTAGCCACCATCCCATGCGGGAGTCGAACCAGCAGACTTTATCCACTGAGCCATCCGGTCAGCAGCTTAGCTCAAAGTGCCGAGTTCAGTCTTTAGTTGTGGGCGGGCGTAGCCCACCATCTTTAACAGGCAACCTTATTGTTAGGAGCATGTGCTCTTTAACAGCTGGGTCATCCTGCCACCGATTGGCAGCTCAGTGGCATCTCAGCTCGGGCGCAGCTCACTGGCCCATGTGGGAATTAAACCGGTGGCCCTGTTGCTCAGAGCTTGCACTCTTGAGCGAGCTCTTAACCAACTGAGCCACTCGGCTGACCCCATGCATTGCCTTTTAGAATGTGAATCAGAGAGAACAAGTCAGTGTGCCTGTGTCTGTAGTAAGCTAATTGGCACACAGCCATACCCACCCCTTTACATGCTATGGCTGCTCTCCTCTGAAACAGCAGAATCAAGTGATTGTGACAGAGACTGTTGTGTGGTCTACAAAGCCTAAAATGTGTGGTGTTTGGCCCTCCACAAGACAAGTTTGTTGACCCCTGAGAGAATGTTAAATTTTGCTTAAACTTATACCACTCAAATATTTAAGTGTTATTTTTATACTTTTCCTTTGAAATATTATTTCTCCATAATGGTGACAAAGTCTGTAAGGCTGGGGCAGGTAACGTGCTTGTGATAAATGTAAAGTGTGTGACCATTGGGGGACAGGGTGAGAAGGATGCTGGGATCTATACCTTTCCCTTAAATTTGTGTCATTCTGAAAGTAGCAACCAGAAGTAGCAGGAAAAATTATTTTGGAATCTAGAAATCTGCACTAGTTAAAATTCCTAGTGCTTTCATTCTGGTTTTGGCTAAAATGAATGTGGCCTTGAGGTTACTGTTTTTCAGGATTGCTTTAGTTTTTTCAAGAATGGAAGACTCAAGAGTGTGGGACAGAATAGTGACTTGTTTGCTTTTCTTACTTAGACTGTGACAGGAGTATTCAATATCAACCCAAATAAGACCCATTTCAGTGGGAGCTGCACTGCCCAGCTGGTGACCCTGGAACTCTGGAGCCCGAACACCATGCTCCTAGCCTTCCAGTTTGGAAAGGTGAGGGTTCACGTTCCTCTGTTACTCTAGGGTCTTCTGTGTCAGATCAGCCTGGTATCTTCGCGTGTGTCTCACTGTGGTTTTCTTTCTACTGAGTTTTCTCTCACATAGTGCCTCGTGGCACTATGGCTGCATCAGCTAAGCTGAGCACACCATGCACAACCCCAGGTGAAAATAGACAGTCCTGAAACCCACAGCCCTGCCTTAGGAAGGAGTCTTTTCTCTCCTTTCCTTTTTTTGCCCCTCGACTTTCTCTCCCTTCCCTTCTTTTGTTTACAAATGGGCCTTCATTTATTTATTCATCAGACATTAGGCGGAGTGCCTCCTGTGTGCCTCCTGTGTGCCCGATGGCCACTGTTAAACACCAGGCAGCAGCCAGACTATGGCTGCAGATAGGGAAGGGCGACTTTAGGGCAGATGCTCAGCATGGCCCCCTGCGTCCAACACTGTCCTTGCCCCTTTACTGAGGAGCAGCATTTCTGCGTTCTGTATCTTTTCTTTATACCTGCCTACAAAGAATCATATGTAAAATGAACAAAACAATAGGGGAAGAACAGAAATTCAATGCATGAATATTTGTAGTACACTATGCACATGAACCGATTAACAGTTGGGTTTCTCATAATAAAGTTTAACTTTCCTCAAGTTCAGTAAACATTCAGGAAAAGTACTTTTTTGGAATATGGATCCTTTAGTCCTCATTTTAGTAGAGAATCTGATTCTGTGAAAAAGTCTGGAAGGAACTAATCAAAATTTGTGTTCTTGAGATTTATATGGTTCCTTTTATAGACAGGATACTCTGCAGTTTCATTCTAAAGCTAGAAACACGGGAGGTTGAATTTATTAGAAATGATGCTTTAAGTTTAATAGTAAACATGTGAAATCTGGTGCGCGGTTACGGATTATCTCTTCTTTTTAAGAATGCAAGTTCTAGCCGGTTTTTCCTGCAAGGAATTCAGTTGAACATGACTCTCCCCGAAGCCAAAAGTAAGATCCTCCCCACCCCACACACAGAATTCACCAGCCCATCCAGCTGCCCCAGAACACTGACTCTCATGTGCCTTTGCAGCCCCCACCTTCAAAGCCACCAACAGGTCACTGAGAGCGCTTCAGGCTTCCATGGGGAACTCCTACAGGTGTAATGCGGAGGAACGCATCCAGGTCACAAAGGCCTTTTCTGTCAACATATTCCAAGTGTGGGTCCAGGCTTTCCAGGTAGAAGGTGGCAAGTTTGGGTCTGGTGAGTACCACCAAGGGCAGCATTTCACACTCTGCGTGGGGTTTAATAGGCTTGGGTTCTGTTTAGATATTTAATAGCTTCTGTGCTGCAAGGAGGGGTTGGGCTTGGGGGGGCACTTTCCCAGTCCAGGAGATTTTTAGAGCAAATTCCCCTTCCTGTGTTAACTTTGCTTTCAAAACACCCAACATATCTTAGATGTGAACACATCACCATTTGAGCAAAGGTAGTCATTTTGAGAAATAGTGTGGCTGTTCTCCCTGTGAAAGTGGGATATAAAAGTGCTGCCTGCTTGGTGAGTTCAGTGTTCCAGAAGAGCCCACAGGCCCTGGCCTGCACACTGACCATGTCCATAGTTTCCCAGCTGTGCGGAAAGGCCTGCCTCTGTATAGTTGATTGAAATTGGAGCCTTCTCCCCTGCTGGGTGGTAGGCAGCAGTGGGGAGGAGGGAGAGGCCTATTTCAAGGTTCCATGGTGACAACCCTTGTGAGCATGGTGTGTGCCCGTTTGTCTTCAAAGTGGAAGAGTGTCAGCTGGATGAGAACAACATGCTGATCCCCATCGCTGTGGGTGGCGCCCTGGCAGGGCTGGTCCTCATCGTCCTCATCGCCTACCTCATCGGCAGGAAGAGGAGCCACGCCGGCTACCAGACGATTTAGCGTGGCAGCGCCGCTGCAGACCTGCAGCAGCTGCAGGGCCTCTGTTCATTTCCCTGAGCTTAGATTGATGTTGAGGGAGGCACACTTTATTGCAAACTGATTTTCAAATCTGCTTTATCCAATGTGAAATTCATCCTGCAACATTTACTATGCACAAAAGAGTAACTATTAAAATGACGGTGTTAATTTTGCTAACGGGGTTAAATATTTTGCTAACTGGTTAAATGTTAATATTTACCAAAGTAGAACTTTAAGGGGAGGGTAAGAGTGCTTTTCTAAATGGGCACTGGCTCCACTATCATTTGGCTTTTTAAGGTTCTGGTGTTTGGTTTCTTCATTCCTGACTCATATATAAGCCTTACAAAAGGAGGGTCTCTGCTCTTAACATTTTTGACTGATGAAGTCTGGCTGTTAGACTGACACACTTAAGAAATTAATAGAGAAAAACAATTTAAAACAGAAGTACTTCAAAAAATGAAAATCTGTAATGCTTAAATTAAGCTTTAGAAGCCAGGACAGGCCCGGCCTCCACAGGCTGCACAGCTCAACACTTGCACATCAGAGCTACTGGGGCGTCAAGTCCTTTGGT
>NW_017731441.1:3343917-3349547 GCF_001890085.2 Hipposideros armiger
CAGCAATTAGCATTAAAAGGTTTTTTAAAAAGAAATTTCATTTCAGAAATGCTTCCATAGTTTCATAATACGTAGCACCTACAGTCGGTAGAGCATGTACGTGATAACTTTCCACATCCCTGAAAAGTGGGAAGTAAATCAAATCCTCTGAGATGTGCCAGGACATTAGTGTGCAACTGTCCTCTTGTATAAGATCACTGTTTTCATTCTCCAGGAAATTCTAGAGGTTCTTGTACAGGATTTCAAACCGGTTTGACACATGAACTACAACTGCTGTGCTGATGTGATTATTATTTTTTTTTAATTGGGGAATTGGGGAGGGAGACCAGCCAAGTTGTTGTTCAATCTTAGTTATGGAGGGCGCCAGTCGCCATCTGGCTGCACGTCGGCAGCTCGTGGCCTCTAAGCTCAAGGTGCTGTGTTACAATCTTAGTTGTGGGTGGGCGTAGCCACCATCCCATTTGGAGTCGAACCAGCAGCAGCCTTCTTGTTAAGAGCACACGCCCTATTCATTGAGCCATCCCGGCAGCAGCTCAGCTCAAGGTGCCGAGTTCAGTGTTAGTTGTGGGTGGGCGTTGCCCACCATTGACCAGGCAGTCTTGTTAGGAGCACGTGCTCTCACCAGCTGAGCCATCCTGTCACCTGTTGGCAGCTCAGTGACAGCTCAGCTTGGGCACAGCTTCACTTGTCCATGTGGAAATCGAACAGGCGGCCCTGTTGCTCAGAGTTCGTGCTCTTAAGCTAACTCTTAACCAACTGATCCACTTGGCCGGCCCCTGATGTGATTTTAATACAGAAATACATATACGATTTTGTAGAGATCACTGAGCAAATAAGACTTTGTACTCGGGTTCTTTCCCCACCAACTTCCCTCGAATGGCTACATTTATTCTGTGTGATGATACACAGCGTTTGTACACGTTTTGATTTCAATGCAGGTAGACTGGCAAAACCTGTGCTTCCCTCAAGCCCGCTGAGGTCACAGGACCCAGGGCACCTTTGGGCCATAAACACAGGCAAAGTCCCACCATGGACAGCTCACCCACCTGCAACTGGCTCCCGGGCAGACCAGTCACCTTGATGCCTCTTGCACTTTATAAATACTAGCACTTATTGACCACCTGCTGTGTCCAAAATACTCTGCTAAACACTGACATAAATAATACCAGTTAGAGCGTAACAACCTTGAAAGCATTATGCTGAGTGAAATAAGCCAGCAGAAAAAGTCACACATTGTTTGATTCTATTTATGTGAAATGTCCAGAACAGGCAAATCCATAAAGACAGAAAGTAAACTGGTGGTGCCAGGGGCTGAGGCAGGGGTAGGGGAACAGGGTTCTCTTTTGGGGTGATGAAAAAGATAATGGAAGTAGGTAATATAACAATACCTCTGAACCGTGCGTGTTAAAAGGATGAATTTTATGATATGAGAATTACATCTCACAAAAAACAAACAAAACTAAACCCTGGGATACAGGACCTATTATCATATCTTCTCTATTATAAATGAGGAACTCGAGTCTACAAGGAACCATGAAACCTGCCAGCAGTCATACAAGTAAAGGAAAACTCTGATTCTGTCCGAATTCAGTGTCTAGCTCCTATAAACTCCACATACGATCACAGCCTCATATGAGGCCTGGAAGAAGCACAATCCTGCCATCTGCTGATGGCGTTCCCCTATAACATTCTCACCAAGAGGTCACCAGCTGGCTTGAAAACTTCAAAAGATGGAGAAGTTACCCCCACCCAAGGAGAAAACCTGTCATGGATGATGGGCCCCAAGTTCCACCTGAAAAGCCTCCAAATGAATCGGTTACAGGTTTCTGTCCAACATGTCTTGTCTGTCATCACCACTTTATTCAGGTTGCTGGCTGGTGAGCACAGCTTGGTACGAGCTGAAATGTCAGCACTTATGCCCGCCCGCATGCTATTTAGAGGATGCATGTGACCCTGCGGACCGCTACAGCAGCTAGACAGGAGGTCATCTTCTGAGGCCAGGTGAAAGTGGAACCCCCTCCCTGCTGGATGGAGGCCCCGGGTTTTCTCTCGCTCCCTGGAGCTGCCCCGCGTCCACGCTTCACTTTCAGAGTGGCGTGGAGAAAGCTAAAGGTACAAGTTCTCTGGCTCAGTGCCCTAGATTCTTTCTAAGATAGCCCCAGTCATCAAAAGGCTGCCCCTTAGTCGCTCCCAAGTAAAGCAGCCCCAGCAAGGTGCTCATTACTCCCAGGGAAGTGCGGAGAAGCACCTGGCCTTCCCCGGCATAGAAACAATGCCACGTGGATGTAGCCATCATGCCCTCTGCTCCCTCCTTTCGATTCGTCATCACTTCCAAAAGTGGTGAAAAGTGAGGTGGGCCAGGTGCTCCAGACAATGGGCTGCTCTGGGCGCCAGCACCCATCACCTCCCACCAGAACCATTCCAGCTTTGGGCTCCGCTCCTGCCTCTCCTTCTTCCCACGCATCCACCTAAACCCTGCCTTACCAGCCTGAGCTTGTCCCAGCTCCGTGGACTCCTCAGCAGGTCTGAGGGACGCAGCTCCCACTGCATTCACTGAGTCATCTACACAGCCTGCAACCCCACTAGGACCAGGAGNTTTTTTTTTTTTTTTTTTTTTTTTTTTTTTGTAAAGTGATTTTCAGTCTTCTGTTTGTTTGAGGTTCAGGGTGATCCTGTGTCTGCACTTGTGTAAAATAATCGGTTTCACTCTGATTTATCCGCTTGCAGCTCAGGTGGGCTGTGTACTGAGGATCCCTTCATGTAACGCATTGCCGTAACAATGCTAATAAACTGTCTCTTTCGTTATTTGTCTGGACCTTGTTCTTCTGTCAGCCCTCACTGGGATGCATGGTGGAAAGCAGTGTGTGAGCTGAAGTGGAGCTTGTGGCAGTAACAGCTGCAGGGGGGGATCTGCCTGAGCAGCCTGCTTCTAGGGGAGCCTAGTGTAGCCCATCTGCCGGGTGGCAGTTTGAGAACATGAGTCATGTCCTAAGATCAGTCTTCACTTGTGAGATATGCCATAGTGTTGTGGTCCCACCCACAGCATGAGGAGGAGGAGGGAGTGGGAGAAGGGCAGTGTGTAGGCTCCCTTGCAGCACTGTTCGGTGACTCTAGAGACAAGATCGTACCTTTGAAGATGGGCCCGTATCTGTGTTCCAGGATAGTGGCACCAGAAAGCCTTGCCAGCTGTGCTTGGAGTTTTCAGAGCAGGAGCTCAAGCCTGAGTTTTATTTAATCTGAACTTTTTTAAGAAAGGCCTGTGCCCTCTAAGGATGTATAGACCTTGGTGGCTAAGGCTGAGGACAGCCTGCCTGCTGGGTGACCCTGGGATTGGAGTGTCGCCAACCACTGCCCACATACCCGCACCTCAGAATCTTCTGTCTGCACAGGTGGGAGGAGACAGCGCTGAGGTGGCCCTGTGTGGTTCTTCTTTTGTAGCAGTCCTTTTCAAACTAAGCATGGCAGAGTGGGACCATGTGAATACCAAGTGGAGCAGGACTGCAGTTACCACCAGCAGTCTGAAAGCTCAGGACACGGGGGGGTGGAGTTAGGGCCCTCAGGCAGCAGCATGACCATAAGCATCATGTTGCTCAGATTTGAGTCTCCCCCTCAATTAGTCTCCCCCTGATTATATGTGGACAGGACAGATAATCTATGCCTAACCCAGAACTGAGAGAAACCAGCAGTTGGGCTGTCATGCTGGGAGTCAGGTCTTTACAACTGTTTCAGTATTCGAAGCATAAAAGTTGAGACCATTAAAAATAGTATAGAAGTGGCACCTGCATGGCGGGGCGAAGGTCTACAAGGACCCAGAAAGAGCCCCAGGGCTCCCTGAAGGTTCACTACCTGGGCAGGTGGGCCATGCCCTAGAGGTGCAGTTGCTTAGGCTTCAAGAAGAAATTCTGTCACTGGATTCCTTCCAGGGAAAAAGCCCTACTGGTTGGTTCATCTCATCATGTACAGGTCCAGGTCATCCTGTCCAGGGTGGGCGCCTCGGTTCCTGGGAGTGAGGCACTCAGAACCACAGGGCTGGTGTTGAAATGTCAGGACTAGGAACTTCAAGGTCACTGGGCAGCTGTGCTAACCCTATGCCAGTGACCTGCATGCTTGGCTCTACCTTGGGGGCTCAAGCTCTGGAGACCTACCCAGCCAGTTTTCTCCTGGATGACAATGTCTAAGACAGATTGGGACGTTAGCATACTACTTGGGTCCTGGTCCAGCTTCATCAGTGGCCATAGGGGAGGGGAGGGGCCTCTGTGATGGCCACAGCTGGAGATGGGGTGCTATCAGGCAAGTGTGCTATCACCCAGGTCCCTTACTATGCCTCCCTTTAAAGTTAAAACTCACCATACCCTCAGGTGCTGACAGGTGACCACAGTCCAGACATGGGATGAGGATGGAGTTGTTTGTAAATAGAAAGACATTTTGGAAAACCAAGGTGTTTACAGATGGCACTGCTGAGGGCAGGCAAACTTGGGTCCCCTGTGGGAAGGTGGGGGCTGGGGGAGCAGGCCAGCTGCCCCGGAGTGTCCCTGCATGTCGCCCACCTGCCCTGCCCACCTGTCTTTCTCCATCCCTGCTTGTCCCCACCCTTCCCCACCTGTCCCTGCCTGACCCCACCTGTGCCATGCAGGGCTTAAGCCCGCCCAGGCAGTGGGGTTTCTCAGCCAGAGGCAGCACCAGAGGTCTTATCAGGGCAGGGAGACTAGGTCAGGGTTTGGGGTGGGAGGTTTATGGCCTCAAACCCAGAGGAGGAGGTCTTGCTGGGTGTTAATCTGCTCCCTCTAGGGGTCTAGGATGAAGTGGCTGCACTGAGCACTCATGGGCCCAAATCAGACTTTTGCAGTTCCCTACATCTTACACACTTATGTGTTTGGTTTATTCATTATAACACGATAATTTTTAAAACCATTTTAAAAAATTGTCTTTCTAAAGACGAATCACTTGGTATATGCACAAATTTCACAAAGGTAAATGCTCTGCTACAGAAAGGAATAGGATATTTAATTGGCATTGATAACACTAATAACAGTTCACTGATTTTAATTTTCAGTTGGCTGACAAGTGATAATCACAAACCCACAGGTGTTGACATACTTTATTAAATACAAACGCACATCTCACATTTTATATATTATTGTCTCAGGTAAAAATATACTTTTAGAAATCTATGACTTCGCAGCTCAGTTACAGAATGACATGATTTTAAATTGCTCTTTTAAAAAATTCACCTCCAAAATGTAGAGACATCAAGTATTTACAGCACTAAAAAGGAAAGCAGTAAAAATTGGTCAACTCTGGAAATGAAGCCTCGTGGTCGGTGCCGAGGGGAGAATGTCCAAGTCAGCCCTGTGCCAGTAGCTTGGCCCTGCAGTTCTCTCGAAGCCTGGCGATGGTGTTCATGGACAAGCTTCCAGGCTCTGAGAATATTTTCTGGAAAAGGAATGGAATCGGTTTAAAAACAAATCAAACAAAACGTTTTTACTTTAGCTGTCCCATTAAAGGCGAGGTCGTGGCAGAGAGACCAAAGACCACAGGCCTCAGTCCCAAGTAGTTGTTTATAAATTCTGGTATTAACCCTTAGATACATGGTTTGCAAATATTTTTTCTCTTCACTCTGTGGCTTGTTT
>NW_017731441.1:3352632-3362799 GCF_001890085.2 Hipposideros armiger
CACTGAGTCATCTACACAGCCTGCAACCCCACTAGGACCAGGAGACACAGGAGACCTCCTGTAGACAGGGTCATCAGGAAAGCCCTCTGAGACCAGACACACAGGCAGCAGGCCCAGGAGGGGCCCCAGGACTCAGAGAAGTCTGCCACCTCCCAGGCCTGGAGAAACGAAAGTGTGGATTAGACCCATTTGTGTACTCGAGCCCTCTGGTGCTTCTGTCTCAGGGAACCTGGACTGGCCCCACAGGGGGTTCCATTGGCACCGGACCCTGCCCATCTCAGAGCAAGCCACTCCATGGCTGAGGGCACAACAGGAGCAGCAGCAGCCATGGACTCCAGGGAGGTGGCCCCCACGCATCTGCCAGCAGGCCCTGGGCTCCAGGAGACGGGCCTAGAAGGGGCTAGAGCCCCTCCTCGGGGCTGCCTGAGAGGGGAGGGGTGAAGGGACCCAGCTGAGGAAGAGGTCCAAAGGAAATACAGGGACAGATGCTTTGCCAGACAGACAGACGTGCGAAGCCAGGACACCCACTTCATGGGCTGGGCAAATAGAACAGCAGAGCAAAGCACAGGCTGAGCACACCCAGATGCTCACCTGCATAAAAGTGTGACATTCAGTCACAAAACTCCCTCTGGTGATCTCCTTGAACTTTTCACAAATGTCTGCAACACTGGTGGCTTCCAAAATAAAAGCCTGATGTTGCTTAATTAGGGTCAGGGCCACCCGGAAGATAATTTTTGAGCCTTCGTTGAACAAACAATCCCAGATTCGAAGCACCGTCTGCAGAGAAACAGAAATGGCAGATTACTGTGCAGTGACCTGAGTCAGTCCTGGTCCCCACAAAGCAGGAGATACTCACCTCCACGGGCAGGATGTCCACAAACAAGCAGATAAACCAGCGTGACACAACCAAAGTCCACAGGACACCGTGCCCATCCATCAGGGCTGCCACCGCCGGCAGCTTGGTCCTCACCAGCTCCCCCAGGACCTCCTGGTCCGTCTTCAGACCCAGCATTGCAGGGCTGTAGTAATCTGCCATGGAGATGTGTAATAAAATAGGAAAATGTGCACAGTCTGCATACTGTTAAATATAGTATCTCGTCCTGCTGCCTATATGCAGTTTGGTCACTCACAAAAGCAAATGTTCTTGTTAATTAAGTATTTTGGTTAAAATAGTCATGATAAATATTGACACGATATCGCAGTCATGTTGCTAATTTTCAAAGAGTAAGCTACAAACTATGTTTAATACTAAAGTACACTGAAAATAATTTACTAGAAGCCTATCTGGTTATAAAATACAAGGGATTAAAAAAATTTTTTCCCTTTCATGTATTTATTTCGCATCTCTCTCTTGAAACTTTGAGCTATTGCTCTCCTTTTCCCTTTTAATTCAGCAATATTCTAGTCCACCCGGGGAGAAAGAAGCAAAGATTCTCTGTTCTCTCGAGAGCGTCCTGAGTGCCGACCCAATTATACAAGTGACGTCTCAGAGGAAATCAGGTTTAAGCACAGGAGTGGTAAGAGGATTTGCCGAGAAGGACATTTAAGCTGCAGGCACAACACGACCTTGTTCTTGCTTACAGAGAGGCTTACAGCAGCTTCCAAAAATAGATGTCAAAGTCACAACCCAGACCGCCACAGGCCTGAGCCCGTCACCAAGGTAAGATCACTGAAAGCCTCCAATTTTCCCTCCTCAATGCATCCTGCCCTAGAATGTTGAAGGCGAGACAAACCACAATTCCTTCTAGGCTCTGCCCTCAGCATCCCCCTAACTACTGAGCAGAAGAGCACACATCAGAGCCAGCATCCATCTGTGCACAGGAACAAAGAAACACCCTATGTAGCCCCTGAACTGCCTCACCTCTCTGGGGCCCCGAGTCACGCTTCTGCTGGGAACATTCACCTTTGCAAACAACCTAATGGCTGTGTCAGTGCATCGGAAGGCTGCATTGTGCTTCGGGGGGCAGGGTAGGTGAGGGAGGTGCTGTCTCAGGGATGGGTGCTGCTATGGGGTGGAGGTGCACAGATTTAGAAACATGCCTGTGATTACTGCTACATGAGTAGTAAGTGGTAGAGTTGTGATTCAAATCTGTGCAGTCTCATTCCAAAACTGATGCTCTTTAGCCCAGGGATGACGTGCCTGCCTGTGAAAAAGCACACACATGTCCCACAGGAGTGGGACACAGGCTATGGGATACACCACCAAGTGGGGGAGCCCCTACGGGTAAGCTAATCAAGCGGACACATGAAAGATATCGTCAGGTGCAGTTGAGGTGAATAGAGTCCAGTGGTCCTCACCCTGTTCCACCTCTGCTCCTAGGGACTTTGAGCCTCGCCCCACAGAATAGGCCTTATCAGTCCTCCTGTCGCCCACACCTTCTAGTTTGAACTGAGTATTTCTGTGATCAGCAATTAACCACCCATTTCCCTGTTTCAAGGGAAAACGGGTCCGACCAGCTTTTCAGGATGCCATTATATTACTAGTCCATTATTGCACTGACTCACTGGATGTACTGTACGCTCCCCCCTCCATTCTTGAAGCCAGATGGGCACCTTTAGCACCAGGAACTGACTCAGAGCCTGATCCTCACCGGGCTTCTACCCATGAAGTGGCCAAATCCGCTTTTCCTCTTGCACCCTTTCCCTGGATGCCTTGGTTGGAAGGGTGTCTAAACTGCAGAGCCACCATTGGTTCCCAAAGAGGCTGCCGGATGTCACAGGAGGTCTTCACGAGACTATGAACTCTGCATGTGGGTGTATGGAGGCCAAGTTTCGTATGTATAGGCCCTGTCTGCTAGCATTCTGTTGACTTGGGACCATAGTGTAAAAGTGAAATCCTTTAAGTAAACTTTGTCTGAGTGACTATTAACTTTCATGCAACACAGTAATACTCCTGGCAGTGGCAGTGCCTGAGGAGGGCTCGGTCATCAAGGCAGAAGACCGGTGAGGCGTGCATGAGACCATGAGTTCTGTGACTGTACAAGTTACCCTCTGCCTCCAGTTCCTCCTTTGTGAAAAGACAGTAACACAATGTTGTCCTCAATTCTATCACTAACTTTTATCCCATTTCAACTTCTGAAATTGGGCTGTCACTGGCCTAGAAGCAGCAGCCATCAGGGGCCTGTGCTAACATCCTACTTCAGTGTTGTTTAAATCTGTATCTCGTTGCTCACAGGAGAGCTTGGTCAGCTCTTCATAACTTTGTTGACCATTCAGGTTTCCTATTTTGTAAGTTGCCTATTGCTTTTCACATAAGTCTTGAATCTCTCTGGAATAGAACTAAGGGCCTAATTTTGTTTTCTTCCCTACAGTCAATTGTCACAGAATGATGTTTTAACCTTTCTTTCCCCATTAATCAATATATCTCACATACCAAGTTCTGATAGATTAATAGATCAATAGACTAACTGATTTCTGCCCTCTCAATTTTGTTTATCCATCCACAAACTACTACCACACAATTTTAATTATTATAGCATTATGCTATATCTCCAATAATCTTCTTTCTTTCTTGGCTTGGCTTTGCTCTTGATTCTTCCATATGATTAAACCATTCTTACATTCCTGGGATAAACGCTTTAGATAACAAATAATACTCCATAGCCATCACTGGATTCAAGTTGCTAACACTATTATTATTTAAATTAGGATTTGTATAACTTGTGTTCATCAGAGATTAGCCTGCATGACAGCAAGGTTATACTAACTTCATAACATGAGTTGATAAGCAGTTTATCTTTTTCTATTTTCTGCAAGATTTATAAAGTATATAGGAATTATCTGTTCCTTCAAGGTTTGATGAGATTTTTTATGTCTGTACATATGCTCATTCAGATGTTCTATTTTCTCCTGAGTAGCTTTGTTAAACTGTATTTTTCTCAAAGTTATCCATTTGTCTCTTCACTTTATTCCTATTCTGATTCTTAAAAATCTACAGATTTTCAAATTACACCCTTTTCATTTTTAAATAGCAAATCCATTTTTTCTTTATCAGTCTTGCCAGAGGTTTGTCTACTTTATCAGTATTTCCAAAGAACCAGCTTTTGTCTCAGTTCATCTTTTCTATTGCTTCTTTGTTTTCTATGTCATTAATTTTCACTTTTGTGTGTGTGTGTGTGTGTGTGTGTGCATAAAAAAACTGGAAATATACACAACAAATTGATGATAACATAATTAATTCCTCTGAGTAGGACAGAAATGGGAGAGGGGTATAAGTGAAGGAAGATTGTCACTTTTTTTCTGTAATCAGTACTATATTTTTTCAACTTTTGAAATGAGAAGATACCTGCATTTTTGTATAATTAAAAAAAGAAACTAAAAGCAGAATAAATGTGGCGCTGAAATGACCTAGTTTGTGCAACCAGGATTCAGAGAACATGATGTATAGCTGCCTCTCTGCCGCTAGGAGAGCTCTGCAATGACAAGAATAATCCCATTTTTCTTCCACACGCCTAATATTTTTATTTTGATATTTTCTTTTGTTTCTCTATAATGACACTACCACTTTAGGGGCAATCTGGAGCCTTGATTTTTTGTTTGTTCTAAGTTAGCATTTATCACCTTCTAATGCTCATGTGAAAATTAAAGGAAACCTCAACTAAAATTGGAGTTGGGAAGTCCTGTAGAGGGAGCTCTCCCACCCTACCACTTAGGTTAACTACCTCAAACAGGAAGACCTCAATTACAGACTTCAACACGGTGAGTCAATTACAGACCACAATGCTTTTATTACTTTACTCCTCCAGCAGGAGGAAGATTTCCTCTTGCCCAGCAACAAGCCCAGCCAATGGAAATGCCACAGTTCAGCCAATGAGAAGATGTCATCACCTAAACTCTTACTTTCCTCCAATGAATTTTCATTTTTTTCTTACTGGTGACTTCCTTGTCCTGTCCTTCTTTCTATAGAAGCCTTCCATGTTGCAAAGAAGATATATATATATATATATATATATATATATATATATATATATATATATATATATAAAATGAATATTATTGGCCATAAAAAATGAATTAAAATCTTACCATTTGTGACAACATGGATGGACCTAGAGAGTATTGTGCTAAGTGAAATAAGTCAAACTGAGAAAGACAAATACCATATGATCTCACTTATACATGGAATCTAAAGAACAAAATAAAAAAACAAACAAAACAGAAACAGACTCACAGATACACAGAACAAACTGATGGATGCCAGAGGTGGGGAGATTGGGAAACTGGGTGAAAAAGGTGAAGGGATTAAGAAATACAAATTGGTAGTTACAAAATAGTCATGGAGATGTAAAGTACAGCATAGAGAATATAGTCAGTAATGTTGCAACAGCTATGAATAGTGTCAGGTGGGTAGTGGACTAATCAGGGGACCACTGCATAAATTATATAAATGTCTAAACACTATGCTGTACACCTGAAACTCATATAAAATAATACTGAAAGTCAACTGTAACTGAAAAAATTATTTTAAATAAGTAAATAAAAGCCTTCCATTTTGTATAATCTCTCAAGTATCTCTCTTCTTGCTAGATGAGTTGCTGCTTGATTCATGAATCTTTTAATAAACCCAATTAGATCTTCAAATTCACTGAGCTAAATTTTGTTTAAGTCTAGAGGAGAGACTGTTCCATGACGTGACCATTGTCTGTCCCTCGAGCTGGACCTGAGCCAGAAAGGAGGTTGCTTTCTGCAAACCCCATTTAGAGGCTGTCTGGTCATAATTTGATGCTCATTCTGACATAAATCAGCACCCCTCCTTTGCCTCCTGCTATGTGCTGGTTCCTAGAATAGGTTGTTGTCCTGACCTGGTCAAGCATGTAAAGTAATTTCCCGTACCTGGAAACAGTCATATACTAGTACCCATGACTATGCCCTCTTTTACCTTATACAGTTCTAAGCGGTACAGGGATCCATTTTGTCTTGTGCCACCCAAGATACACCTCGTCTATAAGTTTCCCTTAGTAAACTAACTCTATTCGCTACCATACTGGAGTGGCCAGCCTCTTTCTTCAGTCTTTCCCTGCCCTCCACTTACGGAGGTAGATTTTCAGTTTCAGGGCTTTTCCCTACGTCTGTATGTATGAACAGTAACACTATGTATTTTCCCTGTTTATTACGGGCTGTGTTGTGGCTGTTGCTCATTGTATGACCTCTTCCTACAATGGGAATTCCACAAGGGCAGGGCCTTTTATGTTTTGTTCACTGATGTTTTCCAAACCCCCAGACCTAAATTGATCGTGGATATAAATATCCATTGTGGGCAGCTCCATCCAGCCTGGCCTCTGGCATGCCCACTCCTGAGCCCTTACTAATGGCGGCACCAGAGCACAAGGAGTGCCCCCATTTCCCTCTGTCTCTCCAGATCCTCCCTTTCTTTAACAGTGCTACTCAGGTTCACTCTTCCATGAGGCACATGCCAGGGTCTTAGGGTCACACAGCCATGGGTTTGAATCCAGGCTCTGCCACATACAGCTGTGGAATCTAGGCCTTACTTAGCCTCACTTGTAAGACGGATTTAATAGTTAGGGCTGTGTGGTAGTTTTCCTGAAGATTAAATGAGAACGTAGGTGCAGTTTAGCATGGAATCTGAAACATGCTATGTGCACACCGCTCTCATGTCTTCAACATGGAGTTCCTGGAGATGGGAACCAGCTCTCCAGAGATGTCCTTGGATGCTGTCCTGGGTGACCCTAGGGTGAGTCTAGTCCAACTCAGGGAGGCATGTGTGAGGAAGGAGAGGAGCAAGAAGAAAATTCAGAGGCAGGCACAAAAAACAAGATTAACTCTGAGCTCATTGCTGTGGGGGTGGGGAGACATAACCACACCAGCCCCCACATCCCTCACTCCCCTTTCCTCCAGTCATGAGGACTTCGCAGCTATGCTTATCTTTCAGGCCAAGCATGAGGCTCACTGTGACCGATCACCACCATCATCACTGGGGAGGGCAGAAGATCAAATCTGCCCCAAGTTTTCTCCAACCGAGATGGCTCTGGCCATTTCTCTTCCCCAAGTGATCCTACTCTGCAGCTCATAGTCCCCACTGTACGTTATAAAAATCGGTGGTTGTCTATTAACAAATAAATTGTTTGTTAACTAGCTTATAATTAATTAAAACAATATTCATTAATAAATAGAAAGGTGGAAATGTATGAAAAGAATGAGTCTCATCTTAATAACAGTAATAATAACAGCTGACCTTTATTGCACTCTTACGACCATTCACAAATTCAATAACAAATATATGCATGTTGAAACTGGGACTGCTAGGGTCCTCTCCCCTTTAAGGTAGCCTCTTTTCTCACACTCTGGACCTCTCCACCTTTCCTTTCCAGATGAACCTCTCCCAGATTTCGTGATCAGTAAGAAATACAATAAGGCCCAATAGGTCTCAACACAAACAGTACAGATTGAGGAACAGATGAGCCAACATACAGCCTCAGCCAAATTCAAGCTCTAAGATGCAGAAATGACGGGTTGCTCTAGCCAATCATCTTAAATATTTTTCTTCTCTTTAACTCCACTACAAAAAGATTTTTAACCTCGACTCTCAAACAATTCAATTATGCTTTAATTAAATCTTGGCTTATCAGCTGAATTATTTTGATAACACCAGAAACAAGACAGTGACAGGCACACAACAGGGATTTTCGACATACCAGGTAGTATTCTTCCAACAAGAGCATCTAACAGCCAAAAGGATTCTTCTTCATTCTTCGTGATAAGAATCAGATATCCCGCTATAAAATTCATTCCCTGAAATTAGAAAAATGAGACACAGAAATTCACGTCAAGTTTTACACCATCATGAGATTCTATAATTGTTGGGCTACTAACTACTAATTTTCCATTACCCTTGGTCTTCCCTAAAACTTGCATAATTCCAGAATGAAATTTTAGTAGAACTTTATAGAGATACTAAGGATCTGCCATCTAGTAATGCATTTAGTCAAACCTACATGAAAAGGCAGAAAAAATAAAATGATTAAAAGATACTCTTCTGAATACTGCCTTAGAACACTAGAATCAAAGACTCTTCAAGTATTGGTAACCTAATGATAAAATACAACTTACAAATTGGTTTCTAAAAAAAAAAAATTAATCTAATAGCATGAAACTCTACATCAGAGAGGAAACTATACCAATGACCCTATTTCATAAAATCCATAAGGAACATGGTGTGACACACGGGACGTTGAAAGAGACTTTTGTGATGGAAACTCGTTGGGGAAAATTCATGGCGCACACTAGCCAAAGGGCAAATGTTGCTAAAATACTTGAAGTATGTGACTCTCTTATCTGAGGACAGCAGCTAGACCCGGGGAAGAAGCAATGCAGGTGATGCTTAACAACAGGGACTGGGTGACTGGGTTTCAGATGACTTCTGTCTTCTTTCTTCTAAAATAAGTATGGATTTCCCTACTAATAAGAGAAAACTCCAACTTTTGTCAACCAACAAGATAAATATGGACACAGTCACCACACAGGGAGAACGTCATGTGAAGAGGAATGCAGTGATTGGTTGATGCGTCTAAAAGCCACAGAATGCCATGGCTTGCCAGAGACCCCCAGCAGCTGGGGAAGGAATCAGCAACAAGTTCTCCCACAGCCTCAGAAAGAATCAACGCTGGTGACTTGATCTGGGACTTCTGACCTCCAGAAACGGGAGACAATTAATACTTGTTGTTCACGCCTCTCAGCTTGTGCTACTTTGTCATGGCAGCTCCAGGAAAATAATACAACATATGTGCACTTGCATGTGTATGTGTGCGTGTGTGTATGCACACATATATATTCCAAAAGCCAACAGAGCGTTGACATCACTAATATTTAAAATTGTGTGGTTTATTTTTTTAAGGTATTTTTAAAATCCACAAGAACAGTAACTAGAATAATGTTAGGGCAATTTCTCAACCATCTTGCCTCCCCATCTCCTAAAGGCCGAGTCCTGGTTTCAGAACAAGTTAACAACAGTAATAAAAGCTGAGAATGACAAGAATTCTGTCTGGGAAGAATGGACTCCTCCCAGCTTTATCTTGCTGCAGGCACTGCCTCCAGGTACTAGAGCAATACAAAAACACAACCTGCTCAATTATTCAGGTGAATCTTAGTAGTAGCTACAATGCTTCTTTGCTGCGGGTCTTTTCAAAAGGATTTGCCTCACTCCTTCTCCTGTTTCCCGCCTTTCCTCTCCAGAGCCCAGAGCCATGCCACATGCTGTCCATGTAGGACTGCAAGTTGCGAAAGCAACACCCACTGCACAAACAAGTGTCCAAACCTTATTAAGGATCCACACACCCCTGGCTCCCTCGCCTTTATGACAAGCTTCTCCCACAACTGTTAGATGTCAATTTCCCATCACTATGGGTTTCACTCACCTCCTCCCAGGAAACCTTTAGACAAGCTTCAGGCTCTGAGAGCATGGGAAGTGTACAGACTCAAAGGTAGGAAAAGCCACACCCATCCTGTGACATCCCTGGGCTCATGCTTGCAGCCATGGCGACAGCAGCATTCTGGGTAACAACATCCTGTTGGCAGCTCCTGCCAACATCCAGCCTGGCACACCTGGCAGCTCAGGCCTCGCAGGCCTCCAGGGAGCTCAGAGAGTGAAAAGGTTCATCTCAGACGAAGTGCACACACGCACCCATGGAGGGCACAACTGCTTCTGCTCCTAACTCAGGCTCTTCGTTATGAATAGAAGTGTACCTTTGATACACTCCAGACTGAGAAGGCTTCAGGGAGGAACAAGAAATGATTCTTCCCCACCTCACATGTGCTTCACGCAAAAAATCCAAACCACAATGACTGAAGGTGGCAGGCGATGAGGCATACCATTACCTCTAATTGCAGGAAATATCTGACTCCAGAAATAACCTCAGAGGAACACCCCCACATCACACATAAGTGCAAGCGCACTATGCTCACGCACACAAAATTGGCACTGAGGTGATAAGGTGCTGGTTACGTTGTGTTCTAGAAAATATAGCCCTGTGTTCACTTAAGTTACTTCCTACCTGCTTCCCAATTTCCTACCCTCACCCCCTCTCACTGTAGTCTGATATCAAAAGAAATCATTAAAGGGGCCAGCCGAGTGGCGCGATGGTTAAGAACTGGCTTGGGACGCCAGAGGGCCCCGGTTCGGATCCCACATATGAGGGCCAGTGACACTGCCCT
>NW_017731441.1:3364409-3369090 GCF_001890085.2 Hipposideros armiger
ACGACAGCAACTTGTCTGTTCCCCTTCCCCCAACTCCCCAGCACTGTTCCCATCCCCCCAATTCCCCAATAAAAATCTTTAATAAAAAAAAAAAAGCCAGTGAGCCTATGTGATGACGAAATTGGAGGAAAAATAAATTATAGTCCAAAAATACTAGCATCCCTAGACAATTATTAGAGTTCGACACCATGAAAGAAAACTCTGGCGTGTGACTTTACGACACATGGTAGCTGACTCTTTAAGTCCCCGTGTGTTACTGTCAGGCACAAATCCCTTCAGCAATTATCCTACTGTATTATGATTGCTTGCTCAGAGGCCTTCTCACTTTCCTTGAAGGTTTCTTTTTTTTTTTTTTAGCTGAGCCATCCTGCCACCTGTTGGCAGCTCAGCTGCAGCTCAGCTCGGGCCGGGAATCGAACCAGCGACCCTGTTGCTCAGGGCTCGCACTCTTGAGCGAGCTCTTAACCAACTGAGCCACTCGGCCGGGCCTCCTTGAAGGCTTCTTCATGGAAGAAATCTAGTCTTTCTATTACCATTTATTTTCCTTACTAGCTAGCTAGGAACGCAAATATTTGCTGAATGAATTAAAGACAATGTCCTCCCCTCATGAACGCTTACGTTTTGATTTTCCTTTGAGAAAAATATAATTTCAAACTGATATCAGTTGGTGCATCTTTAACAATGTTCATTTCTTCATCAACATCACTTCAAAGACTGGGTGCAAACACAATTTGGGGAATAATGTCCACTCCTCCTCCTCCTCCTCCTCCTCCTCCTCCTCCTGCCTGGGCTGCCATCCACCCGAGGGACGGACACTGCACGTCACCTGTCCTGATGGCTTCCTCTAGGCTGTCATTCCTCTCTCCTTGGAGAAGTCGGTGGTAATAGCCAGGGTTCCGGTCCATCTGGGCCTGGGCTCCACTCACCCCCATCCAGACGCGGGCCCGGTGCTCGAGGGGAACACCTTTCCGGATGTAGCGCTTCACTGAAACAGAGAGAGGGGACGGCTTCAGAAGAACAGACGAGCATTTCCCAAGGTCAGAAAGATCATGGAGGGGCCCTTTAAGCAAATGGCACTGATTCCAATGCTTTTAGCTATTTCTCTCCTTAAATCAAACATTAAAAACATGCAAAACTTCACACATCTCCACCAAAACTGGTACATACACTCCCTCCCAACTGAGCACAATCGGGCAGGAGCCTACAATAACCTCTGATACTCCTGCTCCACTGTCCACACGAACAGAAGCCAAATATCATGCGTGATCTCTATGAATCAATAATTTCCCAGGCAGATGAGAAAGATTTGTGAGACTAATACTCAAATTAATTACAGGAAGCCCAGGGGTGCTACATTATGCTATTAATTGATCTTCATTTAACCCCCTCCCCCAAACAGTTCATTTTCAAAACAAATATTCACAGCTTTGTTGTTTTCCTTTGGTATTATAATTTTTTTTAAAAAGAAACCACACTTTAGAAATAAAAGCTGGTACAATTAGTGAAATTCCACAAGCTGCCATAAAACAAAAAATCTGAGGCACTAACTGCATTTAACAAAACAAAACAGAATGATAGGAATAACATTCTAGGTTAGTCAAGAAAAGCACTACTGATAAAACCTTATTAACTCAAATTCCAAGGTAACCCACAACTGATGATATCTGTATGTAAGCACCTTAAAATGGAATTCCAGGAGGCCGAGCCTCTTGCACCCGCCCACTCCTAGAAGGGTATGTGGGGGCAGTAAATGTACACTAAATATTTGCAGAATGATGCAGGGATGACAAGGGAGGGCCGGGAGGAGGGAAAGAACAGACTAATACCATCCACCAACAGCCAAAGAAAACTTAAGAAACTCTCTTTGCCAGTTTAGAAGTACATCGAAGGATCACATCTTGGCAAGAACATCGCTGTACACTTGGTCTATTCATACTGTTATGGGGACATGGAAAATATAAGCTTTACTTTTTTAAATCTATCAAAGACACTAATAATTCAGCCTGACCTTCCCTCTAACTTAGTATGATTTATACTGAAGTTTGTCTGTAGGTCTCGTGACCCCCCAGAGGGCATCATGACCAGGAATGACCTGAGGGAGTTGTTCATCATTTGCTGATGACCAGCAAGGGAAAGAAGGGTCAGCCCCAACGCTGGATTATTCTAACTTAGATGGTAGCAAAAGGAACAAACACGCAAAAATCCATGGGACTTCTACACACTAACAAACTGAAATAAAAAAAACCTGAAAATAGTGTCATTTACAATAGCACCAAAAATAAAAGGAGAAATACTCAGGCATAAATCTAACAAAATATCTGCAGGATCTGAAAGCTGAATGCTGCAAAAGAAGTCAAAGACGACCTAAATAAGTGGAGAGCGATAGCATGACTACCATGTTCATGGATTAGAAGACTTCATATTATTAAGATGTCAGTTCTTCCCAAATTGATCTATACAGTCAATGCAATTCCTATTAATGTTCCAGTAGAACTACTGAGTTGGTCATGACAAGCTGATTCTAAAATTTATGTGCAAAGGCAAAGGGACTGGAAAAACCAAAATGATTTTGAAATGAAATTGGAGGAGACACACCATCTGATTTTAAGGCTTACTACAGACTTATAGTAATCAAGACAGTGTAGTATTGGTGAAAGGATATACACATATATTAATGGACTATAAGAAAAAACCCAGACATAGACTCACACCACTAGAATCCATTGCTTTTTGACAGAGTTGCAAAGGAATTTCAATGTAGACAGGAGAGTCTTTCCAACAAAGAATGGCCAAAATAAAAAACACCAACAATATGAAGTGCTGACAAGAACGGGGCCCAGCAGGAACTCTCATTCATTGCCAGCGGGAATGCAAAATTGTGCAGCCACTTTGGAAAGACAGGTTACAGTTTCTTACAAGTTAAACATACAGTTACCGGGTGATCCAGCAGTCCCACTCCTAAGTGTTTCCCCAAGAGAAATGAAAGCTTAAGTTTACACAAAACCCTGTACGTGAACCGTTATAATGTTGGCTTTACACATCCTGAATGTCCTTCAACTGATGAACGGATAAAAAAATTGTAGTACACCATACAATGAAATATCCCTCAGCAATAAAGAATGATCTATTGATACATCCAAGATCACAGATGCATCTCAAATGCATTATAGTAAATGAAAGAAGCTAGACTCAAAAGGCTACAAGCTCGGGCTGGCCGAGTGGCGCGATGGTTAAGAACTGGCTTGGGACCCCAGANGCCGAGTGGCGCGATGGTTAAGAACTGGCTTGGGACGCCAGAGGGCCCCGGTTCGGATCCCACATATGAGGGCCAGTGACACTGCCCTCCAAAAAAAAAAAAAATCATTAAATAGACGTTTTCCTGCTTTTATAACTGGGAAATAAAGTCACAGCTTGTGCAGGTATTATGACTTAGGGAGTTGATAAACTGGATTGATAAAGAATACTTCATGTACACCTGGAGCGTGTCCCTGTTGTAAGTCTGTGGGGTGTCGATCGTTTTCACTTTCCTGGGGGCTTACCTGGCAGTACCCCACACCTTGGTTGTGGTGCCCGTAAGCCAACAGCACATTGTACAGGGTCTTTTGTAAACAGGGATCTGCACTCTTCCGGAATTTTACATTGTCCGGGAAGGTCCTGTTCATATCTGCAGGGAAATTCATGACACAGAATTATTCAAAAGGTGGAAACAGAAGACGGGTCTGTGATGTGCCAAAATCCTCCATATGTCTACCCCTAAGGCAGGCTCCAAACCCCATGTGGTGAAATGCTGGGCTCTGCCTAAGGTTTAAGAAATTATTTCAACTCTGGTTATGCATTTGAATCACCCCCAAAGAGCCTGGCTGCCCTTCACAGGCAAGGGGCGCGTGCAGCCTCCACAGTCAAGGTCCTGGGCGACTGGAGTCAGGAAGGACGTGGAAGGAGTCCCCTGGACCCTCTGTGTTTAACGGGGACAGCTTCAGTTTGGGAAGATAAAATGGTAAATTTTATGTTACGTATATTTTACCACAATAAAAAAAAAAAAATTTTGTCCAAAAAAGGCTGGCACTAGACAGAGCCTCTAAATTCATTTTCCAAACAGCAACATAATATTTTATTTAATATGCTCAGCCTCCCTTGAACCTAAGGCTTCTTCCCAACCTGTATCAGCATTTCTGGCCTTACTAAGTGCCACCTCTGGGCTGTGCCTGCAAAGCCGGTGATAGTTTCTGTTCTGAAACCTCTGGCCGTGGTTTGTGAGCAGTCAGGATGCAGCCGGCAAGCTCAGCTGCTACAGCTCTTCTCTGCCCTGGCACCTGCCCTGAGGATGTGAGGACCCCCCCAGGGGCTGACAGTGGACTGAAGGACCCCCCATTCCTCATGCTGGGACACACCACTCTCTCACTGTCACAAGTCAGTCCAACCTCTCAGCACTTTAAAGTAACTGGATTTTTTTAATTAAGTATTTTGTGTTTAAATTTGTGTTTCTCAAAAACTATTAGAATCAGAAAGGCAGATGTATTTCCTAACTATCTCATGATTCAGTTTAGGTTAAACATTTTTTTGAGCACTTTGAACTTTAAAAAGCCAGTGAGGGCCGGCCGAGTGGCGCGATGGTTAAGAACTCGCTTGGGATGCCAGAGGGCCCCGGTTCGGATCCCACATATGAGGGCCAGTGACACTG
>NW_017731441.1:3372820-3377880 GCF_001890085.2 Hipposideros armiger
GCCAGCAGCCGCAGTGAGCGGCCATCCAGAAGCTGGTGACTGATCTGCCTCGCCCGGGAAGAGCGCAATGATGGTGCCAACTTGGGCCAGTGAAGCCAAGTCCTCCACAACTAGACTGAAGAACATAACGACAGCAACTTGTCTGTTCCCCTTCCCCCGATTCCCCAGCACTGTTCCCATCCCCCCAATTCCCCAATAAAAATCTTTAAAAAAAAAAATGCTACAAGCTTTATGATCCCATTTATAGGACGTCCTCGGATGGCTGAACTACAGGAATGAAGAGCTCAGTGGCTGCCTGGGGTGGGGGCGGGACTGACTACAAGGGAGGGCAGGAGGGAATTCTCAAGGTGATGACCTATATATATTTTAAATCTTACCTATGGTGGGGGTTACGACTCTGTGTTTATCTAAACTCATAGAACTGCACACCAATAAGAGTGAATTTCACTGTAAATTCTAAAAAGTAATTGAAAAATATGAAGTAAAAAAAGGGGAAAGTTGCAAAATGGTTAAGCCCCTCACTCTGGACTCAGGCACTGGCTCTGCTGTGACTTCCTAGCCCCAGACATTGAGCAGGCCTCAGTTTTCTCATCTGTAAAATGGAAATAAAGCACTCAGCCTAGTACCTGAAATACAGTCAGGGCTCAATGAATCTTAGCCATTGTAACAATGATAACAATGCCCAGAAGTTTCAGAAAACAAAGGCTTCTATTGCTTTTAGATATTTGTAATCTGAACTTAAAATGTTTCTTCAGAAAAGAATGAAAATAATTTACTTGGCCTCAGACTGACACTTTCCCAAGGGCAGGGCTCACCCACAGGTCATCACTGATGTTCGCAGAAGTGCAAAACCTTAAGGAAAAACAGTGGGGAAAGTTTTTTAAAAAGAAGCTACACCCTAGAGAATTAACTCCCAACTGTCTGCCTCAATTTATTTCTAATTTCGATTGTGCTGATACTCGAAGCCATGAGATCTAGAAGCAGCAAGTGGTTATGAGGCGTTTCCCCTTATAGAATCCCTTCACACCAAGAGAGGAAATGAACAGGTTAAATAAGGAGAGGTGCTAGACCAAGGTAGGACTAAGTTTGTTGAACTCCGTCTTCAAGGTTGAGGGAGAAAAGAGCAAGCCGTCTCAAGGGCTCCTGTTGGATATTTGCTATGGACAAAAGAAAATATTCATTGTATCCTCAAATGGCATAATCAAGCAGCATAAGTTATCGCTATCATCTGAAGACATGCTGAATGCCAAGATTTGTAGATACTTGTGTCACTGAGGCCATCGAGATAGGCAATACAGATGGAAGTCCTCCCTCTAAAGGAGGAAAAACATGGGAAGGACCAAAACAGCAATATAAGATGAAAGGGCAGGATCAAAAGGAGATTTCAAGGTGTGCGTGCTGATATTTAAGGGTGGGATTCTGAAACTGAGCTCCTTGGCTATAAATGTCCATACTGTGGGTCCGACAACCCTTACCATGTCTTCCCCGGGACGCCACATACCTGACTACACGACAGTCAGCCTAGAAATGTGTGGCAGGTAAAAACTGGATTCCCATTGCTGGAATCTCGTCCGGTCTTGTTCATGCCTAACAGCCCACTCTTTAGAGCGCTGCCAGTGCTAACAGGTTCCCTGACCATCACACCTGGAAACCACACCAAGCTCCAGCGGTGACACTCTGGATCACAGAACCCTGGAAGCCTACACACTCTCGCTGAACTAATGTGTGGCCCCACTTCCTGAAACAACATCAGGCCACTTGGCTGTCCAGTTCACCCTGACGCTGAACCCCCACAGGCTGAAGGCTCGCCAGGAATCAAATATATTTGCTCCCAAACATATTTGCCAATTATATTTGTTACCATAATCACACAGTTGAATTAACATTACATAAATCAAAGAAATATTAAAGCAAGAAAGGGTTGTTATTTCAACAAAAACCAAATTAAATTTTTAGAAAGAGTTGATAGTGACAGATGCTCAAAGCAAAAGCAAATAGAAAACAAATTTTTTTAATTAGGTGTAAGATAACTGCAAAAGACAGGGAACAGAATGAACGTCTGGGAGGAGTCTGCATTCAGATTGCTTTTATTCATGCTCTACTTGGAAAAATACCAATACTGGAAAATAGAGACAATGAATTGACAGTGTGGTTTCTGCAGGAAAGATACAGAATTTAAATTAGTGGACCCACCCTGTTCAAAGAAAAGATGATAGGATAGAATCAAACGACAAAGTCAAAAATAGTAAAATGAACATGAATTCGTATTTTATGTGAAAACAAAGGGTTTCTGCACACACATACATCTTGTAGGGATTCTCTGCTTTACCTGACCTCTGGGTCAGCAGTCCAGAGTAAACCATGTTGGACAGGAGGCCTTCTCCTGCATTAAAAGCAAACCGCAGACCTGTGGGTGTGCTTGCTGCATTTGTACGTGTGTGTGTATGTGTGTATGTGTGTGTGTGTGTGTGTGTGTGTGTGTGTGTGTGTGTGTGTGTGTGTGTGCATCCACCCTATTCCTGGGAAGAGACGCACAGACAGTGGTCACCTCTCTGGGAGGCTGGGGCCAGGGTTAGAAGAGAAACTCAATGTCACTTCACACCTTTTAGTGTGACTAAGGTGTTTTATCATGTACATAAATTATGTTTATTTTTATATACCTGTATGTAACTTAAAACAAAAAGCTAGTCAACTTTTAAGAATAAATCAAAAGGAAAAAAATAAAGAAGATGTGCGATTGGAAACACGTTAACACACAGGGGTCGTTCAGGGATGGGCATCAGCATATATGATTCATGTCAGATGCACACAGAATATTAGCCTCAGGGGTCTGTAAAGCAACAAAGGACCAACCTTTAAGGTCCCTTCCAGCTGATTTTATGAAATGCTAGTTTACCTGAGTTTTTACTAAACACTCCCAATCAGTAACAGCCTTGAGGGAGGGCTGGGTCAAGGAACAGACCGGTGGCCCAGTGTCGGGACAGCCTCCCTCCTGTCTGACCCACACCCTACCAGAGAGCAAGTTCCCCGATCCACTTGCCTACACTCAGCCCTTTCAGTCAACTCCACAAGTATTTCCCAAGCACCTACTATATGCTGGGACCACTCTGGGCCCTATTCGCTAGCTGCTTTAAAGGCAAAAATCGACCTCTTCAGCCCCTTGCTCATAAATCCTTTTACAGTTCACTTCTCTCTGCTGGTCATGTGACGAGTGCTTACATGTGGCCCCATGCAGACTGCCTGGCTCCATCTCCAGCCCTTCCTAAGCACATCCCTAATAGTCTGGTCACACAGATGTGTCCCTTGCAGCTGACCCCTGTCCTCATCCCTTAATTGTCAACAATGTCCTATTTCAGGAAGCCCCCTATACACCCCTGAGCCATTTATCTGAGTTCCCTTAACTCCCCCATCACATTCCTACCAGTGCCCTCACCACCTGCGCTGAGGATACCCACTAAACACTTCATTCATTTAACAAATACTGAAGCAAGTATCCCAGCCAATCCCTGCTAGCAGGGAGGGATCTTTGATTGCAGCAGGGGAAACCAACGATAAAGTTAAGAGCTGCACTGCGCTAGACAACAAGGAGAAAATGAGCAGGGAAGGGGTAGGAAGTGTGTCGATGTGTGGTGTGATGGAGGACGTGCCATTCCAGACAGGAGTTCAGGAAGGCCTCATGGAGGTGGCATGCAAGTCAACACCTGAAAAAGACCAAGCATATGGGGTGGGGGGGCTGGAGAACCTTAAGGGGAGGCAGGGGCAAGCTAGGGGTATGCCAAAGGAAAAGGGAGGAAGCCTGAGAGGGGAGCCTCCAGGCCTAGAGTGCAAGAGGGACTGGATGGGGCAGAGGAGGTGAGGAGGGATCCAGGAAGGACTGGCTTTCACTCTGAGGGAAGCGCTGAGAGCTTTGTCACAGGAATGGACACGTGGAGAGCCCTGGGCAATCTCATTTTGAGGAGCAGGAAATCAGTTTTCTTCTGGAAAGAAGGTATGGTCCATTCATATCTGGCAAGCAGGCCCACCTCAAAGAGAAGAACAGACGTCCCTGTACCTTCACAGTGCAAGTTCTAGCTGAATTCAAAGCTTTCAACCTCAACTTTCAGCCTGCATAGGACAAGCACCTGCCTTGTAACCTCCTGGTCTCTGGAGCAGCAGGAAATATACACACGGCAGACTCCAGGCCCCAGACTTAAGGCAGCCTCTGGGGTAAGGGACCTCAGGAATCCAGAACCCCTCTCCTCCCAGCAGCATTTGTCAGCCAGTGACCTGTTTGTTGAATGGTGGACCAAGCTCCAAACTCACCTGTCATACTTTTCTGAACACTACTACTTCCCTTTAGAAGTTTAGACCATTTTATTGCTCTTCTAGTGAGTATCACCAGGTAAGTGGAAAAATATTCTTCATAAGCTGCATAATCAAAGTCTTCAGGTCTTTCAAATCCATATGGATCAATCCTACAACACAAAAACAAAAACCCTGCAACCCCAGAATAAAGTTCCGTGCGCACGTGCGACCTGTGGCACAGAGCGACCGGGCCCAGCGCAGGGCCCTGCCTCCGGGATCCTACCCCCGGGTCCTGCCTTCTGGTCCCCGCGTAGGGGGCAGAGGGGAGCGGCGGCCCGTCCGAAACCGTGACCGACACACGCGGGGCGCACGCTGGTCCATCCCCAAGCGCAGAAAGGGACCGCAGGCCGAGCGCAGCGGGGGCGCACCCAGCCCACAGACGCGCAAACGTCGGCACCTCCACCGCCGCATCCTTCCACTCCCCGCACCCCCAAATCCTGCACTCTCCCAACCTTATATCCCCGAATCCCACACCCACGACTCCCACACGCCCGTGCTGGGCGAAGGGCGTCCAGGTTCCTTCGCTCCCACCTGGGGACACGGTCCCGCGCCGCCTGTGCACGCTCCGCGGGCTCCATGCAGAAAAGCTGTGTGGCTGCCCTGACTGCGGCCGGGTAAGGGTGCCAAATCCACCTCCCGGGACTCCGGGTAGCTAGAATCCTTCCTCCGCGGCGGGCGCCGGGAGGCGGTGCTGGGGGGGTGGCGCGGGGGGGCGG
>NW_017731441.1:3382831-3389319 GCF_001890085.2 Hipposideros armiger
GGCAGCCCAGCTCCAGGTTGAGCTGTTGTTCAGCATCTTAGCTGTAGAGGGCAGTGTCACTGGCCCTCATATGTGGGATCCCAACCGGGGCCCTCTGGCATCCCAAGCGAGTTCTTAACCATCACGCCACTCGGCCGGCCCCATTCACCGTATGTTTTGATTACACCTCGTATGTTTGTGTATGTGTGTTTGTATTATATATTATATATTATATTATATATATTATAATATATAATATATAAATATTTGTTGTTTTTAATGGAAACTGACACTGTTGAACTTTCTGAGCCCTGTGATCTTGGAAAACAGCAAAGGTTAAAAAACACCGCTTGGGCCAGCCAAGTGGCTCAGCTGGTTAAGAGCTCGCTTGGGAGCACCAGCTCTGTGCAGCAGGGCTGTGGTTCGGATCCCACACTGAGGGTCAGTGACGCTCGCCCTCTGCAGCTAAGATGGTGAACAACGGCTCGACCTGGAGCTGGGCTGCTGTGGGTCACCGGCGGCGACGGGGTAGGCTGCAACAGGGCCACAGTGGGCTGCCGTGAGCTACGTGAGTGGCTGGCAGCCAGCGTGAGCAGCTGGTAGCCAGTATGAACTACCGGGAGCCGTTGTGAGCGGCCGACCAGTGACCGGCAACCGATTGCCTCCCCCGGGGAAGAGCGCAATGATCATACCAACATGGGCCAGTGAAGCGACATCCTCCACAACTAGACTGAAGAACAAAACAGCAATTTGTCTGTCTGTCTGCTCCCCTCCCCCCAATTCCCCAATAAAATCTTTAAAAAAAAAACAAAAAACCCTTGCTTTGTATTGCCAAAAACAGCTCACCACAGAGTACCCCGGCACCATCTGATTTAGATGAGACACGGGATGTTCCTCTGTTTATCTAGGACAAGGCAGACATAACCCTTCTGCACTCCCTTTTCTGCATCATGGGTCCTGAGCTGGACTGTGGTCCTCACCGATCAGTTGGAACAGCTTCTTTCTCCTGTCACCCTCTGCTGGGGCCAGCAGAGGCTCCTCTGGAGAACAGGAGGCCTGTGGGGAGCCTGCTTAGTCTGCTGTCTCGACTTAGCTTCCACACCCTGCTCTTTCTCACCTGGTTTACTCCTCTCTCTAAAGAAAATCTCTCTGAGACCATGTCTTGAGAAGCTTTGAGAGCTCTCACTATGGCAATAGTCCCCCACCCCTGACCCCCAACATTTGCAATCATCCTTTTGAATAAAATACTAAGTCCAGATTTGTTTTTATTTGACAGAAAAGTATTTATAGGTGAAATTATGTGAAGTGCGGAGCTGGATTTAAATATACTCTAGCAAGAGGAAAAAAAGGAGAGGGTAGATTAAAAAAAGGCAAAATTGTTGAAGATGAATATTGGGTACATGAAGGGATTTTTGTGTTTGTCTGAAATTTTTCATAATTTATTTAAACAGTAAATGAGTCACGCCTTCTCTTGTGGGGGACAAGAGAGGGCAGTAACTGGAAGTCCACGGAACTGGCCCTTCTGTCTTGAGCCTTAGCCTTTACTTTGGCCCCAGCCAGCCTGCAGCGCACCTTTACTCCATGGTCTGAGGCAAGGCCAGCATCCAGCTTTACAGGACTGTTGGGACCGTGGGGATTAATGTGCACAAAACATACACTTCCCACCCAGAGGGTCTGAAGGGGTTCAGAACAAGCCCCTTCAAGATGTACCTCTTTGGGGCNCCGTGGGGCCCAAGGGGACGCAAGGGGCGGGCGCGGAGCTGCACCTGCTCTCGCGGCTCCGGCGGAGGGCGTGGTGGGAGGCCGATGAAGCCGGGAGCCTGGGAGCGGCGGCATTCCTGCCCAGTACCCCTTCCCCAGACCTGAAGGGAAGCGGCTTTGAGAGCTAGGGGATCGGGGGACTAGGGTCGGAGTGGGAGGATGTGGGGCGAGATAGGGGGACACAGAGGGACGGCTGGGGGCGCGGGGCAGATTGGGGGACCCAGGATGTGGCGGCTTGTAGGGTTGCGGGGGCAGGATGGGGACCCGGAGGCGGGATGGTGGGCGTGGGCGGCTCCCGGGTACGGGACGAGGGGGATGGGGCGATGGGAGGACGGGGGTGTATCCCGGGGCCTGCGGGGATGGCTGGGCAGGCGCGCGGCGGGTCCCCCACCCCCAGGCCTCCTAGGCCTCTAGTCAAGGTTGGAGATAAATCTTCCGAGATTCCTTCAAATCTTACTGCCCAGCAAGTCCAAAGTCCAGAGTTCAGACCTGTTTTTTTTTAAATTTGTTTTATGCAGAAAAAGCAAGTCATGTTTTATTTGCTCTCCTTCCGCCTACACTTCAGACCTGAGAATAATATAAAATAGAGAAGATCATAATCTCTGCACCGACCTAGAGAAACCTGTCTCGTCCCTTCCTATCTCCCCAAACCGGATTCGGGGAGGAGGGGCTCCGTTCCCTGCCGCCTGACGCCTCCTTCCAATCCCAAATGCAGTGAGCTGCGCCTTGGAAAATTGCAACCTCGCCAGGAGCCACAGCGTCTGACGAACAGGCTCGCTGTGGCCCAGCAGATGGAGGGAGGTGCTGCGCCCTGTAGGATTGCCATGTGGGGTGACTTGGGGTTAATGGCCTCAGACGTCTGTCTGCTCTACTCCCCAAGCGTGGCAGAAGTGGGGGGCTCTCTCCTCTGGCTGCAGCTTCCCAAAGGCTTGTGTCCAGAATCTTGGGAGCATGAGTCAACTCAGGGTATTTTCTGCAAATGAACAGCAGTGTGATCTGAGCACACAGCTTCATCTGCCTTGTACTTCTGAGGGAAAGCACCACCGAACAAAAGCAGTGTCGGCCATGCCTCCCTTGATACTCCAGGGCTGCCCTGCTTTTGAATTGTATCTCCTTTGGTCCCAGTCCACCATTACACTGTCCTGAGATTTCGATATGATGGCATGAAAACCATGTCTAAACTGCTTTTCATATCTGCGAGGCCATCGAAAATTTGCTAAAACTGTGTCTTTTGAATTTTGCTTGGGATATGTGGTGAGATAAAAGGGGTTTAAGATACTTTAAGACTTAAGGTACTCAGCCCTCCACATCCTAAGGGTCCTTTTTTTTTTTTTTTTTTTAAATGGGCTCAGAACATTAGGCAATCAGGCAAATCAGAAAAACTCCTCTGCAAACCTTCCTGTGTCTGGGAACCCACTCCCAGTCGCCAGCCCACCTTTGAGAAAAGGTCTTTCTGGGACTCCAAATGCACTTTCTCCTGAAGAGTCCCCCCAAGCCATGGCGAGGTTTGGTAGAAATAATGTTCTCAGCACTCCAAGTCTGACAGGGCTTTTGTGAACCAGCCTGGGCGCTTAACATTGGTTTTTCAGGAATGTTCCATCTATGAGCTAAACAGGGAAACTGGAAAGTAATTTGTGAAACTTAAATTGTGCCCCTAAATTGGGGATGTTGCTGTGTCCATTTTCATGCTTCTCCAAACCCTAGAAGACTATAGGAAATGTATTGCTCGGGTAAGCCTAATTCCAAATGCCAGTTCTGCCAACCTTCTTTGTTAGCTGGTTCTAGGAAAATTCTTCAAGCTTTCAGCTCAGTTTACAGCATTTTGGTTTTGAAAGACACAGTGTCACTTCTTTCAAAGACCCCTGATCCATGTTCTGACCTCTTTGGCACATTCCCAGCAACAATGGTTCTTTCTCCTGAAGATGAAAGTCCACATATAGGGTGACTTATCTTTACAACAACGTGGAGGATTCCTCTAGGCCCACACTACGTTTGCCTCTCCTGGATCTTACAAAACAGAACAGGCACACAGTCACCTCTCCTACCCCCACTCCAACCTCACTCCTGTCCTCTTGTTTTTGTCCTGTTCCCTTCCTTTGCAGTCTGCTGCCAGTATACTGGACTGACTCCCTGAACCCTCTCTCATTCTGACCTTTCTTTGGAGCCCAAACCCCATTTCCTACTTCCTGTTGCTGTTTCTATCTGACATGTCTGACACTCCTGCCCCCACTTCTCTTGTACTCAGCATCTCATGCCCCCAAACCTCCTGGCTTCCAGCCCTGTTAGTCCAGCTCCGCTGCCACTTCCATCTTGCTTGGCACGCCTGGTGGGTACTTCTTGCTTCCTCAAGGCCCCTCTTTACCGTAACTTTTGCCCTTCTCCTGATGGGTATCAGGAGTCCAGCCTCAGGCCCCTCCCACCCAATTCCTCAGGAAACACAGAACAGGAGATACATGCACTTGGACTTGAGTGTGTTGGTGGTTCCCCAGACTGAATGTATTTTCAGGCCAGATAAAACTAGAGTGTGAGCATTCTGTGTCAGGAACAAGTTAGATAAGAGCAGGGCTGCCCTCCAGGAAGAGTGGAAGGAAAGATACACAGAGAGAAAGGACTGGTGCCCAGGGCAGGCGAGGATGATCAGCAGCCAGAAGGCAATAAAGTTAGAAAGGCCTCCAGTGGTCTAAGGGCTGTTGTACATACACACCCCCAACCTGCCCTCATTCCTTTCCGCAACATCTGCCCGAGCTCCCCCCTTAGGAACAGGAGACAAACCCATGTGTCCTCCACCACCTCCACATGCTCTGAGTGTCCTGGGCACCTTCCTGGCCAGGCTCCCATTCCTCAAATCAAGCAGTCATAATGATCCAGATCACATCCGGAGTGGGAAAATCAAATTGTGCACACACCCCAGGAGCGAGTGTGCAGCCTGTGCAGAAGGCAGTCAGCTACTGGTGTCCCCAGCACACCTCTTCCTGGTGCTCCTGGTAAGGCTGTGTGGTAAACCTGCTTTGCATCATTAAAGCTTCTGGGCACTGTGGGGGCCACTGTCAGTCCACTGTGTAAGAATTCCCACACAGAGAACCCAGTTCCTCTGGGGAACTTGCACTGAGAGCCTTGAGGGCCACCACCAGCATCTGTCACCACTCAACAGATGCCCTTCTTCCTGCAGGAATTCCGATTCTCCTTGTTTGATTGTAGAAGCTGCTGGGGTTGCCCATCCCCCCAAGACTAACAGAATATCTAGGTGATAGTCTTAAGACCTGTGGGTGTTGGGGAGGTAAACAGCAATGTGAGGCAAAGGATGCCCGGTGCCACCGTGGGTCTTCTTGCCAAGTCTTTGGACCTGAAGCCAGCCAGTTAAGCTTCTATGCATGCTGTCTGATCTCAGAAACCGTGGGTAGCAGGGAAGGATGGCTTAGCCAAATTACAGCAGTGTTGCTCAGATGTTGGCTGTAGGACCCACGTCACCTGGGGACTTTGTGACACGTGGATCTTAATCCACAGGGTGGAGCCAGGGGGCCTGAGATGGCATTTCTACAAGCTCCCAGGGCTGATCCCTGAGCCAGGGTCTGTACAACAACGTGACCTGGCGTCCAGCAGCAGGCTGGATGGGGATACTATTATAGATGAAAAGAGGCTTGAAAGAGGTGACTGCCAGATGCTACACATGGCCAAAAAACCAAGAGACAAGACGCTGTTGGTGACTGGAAGGAAATTTAACACAGACTGGAAAGTAGATGAGAGTAAGGAACTATTAATAATATCGAGTGTGTTAATGATACTTAGGTAATATTGTTAAACCCTTACTTGATATATGTGAGGTGTGATTAAAAAAAATATGATGAATGCTGCTGCCAAGTGCCATCCAATGGAAAAGCAGGGATCTTCAATATAGAAAGCGGCGCGTCAAACCTTAGTAACAGTGTGTGACAAGTTTCAACTTGTTCGGTGCAGTCAGTCGGGTGTAGGAAGATGTGTTAAAGTGTCCCATAGTGCCGGCCGAGTGGCTCAGTTGGCTAAAGCTCGCTCAACAGTGTGAGATCTGAGCAACAGCAGTTCGATTCCTGGCCTGAGCTGAGCTACCGCTTAGCTGCCAACAGGTGGCAGGATGGCTCAGCTTAAATAAATAAATAAATAAATAAATAAATAAATAAATAAATAAATAAATAAATAAATAAATAAATAAAGTGTCCTGTAAATCATCTTCCATCATGACAATGCTCTGTGTCACACATCGCTTCTGGTACGGCAATTTCTGTTAAATAAAAACATTACAATGTGTCCTCATTCACCTTATTCACCAGATCTGGCACCATGTGACTCCTGGCTCTTCCCCAAAGTCAATATGACCATGAAAGGTAAACGTTTTGAATAGATTCAGGACATTCAGGCAGCCACAACAGTGCAACTAAAGACACTCACGAAAGAGGACTTCCAGAACTGCTTCAGAAAGTGGCAAGAACAATGGAATAAGTGTGTCCGAAGTGAGACGGAATATTTTGAGGTCGATTAATGGCAATGTGCCTTTTACTGTAATCAATTTTTTAAATTTAAACATTCACCGTATGTTTTGTTTTTTTTTTAAGATTTTTATTGGGTAATTGGGGGGATGGGAACAGTGCTGGGGAATTAGGGGAAGGGGAACAGACAAGTTGCTTTCGGTTTTTGTTTTGTTTTGTTTTGTTTTTGTTCTTCAATCTAGTTGTGGAGGATGCTGCTTCACTGGCCCAAGTTGGCACCATCATTGC
>NW_017731441.1:3391439-3399970 GCF_001890085.2 Hipposideros armiger
CAGTGAAGCAACGTCCTCCACAACTAGACTGAAGAACAAAATGACAGCAACTTGTCTGTTCCCCTTCCCCCAATTCCCCAGCACTGTTCCAATTCCCCAATAAAAATCTTTAAAAAAAAAAAAAAGAAAAAAAAAGATGTACCACTTTGGCATGTGGATTATTTTGAGCTGAAGGCAATTGAGACCCTGAAGCTCATATGAAACTTTCACCTCTTCCTTAAAGAATTTAAATTATGGGCTTGACCATAATAAGAGTTATCACCAGAAAAAACTTTTTATGACTTGTCTATAGGGCAGCAGCAACTACTAACTACTGAACATTTGCTCTTCTTATCATCCTGCCAATGTCCTTCCTCCCCTCTGAAGCCCAAAGGCACATTACTCCACGCTTAGCTCAGAATGTCACATATGCCTCATTTTCCCTTTCAGTTTCTGAACCTCTCATGGACGTGCGGTCTCTCTCTCTCTCGTGTATGAGGGGTTCTCACATGTACATATATGATTAAAGTGGGGCCGTTTTTCTCTTGTTAATCTGTCGCATGTCTGCATAATTAGTAGACCAGTCAAAAGAGCCTTGAGGGCACAGGAAAGTTTCTTTCTTCCCCACAGGTCCTTGTGGGGCTTTTTCCTCCTGCCATTCCTAGAAAGCAAGCAGGGACACATGCAGATGTTACGAGTAAAGAGTTAATGAACTAGGGTGGGGCATAAAAATGATCAAGGTGGGGATATTATGAGGTTTCCAGTGACCCCACAAATTGCCCACATCTCTGAGTGGGAGCTGGGTGCCTTCCTTGAACAAGTGCAGGAGACCTTGTTCTGAGGGCACATGTCCCTTCTGTCCTTCCCGCCCTTTTCTTTGCCTTATAGGTGAGGTCCAGGCCGGGAAAACAGTGAAATAATTTCGTTGGGATCACAAGCAACAACTGGAACTATTCCAAGAACACCAGACCACAGGCTCCATGGATCTTTTTTGTTGGGGAAAGCCACCCTTTCCAAGGCTGCAGTGGGGAAGAACTTGGGTCCTGGAGACCATACGGGTTCAAGTCTCAGCTGATTGCTTCTGGGTGTGTGACCCTCGTTGGGTCATGTTACCTCGTGCACAGAAGGAGTCAAGGAGAAAACAAAAACGGTTTAGCCAGCGTCTGGTGTGCGGAATGTGCTCAGTGAATGCTGGGTATTTTGTTGTTCCTGTTCCAGATCCTCCTAAACTCGGCGGCATCACATACATTTTCTCCTGAGAGGAGACTCCCAGCTAAGAAGGGCCCAGACGCCCCACTGGCCTTACAGATAGTCACCTTAGAGTCTTTTTTCCATGAAGATCTTTAAAGAAGAAAAGCAAGTTAAGGGAGATGGCAGGTCTAAAGTCTTCTTGCTCTCCACTGCACCAGTGTAATTTACAGCTGCAGGGAGACCTATGCAAGTGAGAGGCATGATTATAAAGCAAGGAGATAGGTTTTGAGTATAGTTTATAAGTCAGATTCTTACAGTTGGTTTTCTTTCCCTCATTCTTTCAATATAGATTCAAATGTCAGGTATTTTGTAGGCTCTTGGCATTATAAGAAGCTTATGATTTGGCTATGGAGACAATTTTATAAGAGTGCTACCCATAAGCAAGATTTATCTTTATAATAAGATGAAATGAACATTTTAAAAAGAAAAATATTGTGATACAACATGATATTATGTAATAACTATAATAAGGTTTGTACGAGATACAGCACTTTGGGAAAGGGAGCAGGTATGTCTTTCTGGTCAGGTGAAGGAAGCCCCACCTAGGAAGTGTTGTTTGTCCAGTCCTCATGGACGGCGGGAGTCTGTACTGCAGGACGGCGGGAGGCTTCTACCTCAACCTGCACCCTGACAGACAGGTCCTGGGGAAAGGCAGGGGACACCAGGTGAGGGCAGGTATCACGCTCAACAAACACTATGGTTGTCCCCACCATCCTTTCTCCTCTTCTTCCCTTCATAATAGAACCTCCAAATTTTAGTGTTTCAGCTCTGACCGCTGTAACAATGGACCACAGCCTGGGTAGCTTAGACAACAGACATTTATTTTCTCACAGTCCTGCAGACTGGAAGTCCGAAATCAAGGTGTTGACAGGGTTGGTTTCTCCTGAGGCCTCTCTGCTTGGCTTGTAACCAGCCATCTTCTCCCTGTGTCTTCACATGGTCTTCCCTTGGTGCGTTTCTGTGGCCCAATCACCTTTTCTTATCAGGAGACGAGTCATATGGGATTAGGGCCCACCCTAATGAACTCATTTTAACTTAATCACCTCTTGTAAAGTCCCATCTCCAAATGCAGTCACATTTAAAAATATTTCTACTGTTGAAAAATAATGACATTCTTAACTTTGGAACTTAAGACCAACAATATAAACAAAAAATGTCCCAAATTCATGACACAAAAGTTACATACTCAGAGAAATCCACTTCACTTACACCTGAAATGGGGCTAACAGATTTAGCAAATAAAAATGCATACACAGGGCATCCAGTATGGGACTGACTCACACTAGCAAAGTATTCATGTACACTACTCTTCAGGCTTGACTGACATTCTGTATTTAGCAGGCAATCCTATCCTGAAGGCATATGAAACACTGTGACCCAGATTTCTTGAAACAAGCAGTAAGGAGATATTTTTTCTTTGAGAATTTTTCTTAAAAAGGCCGTTAGTCAGAAAGCACAATAATGTCCTTTGTTTCTCAGCTTTTTTTCTTTTAGTTTTCTAACAGCTTGAGCACCTGCCCCTCTGTCACCCTTACAAAGTTGAGAGTGCCCTTTGCCTTAGATGCAAAGGAGGTCTCACTCTGCTACTTAAACCTAGATTTCAGGGTAAGGGGTATCGGGATTTACTAAGTTAGGAAGCAGTGAGGTGAGGTACAGACCATCCAAGGCCAGTGGGAAATGTTTTTAATACACAAAGGTAAGTATCCACAATCTAGACTAATAACCCAATCCTTAATACTAACTTTAAACTAAATGCTTGAAGCTGGTGTTAGGGTCGTGTCAAAATTGTATATAAATACAAGAACATAAACTTCGAAGGGATTTCTGTGGTCAATCAATTAGTGAAACAAATTGATTCAAGACCCCTGTGATTACTGTAAGGGTAAATGCAAGTCTAGAAAATAAATTTTAATTTGAAATTTCCCCTAGTGCCAAGAGGGAGTGAGAACTGCCTCATCCTCATCTGCATTTCTTTAAAAAACCTCAACACCATGCATGCTCTCACCCTCTTTGAGATACATGTAAAATTTTCTAAAAGTGGAAGCAGCCTCTTGGCAGCTTTGCATCCTAGGATGTCTTTCTTGGGTGTGCAATTTTGTCTTTGAAATGTGAACATGGAGAAGGATCCCCCTGTCTGGAGGGAGGACCTTAGCCAGGAGCTTGTCTGCAAGATGCAACATCTTCTTGTTGAAAAGACAGGAGTTTCATTTCTCCTTTGGATAAAGACAACTGACATGTATGTCATGGGTGGTATCAGCCAGACTACACAAAAGGGTGGACTTCTTTCTGTCTTGACCATCTCTTAGCAAGCTGCCTGTGATGCACACCACATTCTGGTTTTATGCTTATTCAATAATACAACTGTTTCTTTCTCTACCACCTTTGTGGAGAAATTTTCTGGGCTAGGAGGAGATTTCATTGTTACTTTTGTTGGTTAGGTTGACGTGCAGGCTTGGGCATTTTAAAAACATTCCTGAAGTGATTCCCACGGACAGCCATGCTAGGAAACACAGACTTACACCTTCCCCAGAGAGCTGATGTCTCCGCTCAGATCTTTTAAAAGTGCTGAGTTCACTTTCTTTCCTGAAACAAGTGCTGACTCCCAGACCTTTACCTCCGGCTTGCTACCCCTTTTCTGTGCTCTAGTCCTATTTTTTCAACAACCAAATGGACATGTCCACCAAGATACCCAGTGGGAGCCTCCAACTCAATACAGATAAACTGAGCTCATCTCCCCACAAACACTGTGCTCCTCTCATGGCTTGTACCTTGCTTTGGGGCACCACCAATTAATCTGTCTGCCCAAGCCAGAAACATGGGGGTCACTCCACAAAAATACATTATTACAACATTATAAATGCTTGCTGAAATAAATTGAAATCCAGCAGAACTGAGATGAAAAGAAAAGGTCTTCCTCACCAAGCCCTCTCCTATTCCCTTTTTCCAGATGCTTTCCTCTTAAGATGAAAAAATTAATTATGAACTATTTCGTATATATGGAAAAGTGCACAAGAGATACCAGCCCCACCGTCTGCTCTCTGTGGGACTGCACTCTCCCTTTTAAAGGCCTCCTTACAGTGTTGGCGTATGGTCACCTGGAGGTGTCTTTGAATGTAAATTCTTAGAGGCAGGAACAATGTTTGTGGGCCTTTTTGCGCTGTGACTAGCTTCTTGTACCTGAAGTAAGTGATACCTAAAGACATGTTGGTGATGATGACAAATGGAAGCAGAATGACATTATTTGTGAGCTATTTAAACAGCTCTCTGGGTCCGTGTCTGTGCGGGCTTAGCAATACCAGCCATTCCCTGTGAACCACATAAAAGCCTACTTCGGAAAGGGAGAATCCTAGGGCATTGGCTCTCAATCTCACCCCTGTCCTGAAAGAATTCATGCGCTCCATTTAATCAGAGGCAATTTGTCCTATTTTATGACATTTTTACCTCTATGTGAGCATCTTTGAACATGCCCTATCACATCAGTGTCAAATGTTCAATATTAAAAACCAGGCAAGGGGCCGGCCGAGTGGCGCGTTGGTTAAGAGTTGTCTTGTGACGCCAGCTCTGAGCAGCAGGGCCCTGTTTCGGATCCCACATGAGGGCCAGTGGCGCTGTGCCCTCTACATCTAAGATGGTGAACAACAGCTCAACCTGGAGCTGGGCTGCCGTGAGTCGCCGACGGTGGTGTAGGCTGCAGCCTCTGCTGCAGTGGGCTGCCGTGAGATACCATGAGTGGCCGGCAGCCGGCATGAGCTGCCGTGAGCGGCCGTCCAATGGCTGGCGAACAACTGCCTCACCCGGGAAGAGCACAATGGTGCCAATATGGGCCAGTGAAGCGATGTTTTCCACAACTAGACTGAGGAACAAAAAGACAGCAACTTGTCTGTTTCCCTTCCCCGACTCCCCAGTAAAATCTTAAAAAAAAATAAAATTAAAAAAATTAAAACTAGGCAGGAAGAGAGCTTGACCTTACTACAGTGTCCATCTTCCACTGTGGTATGTATATCATGAGTAACCAGTATTTGGTAGTGATTTCTAACTAAAGATGCCCCAACTCTGCTAATTCCGTGGTAACCTGTAGAAGAATGTGTGTCTCATGGTGACATCGCTCAGAGTTGGGGTATTTTTAGCTTAGGATTTACTAGATTTTCTGTAGCTGATATTTGGTCTTCGTGAACATCAACATCATTACCAATTAGGTGTTTCTTTTTTCTCCATTGAGCTCTATCTTAGGAAGCGAAATAGTGTCATCTGCATAATTTGTGGAACAAATGTGTCATAAAAGGTTCAACCAGACAGAAGCTTGCTTTTTTTTTTTCTTTTGATGTTACTGTAACATCCTAAAGGTATTATCAGATTCCTTGGAGGGTTTTGCATAGGTTGAAAGTTGTGATGAAGGGCCTCAGGAACAAATAAGTATAAAGCTAATTTCATGCATTTTCCGTTCCTTCAGGTAAAGAGTCAAGCAAATTGCTCACAATGACTCAAAGGAATTAGTCCCAGGATTTGTTTAAAGGCACTGCTTGGAGAAAGAATAACTGAACAGACAATCTGGAGTGGCAGAAGTTCAGGACGGTGTTTATTTTTAGAGACTTGTTGACATTTCTCAACTACCACCTCCATGCTGGGCGGTGCACCCCGCCTTCCACATGTGGGGGCTGCACGCTCTCAGCTATTCACAAATACAAGTGCAGGAAAGGGACCCGCTGGTGGCTTACTCTCCTCTCCTCCTGAAGGTGCTATTCTTCAGACTTCCAACTTTGATGCATCGCTTTCCAGTCCATCAGTGCAGGGCCATGTAGTGACCTCTCCTCCAATTGTGGTAACATATACTTAACATAAGATTTACCACCATAACCACATTTAAGCATACAGTTCAGTGGCACTAAGTACATTCATATTATTGTGCCACCATCGTCACCATCCATCTCTAGAACTCTCTGATCTTCCCAAACTGAAACTCTATCCCCATTAAACAACTCCCCATTTTTCTCCCCCAGCCCATGATGCCCACCATTCTACTTTCTCTCCCTGCAAACCTGACTACTCCAGGGACCTCATATGAGTGGAATTGCACTGTATTTGTCCTTTTGTAGCTGGCTTATTTCTATTAACAAAATGTCCTCAAGGTCCATCCATGCTATAGTGCAGGGAGGTTTTAAATAGTTTTGAAGCCCACATAACCTTTGTACTCCTGGGAGGTGCTCAAGACATAATTGTGGTTGATTCTATTTTCCTCTTTGAGCCTTTTGGACACATTTCTATCTGGGTGGGACAAGGTATGGTGAGAAGAAATCTCGCTTATGGAGAAGGAAATAGTGAGGGTCATACATCTCCGAGAGGTCCTGCAGGCAGCTGTCTGCTCCTCAATTTTCATGAAAGTCGGAAAGGAGAGGGTGTCCTCAGACTTTTAACCTCCATTTGCCAAAGCCATTGAAAAGAAAAGCATATCTAAAAAAAAATAATATCAGCATAAAATCTGTTGCGTCTTCCTAGGAATTAACTTGAGACTTACAGCCTCCTACAGGACACATTTTTCTCAGGGAAGGTATAGAGAAGAAATACTGATTGGGTCATAAGCTAGAGAGAACGGACAGAATTCAGGAAAAGTAAAAGCCCCACAGTGCTAAGGTGTCCATCAAGAGTGATAGAAAGAATCTGCTGTCATGGGAGGTAAACATAAGCAGTAGAATTTATGCATGTGTCCTCAGCAAAGAGTGTTGATGGCAAACTCCTGCACTCGCTAATGTGGAGGAGAACTAGTGATTTCAGTGTGCCAGAAGGGCACCGTGTGGTTAGTTTGTGTGTCTCTGACCCTGGTTTTGCCTCCCTCCATGTGACCCTGTTATCTGAACTGTGAGGCCTCGGGATGCTGACTGAGTAATCTGGTACCCATGACTTTCTTGCAGACAAAAGAACAAGATGAAGGAGGTGGGTTTACATCCTTGCTGGCACAGTAAAACCCTGTAGCTGACACCTGTCAGGGCAGAGGCAGCAGGTAGAGGCAGAAGCATTTCCCACGGAGGGTCCCATCGGTCAGCTCGGTTATACCACGCCAGTGCCAGAAGCTTCCATCCTCCACAGAAAGGAGGTGCTGAGCCTGGACTGCCAGCTCCCAAATGACAAGGCAGCCCCACACCCTGCTGTAATAATAGTAACGGCTGCACTGTGCCAAGTGATGCTGAGTGCTGATTGCACAGTGCCTAACTCAGTGCTCACACAGCCCCATAAGGTAGGTGCTACGATTCTTATTTAGGGGTGAAGGAAGCTAAGGTGCTTGTGCACACATGCATGTGAGGATCACCACCCCCACCTCGCAGACATCCGTCCCCAACACACACACACACACACACACACACACACACACACACATGCCCACACATCCATGCATATGCACATGCACACCCAAGGAACTTTCCCGAAGCCACGTACCCAGTTTGTAGCAAGGCGGGACTCAAAGCTGGCAGCTGGCTGCAGGGCTCCCTGGTGCCAAGGCCACAGCAGCTCTCTGCTCCCTGGAACTCTACAGGAAGGCCAGAGCCCCCCAAGCCTGGGCTTCTCCGCTGCAGCACAGAGCCCAGCCCCGGGAAGTGTTGGAGGAACCTGCGTGCCTGCACAGAGCCATGATGCACAGTTAGAAGCAGTGATCAGCAAAGTGGTGAAGGTCTCGCGTGCTCTGACCCTCATGTGCTCACTCATTTCATTCTGGGTCTCGCAAAACCCCAGGTGGCAGATCTCAGGGCTGGTCTTACCCTGAGCCCACAGTGCCCTCTGGTGGCCACGGTGATGGCAGTGGCTCAGTCACTCCCCAGAACTAAGGTTTCTGGGGAGGCCCTGGCTGAGGGGCATGTGCACAGTGATGGCCACATGAGTCCTGTCCCTGAGCTGCCCCCACACCTCCTCTGGATGAGTACAGAGGGTGGGCGAGGACACAGGATCCCCCCTCCTCATGAGAGGAGGTCAGGAGCAGACTCACAAGTTGAACTGGACCTATCCGCTGTCTAAGGTGCCGTCAAGAAAGTGTCCTCTGCAACACCAAGATGACTGCATCACAGACTCCATCCTGACAAGCCCTGGACCCATCGATCACATGACCACCAGCAACCTGAAAGGCAGGACTCGTTACTGTCCCAACTTAAAGATGGGAAAGTGAGACCTAGAAGTTTGCTAACTTGGGCAATGTCACAAAGCTGTAAACAGAAGCATAGGGGCTATGCAGCTCCTGTCCGGGTCCCATGACTCTTGAAAACACTGGTACTTAATTTCTGGTCATAAAAATGTCTCAATGCATTTAAATTAACTTA
>NW_017731441.1:3401155-3409934 GCF_001890085.2 Hipposideros armiger
CCCAGAGCAATCTTCCTCTACCCTACTGGAACCAGGGAATAGCTAACTGTCTTCCCCAATGTGGGCCCTGGAACTCCACTGCCCCCACCCTGGCTGTAGGGAGTTCCATGCTGGGTGAGCCCAGCTGTGGACTGTAGACTAAGGACCATGGCGGGGCGGACCATGGGTATGGGCTTCTGTGCAGAGGAGCCAGGATTTGTCTGAGGGGAACTGAAATGTAGAAAAACAAGAAGGGGATTCTCTCTATATACCTCAGTACAAGACTACCTGTGGCCCTGGGCCATTGTAACTGAAGGGGAGCAGTTGCCACTGCAAAATGTGCCTCCTTGGGATATTGAGTATTTTAGGCTGGTTAGTTATAAGAAATAGCAGATGTGGGAGAAGCTCTGAAGACCTGGTAGAAGGTATCCTTTGTTAAAGGTGTGAACAGAAAAAGGGCCACATGTTATACTTGACAAACTCAGGAGACTGAAAAATACCACAGGGGATGGTGTGAACATAAAAATTCCTAACTAAGGTGGGCCATGGCGGGAAGTCACATCTTGAGCTTCCTCATTAAGTTAATTTGTGCCTTTTCAGTGGGCCTGTTCTTTGTCTTTTTGTACCTAAGATAACATCTTTAATCCTTTTTCTGGACCAGAGCTGAAAACTGGAAAATTCTTCATTATTATGCTTATCTCCTGATGACCATCTCTATATGCTGTAAAAAGCTAACTGTTAGCTATCCTGCACCCACCTGTGTGGGAGGAGTACCTGTCTCTCCAATGTACTTTTATCCAATCCCAGAGATTTCCCTTCTTTGCTTTCTCCCACCCCCTTAATCTATCACCAATGGATTTCATGTAACCTTCCTCCTTTGATTTTATGTATAAAATAAACTGCAAACCGCCATTTTGCGAAGCATTTTCTCAATCCGTTGAAATTTTGCTTCCCGGCAATTGTTGACAGTTTGGCTCAAATAAACTCTTTTAAATTTTCTCTTAGGCTGGATGTTTTTTTGTCAACAAAGGATATTTACATTTCTAAGGGAAATCTCCATCTGTAAGGGCGTCTCCTTCACTGTATTGGGCCTGCCTTCACTATCAAAGGAGAAAGTATGGACTTTTAAATCTGCCTAACAACCTTACTGTCAGATTGCTTGCTCACAGTTGTGAAAGGATTCACGAGGCACAAAAGAAGTCAGAAAGTTTATTTGAGAAGAGAAACTCCAGCAGAGGCCGTTGCCAGGGTCTAGGGTAGGCAGCTGCGCTGAGTTTCTGTTTAGCTGGGGTTTTATACTTTTCTAACCAGGATGTAATTTGCTTCGGCATGTTGTGGAATCTTCTATTGTGTTCAGCTTTGTCCGTTGGTTTGGGGGAATGTGTGGTTTACCTTGTTATCAAAACCTTTGCATATGTTAGTAATACATAAATTTACGTTGGAGCCCCCTCCCCCAGTCAAAGGCTGCCCCCCCTCTGAGGCTTGCTCCTGATTACCCATATCTGTCTTATCACTTACCTTTGTTTTTACTGTGCTTTTCCTGGTAACCTCCTATAACTGACTCTCCGCCCCCCACATCTGTTGTCTTTAGCTGAAGGTATTTAAGGTAATGGCTAACATCATTTTGGTGAGTTACTGTTTTCCTGGGTCTCCCCAGTATAGTCCTATACAGGAGGTATACATCTTATTAAACTTTAATTTGTTTTTCTCCTACTAATCTGTCTTGTGTTAATTTGATTGTTAGTCCATCCAGAAGAACCTTGAAGGGTAGAGGATAATTTTTCCTCCCCAACATGATTAATGAGAAATACGTGCTATTTGGTGTTTGATCCCAGTTTCTGGCACAGAGCTTCTAAAACCCTCGGAATATCCTGAGTGATAGGGTGAGCAGAGCATCTTTTGTTATTCATAATAAGCCCTTCCAACCAAACCTGAGTTTATGCTAACCAGATGTGGATGGAAAAGGGGCCACAGGTGAAATGTGACAAGCTCAGGAGACTGAAAATAACATTAGATGGTGTGAGCATAAAAAAAAATGTTCATAACTAAGTGGGCCATGGCGGGAAGTCACATACTAACTTCCTTCATTAAGTTAATCTCTGCTTTTCAGTGGGCTTGTTTGTTGTCTTTTTGTACCTAAGATAACATCTTAATCCTTTTTCTGCACCAGAGCTGAAAACTGCAAAATCCCTCATTATTATGCTTGTCTCCTGATGACCATCTCTATGTGCTGTAAAAAGGGAACTGTTAGCTATCCTGCACCCGCCAATGTTAAAGAAGTACCTGTCTCTCCAATTTACTTTTATCCAATCCCAGAGATTTCCCTGCTTTGCCTTCTCCCACCCCCTTAATCTATCACCAGTGGATTTCATGTAACCTTCCTCCTTTGATTTTATGTATAAAATAAGCTGTAAAACTGCCATTCTTTGGAGCATTTTCTCAATCCATTGAGATTTTGCTTCCTAGCAAGTGCTGACAGTTTGGTTCAAGTAAACTCTTACAAGTTTTCTCTTAGGCTGGTTGTTTTTTGTCAACACAGGTGACTCTGGGAGGAGGGCGACTGGTTGCCAGGGAGGCCAACCAATGATTAGAGGGGTTGGAACTTTCAGCCTCACCCCAGACATGAGATTGAGTCACCAATGGCTAGTGATTTAGTCAATCATGCCTATGTAATAGAACAGCCATAAAAATCCTAGACTACAGGGTTTGGAGAGCTTCTGGGGTGGATACATCTATGTCCCAGATGGTGGTGTACCCCAACTTGACAGAAACAGAAGCTCCTGCTCCCAGGACCCATCTGGACTTCCCTCTGTGAAGCTCTTCATCCGTATGTTCATCTGTAACCTTTATAATATACGTTATTATAAACTGATAATCGTGAGTCAAGTGTTTCTCTGAGTTCTATGAGCTGTTTTAGCAAATTATCAAGCCTGAGGAGGGGGTCATGGGAACTCCAATTTGCGGCCAAGTTGGACAGAAGTGTGGAAACCTAGGGACCCAGTACTGCAATTGGTATCTCAAGTGGCGGCAGCCCTGTGGGCTGAGCTCTTAACCTATAAGGTTGGTGTTAACCAGGTAGATGGTATCAGAATTGAATGGAATTGCAGGACCCCCTCTTCCCCTCCCCCCACCACTGTATCTCAGAGAACTGGAGAATTGCTTGGTGTAGAAAACCCGCACATTTAGTGTCAGGAATGTTATGAGTTATCAAAATAGCTTTCTTTGTAGGCCCCTTTGTTCTTTTAGGGAAAATGCCCCCAATACTTTCACAGGTTTAGGGTAGATTCACAAATTGCGTGTCCACTAGCTTCCTAACCTTGGAGTGAATTCTGCGCGTCACCCAGGGGCTGTGGATCTCAGCCAAGCTGGTCCTCTATCATCATTGAACTGAATTATCTGTGGGCTTTTGGATAGTTATGTAGATTCTTATCAGAAACCCTTCCTGGGTAGAAGAAGAGGGGACACAGTGACCTGATCTCATGGGGCTCCTGTCACTAAGGAATGGTTCAGGAGTAGAGGTGCCTGGGTCTTCCCAAACCTGCCTCAGGAGCAGCACTACGCACCCGCCCTTGCACCAAGCCTCTCTGGGGGAGGACAGGGACACAGACTTACCCCCTTTGATGGCCTTTGTGCTCTTCACTACAGATGAATCAGCTCCCCCTCTTCCAGGATGCTAAGAACTGGTAGGCCTGTCTCTGGGCACAGCAGCTTCTCTGAACGTCTTGGAGGGAAGCGGACACGGAATTGCTGTACCCAGACCCCTGGCCTCCCATGTCCCTTTTCTCCTGTGCAGCCTGTCCCAGGCACCTCCCAGGGCAGCCCTTACTTCAACCCTGCTGGCGTCCATGCTCAGCCTACACTTGGCCTGGCGTGGGAAGCAGGCTTATTTATTCTCTCCAGAAGCCTAGGTGGTGTCCTGGAAAGGCCAGCTGCTTGTTTTTCCTAAGCACACCACGAGGGATGTTCTTCCCATGCCTGGGGCCTCCCAAATCCAGGAGCGTCCATCTTCTCCTTCGTTGACTGAATCTCCCCACCTTGTGCCCTGGGGCTCCGCTGCTCTCTGTGCTTGCTTCTTGCCCCACAGCTGACATGCAATTCCTACCTCCTTCATGCAGCCCCTCAAAGAGGCAAGGAAGAGATTTGTGATGGAAAATATATTTAATTTTCTGTTTTGGAAATTTTGTTCAGCTGAATAAAGTTAGTAAAAGTTCAAAGGAGAGAATACAACAATGTAGTATTTAGTAATTTCTAATGAATCCGTTTTAGAGTTTGTATACAAAGGAGAATCAAACAAGGAACGCTGAGCTGTGGGCTAATACATAACTCAGTAATTAAAAGACCATCACTCAAGCAGCAAAGATGCCTTCATTAAAAAAGTACGGAAGTGATGCTGAATTTGTAAAATTCTACACAATGATATGCCCCGATGGACCATCTAAAATACAAATGCACTCGTGATTCTTCGATAGAGGTTTCCTGCATGAGCACCCCCACTTCCCCCATAGGGTACATAACATACATGTGGCTGGCTCACAGATGCATCTGTAAACTGTAGAAAGAGCTGTAAAAACCTGAAGTAAGGTGTAAGCTACTTTGACATGCAAAATCAAGTATGTCAACCAAAAAGCTCATATAAATATTTACTGTGGATTTTAATTTAAAATAAAACCCCTCTGTAATAGTTATTTCAACCCAGGATGCCTTGTGGGTCTTTCCTTTGTAGAAATGGCAGTCATGTCTACAGTGTAAATTCTTACTTCAAAAGCTATCCTTTGACTTTATGATCTCCTTGTAATGTGTAATGTGCACTGACCACTAGTAAGTCGTCATGAAAAAAATCACTCTCGATTCTTTTCTGTGGCGACACTCCAACATTGGCATGCAGGGCAGTGTAACCTGCAACCATATTTGGTGAAACCAGAGCAAGGCCCCTTGAGCTGAGCAGGTGGCCTGCTGGCGGGGACACAGGCTCACCCTGTGCCTGCCAGATGTTTTATTTTAAAAAGGGAACACCCAGTAAATATAATATTTTTATCTCCTCTGTCTGCCATCATATTCTCTGCCAAATAGTGTCTCAAATCTTTTGTGGAACAAAGTATAAATAAAGAAAGAAAATAAATAAGATGGTGCCTCACCAGGTGTGGTAGCAGCAAGTCACCTCCCCAGCGTCAGCAAAGAGGCCCCTGGGTGTGAGCAGGTGTGGTGGATGGGACCATAAAAAGCCCAGCGCTTGTGGCCTCTGCTGGGACCCCTCCCTGAATATTTGTCTCATGAGCCTCCTGGGTTTTGTAGCTCTGAGTAGCTAACCCCAAGTCTAGATGCAGCCTTCCCAGGACTCTAGGGGTGAGGTGGGGTGTTAAGAGCACCCTTGGACCCCCAGAGTCCATGCGCTCAGAGAAAAGCACCCCATTCTAGTGGAGAAGGAATGGCACTGGAGCCAGTGGCCCCAGTCCTGTCCACGGCCAGCCCTCAACTCCAAGTAGGAGCAAAAGGCCAAGTGAGGCGTCTCCCTAGAGCTCTTCCTCCAAGAAGTCGAGGTCCCCATCCAGGTGCCCAGACACTAGACATAGGGCAGTGCTGTCCATGTAAGTAATTGTCACACATACCAACTCATGCTGCTAACAACTAGTAAATCAGGCAGACATCCTCATGGTTAAGCTGCCCCTGCTTTACAGAGGAGCACCCCAAGGTGCCCTGAGGGGTGACCGAGGGAGACTCGGCACCAAGGTCCAGGGCCAGCACACCTGAGAGCTCCCATGAGACTCTCAGACTTGCCTGACTTTGCAGTTGAGGAGTTTCCAATCCGTCAGGTTTTAAATGAATTGCCTGATTGGAGAGAGGAGGATGGCAGGAAATGAGCCCAGCTAATCAGGCATGGACCTCACGCCTCCTACTTAACCCTGATCAGTGCCACTTAGGATACCATGCACATTTGTCACATCGGGCCAACCTGTCCTGGGTGGCTACACCACAGCAGCCCGGGCTCAGCTTGGATAGGATGAACACCGACAAACCCAGTTGTTTCCAAGCACCCAATCAAATCTTAAATTGGAAAACACCCTCCTCTAAATGAATATTAAAATAACTAAATAAGGAAGATTACAGTACATGTCAAAGGAAGTTTCTCCAGGACAAGTAGAGATTGTCCAGAAAACTGCTCAGCTGCAAAGGTAGCAAACATCAAGAAGTCTTCAAAAAGTAGAAATCCGTTTTCCACAAGAGGATATCATCGAAAACAGTGTGCTGGCCCGTGGGGGAGAGTCACACCGTCAGTTCCTTCTGAAAACCTGTGGCCCTGGTGTGTCCACAGAATGAACTGAGCAGCACACATGTCAGGTTTTTTTTTTTTTTTTTTAGCTGAGCCATCCTGCCACCTGTTGGCAGCTCAGCAGCTGCTCAGCTTGGCCCGGGAATCGAACCACTGTTGCTCAGAGCTCAAACTCTTGAGGGAGCTCTTAACCAACTGAGCTAATCAGCCGGCCCCACAAGTCATGTTTTCAAAGACCACCTCACAGCTCTCCAAAATGCGTGCACTGTAACACTAAGATTTTAAAACTGTACACAAGACGTGACCCCAATTGTGTCTGTGCTTTAGATGAGATAGCTGAGGAGAAAAAAACAGTCCAAGGTAGTAACAAAAATTATCCTGAGGTAATGTTATTATCAGTGATTTGATTTCCTTCGTTATACTGCTGTACAATATTCTAGACTGAAAAGGCATTATCTTAGTGACTGAAAATAAACTGGAATAATATAATGTCTCGGGCAGTGATGGAAAATGCTCATATGCTTTTCAGGAGAGTAACAGCAGGACAGAGAGTATTGTGTTTGTATGATTAACCAGCAATGCTGTCCAGGGTCCCAGCAGGACTCAGAGACCCTATGGAGACTGCTGTGATGACGGTGAGAGACAGAGGCTGACGTTTTATTTTCCTCACCACCCCCATTTTTCTAAATGAAATCTTGCTTGGATTTGTGCACCTGGAAGCAGTGTTAAAAATGACTTTTTCATCCACCTGCATCCTCACCTTCTTCTAGAGTCGACTCAGGCATTTCCCGTGGTCCGTTCTGCTCTGGCCCAGCTGGGCCCAGGTAGGTGCTGGCCTTCCTAAGCAGGAACAGGAGGTGCCAAGCCCAGGTCCCAACATCCTAACTCCATCTTCCTGACCGTCATCCTGGCCGGTGGGGGTCATGGACCCAGGCCACCTCACTGGGAGTTGCTGCTGCAAACTGAAGCTCTTAGCCCTCTTCCAGAATGTGTCAGGGCTATTGAGATTGGGTGTGTCTGCATTTGTATCATGGGCCCTGGTTCGGGGCACTCTGTGGGTGACTCACCTGCCCAACATGCTATGTTGAGGGGGTGGCATTGGCTATGTCTGAGTGAGGTAGGGACCATAGTCTGAGGCTGGCCACATCTATGCCTGCTGATGACCCTGCAAGGAAAGAAGTGCCCTCAAAGACCAAAGCCAGTCCAAGCTCCCCCAAGAGGAGACAGAATGGACACGTGCAAAGTTCAGCACCAAAAGCGAAAGTGCTCAAAACAATACTGTGACAAGATAGACGTGTGTGCTCGGATGCACTCCAAGTGAAGATGTCTCAAATAAAATAAAGAACAGGTCCATGGTAGACAAACGCCTGGTGTGCCTAATACATTGCTCATCCTTGCTGTTCAGATCTCCCAGGAAGAAGCCCATGCACACGAAGAGAACGGTGCAGAGCTCCACAACACGCGTAGGCTACAACGTCCTTAGTTACGGAGCTTCAATCCTCCCGGGGTCAGTCACTATAAGAGTGAAAGGAAACGACTACACAGGCCTCTCTGAATGTGGACGTTCAAAGCTGTGCTCCTTTGGAGGTAGGAAAACAATCTACAACCTGAGTGAGGAGCAAAAAATCCAGTCTTTAGACATGTCGGTGGCTCAGAAGCTGGGGATGGGAGGGCCTCACTTTGGAAGTTCAAACGTGTCGTTGGCCCTGGTAATTTTTGGCTTAAAGGACAAATCAAAAGACCTCTGGTCACGAAAGCTTTGGGCTCTGTATTTCGCCAAATGTGCTGACTTTCTTCGATGTTCGAGATCCAGAGTGCTTCTCCCTGCCTCAGGGATGTCTGGGGGACCTTTCTGGGCTGGGTCTTGGGGTGTCTGGCAGCTCCCAGGCTCAGGCATGGGCACTGCAGAGTCTTGTGCTGGCTCAGGGTGGGAGGACGTCTGGCTCTTGGCCACTTCCGGACAGTGTTCTCCCACCTTGTGTGGCACTCCGGGTGCCCACTGGCCGCCCCAGGTGGCTGGCCTCTGGGACTTCCAGCTTGCACCTGCAGTGGGCGCCACTGCTGCAGAGCTGTCTGTGGGCTGCACCAAGTTGTGGGATGCCGTCCTGCCGACCTGGGCCTGTGCCAAATGCCCTGGCCTTTCTGGGGGTGAAGGTGCATGGTTCTCTTCATTCTGGGCACTGTTTCCTTGAGTGGGGTCCTCTGCAGTCTTCACCCACTCTCTCGGTGGATGTTCTGGGCCTTCCTCGGTGTGTCGGCAGGAAGTCTCCACTTCAGCAGTCACCACGTTACTCCCTTCTTTGCCATCCCTGGTCTGTGTCTGAGCCTCTTCAGAGCCACACAATGTGGCCTTCTTCTCAGAAGGAGCTACTCCCTTCTGTCCAGGACCCTTCAGACCCACAGGCCCTGTGGCCCTCTCCTCCTGACTCCTCAGGTCTGCCTGTGGCCGTGGCCTCTCCCTGACCTCGATTTCCTCTGGTCCTAAAGAAGCTACTCCCTTCTGTCCAGGACCCTTCAGACCCACAGGCCCTG
>NW_017731441.1:3410379-3432254 GCF_001890085.2 Hipposideros armiger
TCCTAAAGAAGCTACTCCCTTCTGTCCAGGACCCTTTAGACCCACAGGCCCTGAGGTCCTCTCCTCCTGACCCCCCAGGTCTGCCTGTGATAGCTGTGGCCTATTCTTGGTCTCAATTTCCTCTAAGATGCCAGCCTGTATATGGGATGCAGGCAGCAGGTGTGCCTGGAGATCAGGACACTTTTGGGGTGCCCCATCCACCCGCTGCCCTTCTGCTGCTTTCAGTGGCGCTGAGGGAAACTGACAGGAAACCCCAGTGTTTAGAGGAAGCTGCTTTTCGGACACGAGGTGTTTCTCGTCCTTGGCCTGTTGGTTCTCAGAAGGTGATGGCAGCTTGCCCAAGCTGTGGCGCAGGGACCTGGCTAGACTGCTTCCCTGGGGCATGGGGAGATTTGAGGTTGGAATTGGGAACTCTGTGTTATTCTCCCGAGGACTTGCTTGTGCAGCTATAGTATTTCTGCTTTGTGCTGAGGTATTTGTTTTGCTTGCTGCTGGTTCATTTGAAACCCCCACTCGAGGCTTGTTAGACACGAGCTCAGGGCCAGTGATCTCCTGTGGGAGAGTGGTCAGCGACTCCAAGGACTCCGAGGTTGAAGGTGGGCGCTGCCCCAAGTCTTGGCAAATGTGTCCCTCTGCCACCCTGCTGCTGTGGAGCTTCGAGGGCCCGCCTGGTGTCAAGGAGAGGTGGCAGGTGGGTTCCTGATGGGGATCCTCTGCTATAAGACTCTGACTTGTTGGTGAGGAGCTGCATTCCCCCTTATGCAAAGCGTTCCACTCGAACATACTGTTTTTGGGTTTTAGGTTGTTACTTGGTGCTGGTGCTGTGTGACTTTTGTTACTTGGTGCTGGTGCTGTGTGACTTTTGGTGGCCTCTGTAGCTCTCCCCAAACTGGGGGCTTCGATACTTGGTTTTGGGCCTTCATTTAAGGAGGTTGTTCTGTTCTCACCAAGATCCTGGTTGGGACTCCCTTCAACTATCAGCTGGGGCTGGGCAGATTCAGTTAATGGTGGCTTCGTACACTCTTCTTGCTCACGTAGGGTGTTCTCGTCCACTGTGGTCTCACTCTCAGACTTTGTCCAATCCTTGGCTGGCGCTGCCAGTGATGTTGGGACACCCACCGAGTTAGTCTTGTTGGGAGATGGCACTAGCTGACTGCCAGGGACAGAGTGGCTGTTTCCTCTCAGACGATTTTCTGAAGACGTGGCATGATGGGATGGGGTATCTGCATCACAGATTGGCATTTCATCTGATTCTGACAACTGACGCTTCTCATAACTGAGCTCAGAAACATCCTTGCTTGAAATACCCTTATGATTCTTGAGCGTGTTTGAATTCCCAAAACTTCCTTTGTTTTCCTTTCCTCCAATGGGGCTATTCTGTGGTTTCAGCATTGGGGCTGCCTCTGGGATGTCATGATGAACACTGGCAGCACCCCGTGGAGTTGTGAGACTTAGGTCTGCCCGTGAGCCCTGCTGAGAAGGGGCGCTGAGTCCCCCGGGTGTCCCCTCAGGCTTGCTCACTCCGGCCTTGGCCAGGTTGGCGCTTTTACTCTCAGTCGTAGTGGGAACTAGCACTTGGACATTTTCAACCACATTCTCGCCTCTCAGAAGCTGGGAACATTGGTCTTCACTACCTGATGCCTTTTGCAGCGTGACAGGAGGGGGTGGCATTTCATGGACAACCGGAAGTTTGACAGTTATTGATGGAGGCTCGAAAACTGACTGTGTGAGCTGGGTGGCCTGGGCTGTGGCCATGTTGAGTGGCGAGATATGTCCTGGTACTGTCTGTTCTGGGAAATTCTCCTGGATGGCAAAGAGGGGGTCTTGTTCTGAATCTGGAAACACTCTTTCCATTTCATCCTCCGAACTGCAAACTATCAAGTCCACTTGAGGGGCCTCCTTGGCTCCCTCACCCAAGGATCCAGGGCACAGGCCCACTCTTGCCCCCTTTGCTTCCTGGGTATCCTCTGTAGTGCTCCTTGCCTGGGGGCCCCGCATCCTGTCACCTCCCGATACCCCGGGACACTCTGGGCTGGCTGGGTTGAGTGGGGATAACACAGGCTGGAGGCCAGGAAGGGCTTCACCCCTTTGGAACGCAAGAAAGGGGGAAGGTTCGAGGACGCACTCAAGTCCTGCACTGGGGAACGCTGTTTCCAGGCTGTCTCTGGGAGCTGTGGCCTGTGGTGTCGAGGACTGTGAGGGCCCCTCACCAAGCAGCCCCTTTCCTGGTGTTTTGTTCCCACCAGGTGCTGTCTCCTCCGCGTTAGAAGACCTGCCCGTTTCTCTTCGGGGCATGTGTCCTTGATCCAAATGTCTGATTTTGGCACAGTGGGACAGCCAGCTTCTGGGGCTGCAGACGACTGTGGCAATGCTGAAGGCTGGCACCGGCTCAGCGGAGCAGGCCAGGAAGTGGGCAGGGGGCATCCTGATGCAGGTGCTGGCCATGGTGGCCATGCAGAGAATGCGGATCTCGGGCCGGTGCATTTTCTTCCTCTGCAGGTTCTTTTTCTTTCGCTCCTCTGTGCGGAGCGGCAACACGCTGGCCTCTGAGTGAAGACAACTGCTCTGCTCAAACTTTTCCCGCAGCTTGGACAAGACTGAGCCCCTCTTGCCTATGATCTTTGGCAGGAGGCCCTTGGCTTTGGGCCGCTCCGCGGGAGGCTTTTCACGCACCCTCTTCTCCTCCGCCTCCTTCTCTTCTGCGGCCAAGAACTTCTTCAGAATGTTTTTCACAGTGTTTTTCCCGGCAGGGAGGCCCCATCGGGGTTTATCACCAGAGAGGGGCTCCCAGCTCCGCACTGAGCTCCCGTCCCCCTCCCTGGTCTTCTCCAGGAGCTTGTTGATGGTGGCCGTCACCAAGCTCCTACCTGGGCCCTGCTTGTCCTTGAGGATCAGTTTTCCCACCTCTCGGGTCTTCTTGAGGTAGGGCTCCCGGCCAGTGCCCATGAACTTGGCCTGCAGGAGCTGGAAGCGTGTGGGCCGCCGGCTGGTGTCCTGGGGCTCCGTCTTGCGGCTCACCTGACTGTCTCCACTCTCTGCCCTCTTGGTGGGAGGCAGCCCCTGGGGCCCGTTTTCCTGGCCAGTGATGTACAGCAGCAGGCTGCTGAGGATGGCACGGACAGCTGGGTCACAGGTCACCTTACTGACCTTCTTTTTCAGGGCTTGGGCATCAATGGGTGTCTTATTGCGGCACATCTTGCCACTCTTGGGGCTGCAGGGAAAAAATTAATTTTCACAGATATTATTATCATTTTTTCCAAGGTGACGTCATAGAAAATTTCTTATGGAACCCCCCCCCCCATATTGAATACCCAAGAAGTCCAGGAGGAAAGACAGAAGGCTAGGGGCCGAAAGACTGGGATTCTATTGCATCTCTGACAATAACTCGGAGACGTCGGGGATACCCATTCCCTCTCTGGGTCACTATTTCATTTTCTGTTAAATAACAATTGCAGTTTGGAAATCGACTTTGCATGTGTAAAATACTTAATTCTTTTATAATAGACATATTATACTGGCACAAACGGGAATTCATACCTCTGTGGGGTTCTGTGCATATCTCTAAGTTTAAGTATGAAACATGAAGTTAACATTGTAGTTATGCGTATGTCCTGACTCAATCCCAAACTGAGCTTCTGAGAGCAGTTAGTAAGACGGCTGGCCCTGAGAGGGCATGAGGGGACTCAGCTTTGGGGAGGGGATCTCTGGGGCAGGAACACCTGGGCAGCGGGCAGTGGACCCTGGGGAGAGAGCTGGGGCACCACTGGGACCTGACTTCTTGAACCCCTTTGAAAATTCTCCCAGAGAAACCCCAAGACAGAGGACAGGCCTGAGCCCTGCGTTCACACAGTTCTATCCCTGTGAGAGCAAGGCTCCATGGTTCCTTCACCTCAGCTCAGCCACTGACTCAGAGGCTCTGACCTCACAGGTCTCTTGGGGGTTGGGTCTCTGAAATTTGATGGGGTTTCTCAGCCCAGCTTCCAGGCTCTCTCCTGAGCAGTCTGGCACCAAGGAGTGTGTTTGCTGACTACACTGTCAAAGCCGGAGAGTCCTCCCTGGTGGGGCAGAACCATCTCCAACCTCTTCAAATGGTAGTTCTGTAAAGATGGACCCAGAATTATAGCCTAGCCATTACGCGTTCTAGTTATTCATTGCAAGGACATGACCAAGATATAGAGCAAAGATTACGGGCTGCATGGGAAACTTCACAGTGTTATTGATGACATTGAAAAATTGGAGACATCTTAAGTGTCCAATACTGGGCTGCTTAAATAATAGCACATCCATATATATAGGAACATAGTCTGCTACAGGAAAAGTGCTCATGATGTAAAGTTAGAAGTGCAAGCTGCAAAGCTGCATGTGGACTTTGGCCCAACTGTATTTTTAAGAAGTTTCATAGACACACACAGTTGGAAAACAGGCTGGAAGGAAATATACAAACATATTTTTCTTGTTGTACTTTTATGCATTTTTCCAGAAAAGAGTTTTATTTCTAGAAGCCACACACAAATATTCTTTTAAAAAGCTGTTACTTGTACACTGGTGTGATTGGAGGGCCACCAGCAGCCCACCCCTTTGATGGTCTCACCCCGATAGGGCGTGAATGGCTTACCACGTGGCAATCTGACCCTACCTCCTGGGTGAATCCATGCAGTCACCAATGCCTGAGAATGGACCTTACTACATAAAATTGTGAAAGCCAAAAAAGTAACCTCGGACTACTGCCTCCTCAGGCTCCCTGAGAACTCCAAATTCACCTCGATGCAGTGAATTCACACAGAAAGTGGCTGCTTCAGTTATTCTAAGACCGTAGAGGACATCGGAACACTGAGAGGACTTGTTAAAACCCAGAGTGCTAGGTGATCCCACCAGAATTTTTGACTCAGCCTGTCTGTGAGAGGCTGAGAATTTGTATTTCCAATAACTTTCCTGAGTGGTAGATGCCTCTGGCCCAGGGACCCCACTTTGAGAATTACTGGAATAGATTGAGATCTTTCCCAACCTCAGACAACTGTGGATTTGGAGAACCAATGTGGTGGATTAGGCTTCTAAAACAAAACAAAAACCTGAACCCACTCCTAAGCCACGATGTGGTGCAAGCCAACACGGCCTCGGAATAACAACTACATACAAATCCCAGGGCCTGGGGGTGCCCTCCAGCGCCAAGAACGCTGAGAACCTTGCCTGTTCGCTGAGAACCGGCAGGAAGGTAGAGCCCACCCTGGAGGGAGCCAGGCCGTGTGTGTCTTCACAGCTGGTAAGCCCACCCAGGCCACCTACACGCCCTGGACCAGCATTGTGGGTTGGGGGAGACAGAGGAGCAGGCCGATTTTGGTGTTGTTGATCAGCCTTTGATGCCTCATGCTATATTTGAGAAGGTTGATGATCTCACACCACGCCCATCTGTGGGGCCTGCATCACCGCCAGACTGCCCACTTTCCCTAACCCCCTGGGTGGTCTACGGAATGTCCTCTCTCCCTTATGGTTATAGGTCACTCACTGAGGGCTGCACCGCGCCACCAGAGACCTCCTTGTACCTGAGGAGGCAGGTTGTTGGCAGCCAACACTGGGGACTCAGTGGTCCAGGCCAAAGCCTTTCAGGGGCTTCCTCCAGAACCCTCCACATTTCTCTCCCAATCTTCCAAAGGCAGCCTGAAAGAAACATGGCCTACGACTCCACAGGGATGGTGAGGAGGTGGGGGCTTGTCCCTGTGGCTGAGTGCTGGGGTGTCAGGGGAGAGCCTTGCTCATTGTAGGTGCCCCAGGATCTGAGAGTTGTCACGTCTCACATTTCTGAAATAAAATGAGTGTTGTGATCAGTGGCATCTTAGCCTGGTGGGTAGCTTGATTGGCTGGTGGAATTTTATTTCCCAGAGGAACATAAGACATTGGGCATCTCTGAGTTGACTCAATGGAATTTATCACGATGCTCCGTTGTTAACTTCTGGGTGATTTTCTAGTGCCTGCGGGTGAGCTCTGCTGCACCCATACACTGGTTTATCTCATTTTATGTTATCTCTTGGGGATTGATGTTACCCCTTTCATATCTGAGAAATCTAATTGTGAAGATATGCAGAAACTTGGAGATCACAGGGCTGACTAAGTTTAGAACCCGGATGTGGTTTGTGTCCAGCTTCATGGAATATCATGGGCAGTGCCCCTGGGAACTGCCCAGGTCTCAGTGACTGGCTGGACATCTAGGGTCTCACAGGCACATCACACATGGCTGAACTCAACTTTCTGCACCCTCAAATCCCTCCTCCTGTTTCCCTTGCCTTGGCAATGGCACCTCCCACCCCCAGAAACAAGGGCGTCATCCTTGGCTCCCATACCCCACAGCCACTTGTGGCCAAGCTCTGCAATTGTAGGGCCTGAGGATGGATGGAATCTGTTTCTGTGGCATTGCCGCCACCCTTGCCGACGGCACTTACAAACCCCCCTCTACTTGCTCCGGCTCCTCTCTCATCTGCTACTCCCTCAACATCACACCAGTGAAGGCTGCATCCAGACAGTGATTTCCACTGTTAGAATGGAGTGCGAACTCCTGCCAGCGAGGCCCGCAGGACCCCAGTCTCAATGTGTGCCAGCTCCTCATGTATTGTGCCTCAGCCTTGCTGGCCCACCCTCACCCCTTCCATGTGCTGTTCTTCTGCGACTCTACCCACACCTTCCTTCGTCCTCTTTGCTTAGGTCTCACATAAATGCCACCACTCAAGGGTACCCTTCCTGACTCCTTCTGTAGTAGGTCCTCCTGCTCTCACAACTTGTCTCTTGCAGCACTCATCACAGTCATACTAAATCCTTGGCTTAATTATTGAATATCTATCCCTGCTATATTATGTGAGCATCTTCATACAGGATTGAAACATGTAGCTCAGTGCCTGGCACATGGTGGGTGCTCAGTAAATGTTGACCGAATTAATATACCTGGGACCAAGCAATGTGCTGATGGCCTCCAGTATCATCATTTTATCAATGGGTCTCTTACCGTGATAGTTACACAAAATAGGGAAAGGCCACAGCAGCAGAGATGCATGAATTCAGCGCCAGAGTCTGCCATCCTCATCCCATGTGAGAGCCTTTGGGGGTCTAGGACCTCACCTGGTCCCAGGTGGGGACAAGGGAGCTTCCAGACCTGCCTTGTCACATTGCTGGCCAGCTTGGAGTCATTTGCTCACTTGGTCATTTCAATCATCTTTATGACTTCTCAGGTTGAGTCATTCAGATGACTGAAATAGCTACACTGACAATGTGCTTTGGGGACATTCTGATGTCTGAATAAAGGCCACGAGGATTATCCATGTATGAGCTCATCCACCCCTTCATGTACCTTGCCAAAGAGCTTCTGAGCCCCACAGTCTAAATACAAAGATGAACTGACCAGGCATCAAATTCCCATCAACCACCTGTCTTAATAGGATGCAAATTCGGAAAAGTTGGAGGGTATATGAAACTCGATGTCAATTTTACTCCATTACTTTATCGTCAGTCTGTGGGTAACTGGACACCAACTTCCACGCATTCCCAGCCATGATTTCGATGCTGAATATCTGTTTGTTCTGGGAAGCTGAGCGGTGCATTTCCATGATGACAGTGACACAAGAGGGGCCATGTACTTGGTTTGACTTACCATTTGTCCTTCTTATGGCTCATTAAGGGGGACAGACTTATCCTACATCTACTTTAGCTGCTCCAGCCAGCTCAGTGCTTCCACATCACATGCAAGTTCGTGAGCCTGTTATAAAGTTGGTTGTGTTATGAAGACATTGTTCAGCATCTCATTAAGCTAATAGCCACTGAAAACTCAGTGTCACAGAATTGCTCCAAGCTGCCTAGGAGAATCCCAGGTATATATTACAAATGGCTTTTATTTACCAGCACATGGGTAGAGTTTCGAAACATTCCAAAATGCTTTCATAATCACCTAAGAAATGTCTTCACTGCCTGAGAAGGTCAGGATGCTCTTCTAAGATTTGTAGGCCAAGGAATAAGGGATTAGCCAGGACCATAAAAAAACTCAAAAAAGTTCTTTTTGAGCTGAGCCCTGCCTTGAGAAGGTGGTTTTGCCCATGAGCCGGTGGCAGTATGAAGTGTGTGAGATTCAGGACGATATCCTGGGACTGTGATTAGAGAATGAACACGGCACAATCTCCTTCAAAAAGTCATTTGTGTTTAGCAACCATTATGCACTGAATATTTCTCCTCTAACTCTGCCTGCCTTTCTCCTACGGCTGTCTCTGTTCTCCTGCTGTTCTCCCTGGGCCACCCTGTCCCAGGGTAGACACCGAATTGTTTGCAGGACGATTGTTCAATGTATGCTCAGCACGTCCATGCCACATAACCCTCTGAGCCACTTCCTGTGAGCTGGACTCCTGCCCTCCCTCCAGGGACACCCTTCCCTGCTGGTCATGACCACGAGCTTGCCCAATCTGGCCCTCTGACCTCACCTTGTTTTATGATCCAGCTGCACTGGTCATCAAATGTTCCCAGCTCATTCCCACCCTAGGGCCTTTGCTCTAACTAATCCCTCTGCTTAGCACAGTCTGCCCTCAGGGTTTCCTGTGTCCCCTCCTGAGATCACTCCTGAAGACACAACTCATGATGCTTTCCAGCACATCACCTGGGATAACCGTCGCTGTAGCATTTATCATCGTCTGAGATTCGAGGGCAATTTCAAATACATCATGTATATGTTCGTCTGCCTCCTCCACTAGAATGTAGACTCCACGTGGGCAGAAACGTTTTCTCGTTCTCCCCTTTCCCCTAGGGCTGACAGCAAGATGTGGCCAGGGCAGGCACTCAGCAAACACCTGAGAAAGGGCCTTGTTTGCAGGCCTTCGTTCATCTTGCAGGCCATCGCCAGAGGTGAGGACTGCAGGTCTATGTGCCTCAAGCTTTGAGCAGCGCCGCTCCCTGCTGCACACGGTACTGCACCCCCTGCTCTGGACCTTCTTCCAGGCTTTGCCCCCTGTCTTACTCCATTTCCCTGGAGCGCTGGGCTCCTGAGCTCCTGTTTCATGGCCATGCTATGCTCTTTCCAAGCTCCACGCTTTGCCCAAGCTGAGCCTTCTGGCCTGGAACACCTGCACTCTTGACGAGGCCCTATACATCCTTCGCTACCTAGCTCAGATGTCCCTGCTCAGTGGAACCTTTCCCAGTGGCCCCCACTGTCACCACCACCACTGGTCCTGCGGAGGCCTCTCAGTGTCCCCCTTAGGGGTGACAGTACAGACCCCCAAAGTCACTGAGTTACAGTGCGTGTGAAGCAGGCAAATTCTCCCACAGGACACTGCGGTCGCTTTGTAAGGACACCCACATAATTCACCAAGGATCAGATAGCGTCCTGGGGTGGGCGGCTGGGAGCCAGCCCATGTGACTATTACAGCGGTGAGCTCATTAAGGTTAATTCTAATGTTGACTATTAATCATAATTTGTACACATCATTTTAACAGTAACTATTTTTCTAGTAAAGCACAATAACAAATGTCTGTTGACTATTTGGTATGTTTTTTTTTTTTCTTTTTAGTGACTAAGTAGCTAACAGTTGAAACTATGCCAGTGAGTCACAGAACCTGAACCTCTGCGTTTTCCTGGAAATAAATTAGGCTAAAGAATGGCAGGTAGCCATCTGGGCTGGGGTACCCCATGATCATGCACCTGAACCTCACAGGCATGGCCCTGGCTATGGTGGATAAAGGGATGTCTGTCCGACTGCAGCTGACTGAGACCCCCTGAGTGTTGAATGCTGTTCCAGGCTCTGAGATTTAATAAGTAAGAACATTCTAGAGACACTCCTCTCACACCTAATTTACAGTTACTGCTGTGTGTTTGTGTGTGCGTGTGTATCTCTGTGTATGTGTGTGTATCTGTGTATGTGTGTATCTCTGTGTGTGTGTCTGTGCATCTGTGTGTGTGTACACGTGTGTGTGTGTGTGTGTGTGTGTGTGTGTGTGTGTGTAGTGAGAGAGGGAGAAAGTGATAAGGCAGACATGGCCCAGTGTTAGCAGCTGGTGAAGCTGGGTGAAGAGACAATGGGGTTTCTTTGAGCTACTTTTGTGTGTTTGAAGTACTTGAAAACAAACCATTAGGATGGGACAGGAAGGAAGCAAAGCCATGGGGTGACAAGTGCATTCCAGGACCCTGAGAGCACCGGTCAGCGGTGGCATTTGGGACCCAGTGGTGCACAAATGTACCCAGGTCTGGGGGCAGGCAAAGGACTCAGGCATTCTGGGTTTTCCCAGGCGTCTGGGATGGCACAAGCCTGTCTACATCAGGTGGCGGTGGTCCCGAGAAGGCCCCATATTCCCTGCGTCACCCTCCTTGTGTTATGTCCCCATGGTGGTGGGGTGGTGGGGGTGGCAGTTGAGGCACAGATGCTGCCCTCAGGCCATGTGATGTGCTGTGAGCCTGGTAGCATCTCTTGGCCTACAGCTTGGGCCCCCTCCCAGCCGCTGCTGTGCTTATCCAGACAAAGTGATGACCAGGCACTTAGCACCCGAGCTGCTGTTCTTTCTGTCGCATGTATTTAAGCTCCCGTTTGCTGGCTAGCCATCTCTGTTCAGTGATCGGGGCACACGGAACCCACTGGGAGGCTCAAGGCGGCCATTTTCCTTCCCATGTTGATTTGCCCCCTGTAACATTCTGAGGGTGCTTACACTTTATTTCTACTTATTAACTGGAAATAAGTCAACACGTGAGGGATTTTTCACTCAAGGAGTCACAGTGCCTGCACTGTTACTTAAAAGTTATTCACAATTACAGGAGCTTGGTATGAATTTCGATGATGGAATTTTTAAAACCCAGACGTTTGGGTGGCACATGAATTTGAGTATTTCTAGTTCCATCAGTTGATATCTGATCAAGTCCTGTCTGCTTGGGGTGCTGGGGTTTCATAATTCACCAACGGGGGCATCTACTTAGGGGTGTTTAGGGCAGTGGTCAAGTCTCACTGAATTAGGGTGGATGACGGGGAAGTTAGGAGGCAGGAGTTTGGCTGTCAGACATGCTGGGTTTAAATTACCACTCTCCATTCACTAGCGTCTCCAACTTTCTGGATTTGTTTCCTCCTCTACAGAATGGGAGTAGTAACGGTACCCACCTCTGTACGTCCTATTAAGGAAACATAGATTTAGGGAAAGCACACCTAGTTATGGTGGGTGGCATCAGAGAACTGGGCGCTGAGGCAGCTCTGCAATGCACTGTGGTCATTGGACCCTCTGAGTGGCTCTTCTGACCTTGTCAAGTGATTGAGCCATGCCTTGGTTTCCCCCAGCTGTTGGAGAGGAGTGACAATACCTGCCAAACCCACCTCATATCTGGCATCCAGATACAGAGACACTGGGAAAATGATTTGAAATCTAAATGCAAAATCTTTTAACCAAAAAGTCTGGGGACATGAATTAATCAAAGTGAGCCTGAAGTCTGAAAGCTTCTGAGCAGCACAAGGGACCTGCTCCAATAGTGGAGACATGAGGGAGAGCTGTGTACCTGTCACTGGGAAAACAGATGGCTGCCAGAGTGCAAACCTTTTCTGATGGCCATGACATTTCCTAGTCACAGTCAGGACTATCCGTCCAGAGTCCCAGCTTCAGACCTCACATCCCTAAGTCTTGTGCCAGTAACGGGACTATCAGTAGAAGGGCATGGTCTATAGGTGTAGGAGGAAAATTGTAAGGTAGGTCACATCTCAGGGCCACACCTGCCTTGGAGTTGTCATTACTTGTCACCTGGGAGTAACAGGTAATAATATCCTTACACCTGATGTTTTACAGGGGCTGTAAATTCACATGGGTATTTAACATCAGTGTTCTTGGATCTAACACGCTATTGATTGTAAGATGCACTGTTACTTGATAGATCTCAGGGAACGAAAAACTGCCAATTAAATTATCAGACACAAAATATACAATGCATCCCAATTTTAGAAATATCAAATTTTAAAAAAATGCATCCTAGAATGAAAAATCACTAGGTTATTGAGCTTAATTTCTTTTCAGAGGAGATGGGGAAGCAACATTTTGAAGTAACTATGAGGAAAACTGTTTAAAAATACCATTCCAGAAATAGAAACAACTTAAAACTACATCAATAGAGGCCCGATTATATAAACTATGGTACATGTGTAAATGGACTATCAGGCAACCGTCAAAAAGACTGAGATAGATACACCTATGATGATACTGAAAAATATTTAAAAATCCAGCTAAGTAAAAAATGCCAAAAGGAAACCATTATGAATACTATAATTCTTATTTGTGGAAAGAAATTGTGTGTGTGTGTGTGTGTGTGTGTGTGTACAACACACAGATGCAAATACACAACACATACGTGCAACCCTAACTGTAGCGTAAAGAACATTTCTAGAAAGTGACATAAGGAATCGTGACCTATGGCTTTCTCTGGGGCCTTGTAAAATGTGAATGTGCCTGAGGGTTTAGAAGAATCTTGCTTTCCATATGCACCATTTATGGCATTTAAATTTCTGAAGCTGTGTGCATGTAATACTTTTATAATAAGAGTGAAACAGCAAGTATTAAATTTTTTAAAATCCGAGTAGGTGTAGTATTCAGCTCATTACTTTTTATGGTTTTGTTTATCTTTTCGACTTTTGCATTTCCCTGTAATAGGAAAATGAAATGAGGAAACAGTTTCACTCATTTTATGATGTCTTTGAATTTTCGTTTATGTGTTTTAATTTATAATCAGTCTGTCAACAGACTCACCCTCTGATTCTTTTTTTTGTTTTTTGTTTGTTTGTTTTTTAGCTGAGCCATCCTGCTACCTATTGGCAGCTTAGCGGCAGCTCAGCTCGGGCCGGGCATCGAACCGCTGTTGCTCAGAGCTCGCACTCTTGTCACTCTCTGATTCTTAAGGATGGATTGAATTCTCCTAAATCACGTATAAAATGGAGACCAAGTAGCCTCCTTCGAATCCGATTGCACCCTCCCCATTTGAGGTGTGCTTCTCTTCCTCACAGCAGAGTCCAAAGGGCCCCTTTTAGGGTAAGCTGGTGAAACGGGATATTACTTCAAAACAGTAAGCTGTTGTGTTATGTATGTCTAGGAAAAGTGTCAACTTACCTTAACTGGGGTTCTTTTCCTGGAAGATAATTCTCAGTTAATTTCTCCACCCCCACTAACCCTGGCTCGGACCATGGGAGGTGGAGGTAAGTGATGTGAGAACCCTTCACCCACTCCGCCTTTCTGTCTCTTCTGATTGAAAAGCATCAGTAGCAGCAAATGTTAGTTCAGTTATTCAGAAACCTGACATGAAAAACACTTTGGTGCAATCTGCTTATTACACAATAGCTCATAGGTTCTTCCATCAGCACAGATGGAAACCTTCATACGTTTCCTAAGAAATGGAAAGTGATGTATTCTATTGGAAACACACTCTACTGTTCCTACAGCCCAGGACACCAGGGGACGATAAAAAAAGGGAGTAAGAATGCCGTGTGGTCCCAGGAAGCCTCAGAGCCCGAGTGCGAGCAAGCATCCCCCAGGCCTGGTGTCCCTGGGGCTATGAGGACTGTGCCTGGCTGTGCTCAGAGGCAAGCCTTCAATAAAAAGAACGCTGCTATCCACAAGACAGGCCCCAGCCAAGCCACCAAAGTGCCATGTTAAACATCAGTCACCAACTGCTGTTTTAGTCACACCAGATGCTACTTTTAAAGAGCTGTGTTCAAGGTTATTTCTACCAGGAGCAAGAATCTCAGAGTGAGAAACCCTGGCTCCATTTTCTTATCAGCGAACCCCGGTGGAGCAGGCTACAGGCCCTCTCTGCAATGAGGACCTGACCCACACAAGTGTGACAGCTGCAGACCACAGAGAAGAAAGATACGGGTGCTGGCACGAGAGCCCTTTATTTCTTGGTTTCCTTAGTTAGTTGTTCCAAAAGAGGTTGGTTTGAAAGATCTAGTGTGATTAAAAACATAGGCTGGCAGGTTAAACGCAGTGCTTTTGGCTGCAACCTTAAGACACCAATACTGACTGTTCTTCTGATATGGAAACCTGGCAGTGAGAATGCAAGTGTAACACTCGCCCATGAGGGACGGGCGCAGCTGGTGGGGTGGGGGGTGGTAGGTTTGCAGTTGCCGAAGTGCACATGTAAGAAAGAGCTAGAGACAGACAGTGATGGAAGGTTCTCCAGATGGAGGAGGTCCTTCTGAGCAGAGCCATCATGGTTAGTTGTTGAAATGACGGAGCAAATAGCATTAGTTTAGCGACAGAATAAAATACACCAATTTGTCCAAGAGACTACTTGTGACTATTGCATGTGGAGGTTTGAGGGTAGCAAATCCAATATGACCTCATAACACACTAGGTTTGGGTTAGGATAGGAAAACTATTCTCGTAGGACAAACAGTGCATTTTATAAATGATTAGGATTCTGAAATTGGGAGGCGAAGAGTTAAAATGTACTCATGGTCAATTAGGCGTGGATTATCAGTGAGCTGAGCAGAGTCCACAATGAGGACTCCCCTGGGGCACCCAGAGTTGCAGTGGCCTCCCTGGAAATGGAAAATGGCAGAAGGGCTTTACTTCTCCTCTGTGGACAGGCGGTGAAGAGCTTCGCCCAGGTGTGCCAGCTCCTCCCGGTGCTCCAGGTCCTGGTACAGGCCTTTTGGAACAGTGCCCAGGCCATGGAGCAAGCCGAACAGGCAGCCTGCGATGGTCCCTGTTGCCCCACTCTCACCTGAAACAGAAACACAGGTCCTCAGGGGTCTCCAAGGCAGAGCAGGAAGAGGGGGATCACTGTGAACTTGACACCGGCTAGAGTTTCCAGTCACCCCCCTTGTCAAGGGCCCATCATAGAGGCTATTCTGGGCTGAGTGCCCTGTAGCAGGCAGCCCCAGGGCTTTCTCAGCCTCCTCTCCATCCTCATGCTAAACCTCAGGTTTGCTCTGGGTGACACCCCACAGGCCCTGGGCAGCTTTTGCTGTCCCCAGTAAAGGTGCCAGATTTCCTCTCCAAACATGCTGACAACACAGGATAGTATGCAGATATCTTTGCCATTCTGAGGGCTGGGCACCCAGGGAGACCACCTCCTGTGGATCTCCGGGACAGTCAAAGTCCATGCTGGGCTCTCTCACAAGCTGTTTGCACCTCTTAAAAGTCTCCCTCCTGCTCTCAGCTAAGGGTGCTGGGCTGCTTGGATCTCTGTGTCCTTCCTCAGGTCCCCTCCTCCCAAGCTTACAGCAACCTTGCTGCCCTTAGCTCCTGTCATCCTGTCATCCTCTCCTGTCACTCTCTCCTTGGTTTCTCCTCCCCCATTGGGAGCCCCTGTGCTCTCCAAGAAGCCTTCTTTTTGGCTCCCAGGAAGTGCTAGCGTTTCAGCCATCTCAGCACCAAGAACAGCACTTGCTCTGACAATAGTCACTCTAATATTGATGGACTCCATGGCCAGCAGGAGGTAATATATACCTGTTGTCCTCTTACTTTACATTCACAGGAGAAAAAGGGCACCGGGGAGTGAGGCCAGCCCACCCAGCCGTGGAACAAAGATCACTGCTACTGAGCGGCACGGTGGTCAATGCCTGGCGTCTTGTCTTCAGCTGCCTCAATAGCCCTGCAAGGTGGGTCTTACCCTCTTCCTTTACAGGGAGACAGGCCCAGAGCTGGATTTGAACCCAGGGCTTCCTGACTCTATGTGACTGCAGAGACTGCAGAGTCTGCAGAGGTGACAGACGAGATGACAATAGCTGGAGAGAGTAGAACTGTGCACGGCCAGCACCAGTGGAATCTACATGCTCTTGAACCAGCAGCTACAAGGGAGAAAGAGCCCTGCACCTCAGCCACTCTGAATATTACATTCTCTCTAAGCTCTGACTCACGGGGCCACCCAGGCAGAGCCGTGACCTGCCCACAGCCTGTGATGTCTATGCACAAGCATATTGGGGCCAGAGCCCCGCCTAGAGAAGGAAGCCCTGGACATTCTTACAGGTGCTTTGAGATGAGAAGAGGATGCTGGTCTCCTGAAAGTCCGAGGCCATTAAAGAAGGAAGCCTCACCTCCGTGAAACATGGCCCGTTGGCAGAGCTCTGTCCAGTTGTTCCCGGCTCCTAAGAGGGCATCATAGGCAATCATGGGGGCATCGTGGCCCCGCCGTCCTCCTCGACCTTCTGAGCTCCATTTCTTATAGGTCTGAAGAAAGAGCAATGGGTCAGAGGCAGGGGCGGGGCCAAAAGCAGAGCTGTGTCAGGTTGCGTTAGAACATGAGCTTCCTGGGTCCTCCAGGTCCGTCATTTACCTGCCGTGCACTTATGGAATTCCACCCGTGTGCCAGGCATTGTCCCAGGGCTGGGGCTGGACAGTGAGCAGGGAAAGCTCAATTTTCATGGCCCTTACACCCCAGCCATTCTGAGACAATCATTTCACAGATAAACACGTGACAGCCTGTTGGGCAGCCATAAAGACTATGAGGAGAAATGGAGCTGGGCCAAGGGACTGAGAGTGCTGTGATGGGACTGTTACAGCACATCCAGAGAGCCACTCTGTGGTGGCACTCGGTCTGAGTAGGGCAAAGGAACAAAGAAGTCTTCCATGGCCTCTCCCACATGCAGCTGCTCCCTCAGCCTATCTCTACTGTGAAGGGCAGCCCCACTCGACGTGGGGCTTGGAAGGCAATGACACAGTCCAGGTGCAAGGTGGCTTCTCAGTGTAGGACCCCCCGGGCCGTGGGACCCTGATAGCTCCTGCTCCCTTGCTGCCATTGCCCTCTGGGACACAAGACTTACCTTTTCCCTCTCCTCTGCATCGTAATGGTCAGGAAAGATGGCTTTACTTTCTGTGTCTTCACTGATTTTTCTCTCCTCCAAGTAAAACTGCCATTTAGCTTCAAAGTAAAACCAGTGCTCCTGGTACTCTAAACATAAAGAACAGGGTGGGCAGGGTGTCATGGCCATCAGCTGCGGTGCAAGGCTGAGGGGGTGGGCTCAGGGACATTGTGGGCAGTGAGCGGGAGGGAACAGAAGGCAGGGGGTAATGCCCTCCATCCAGCATAGGGTGGGAGGAGAGCCTGGCACCTCAGCCTCATGATTGCTCCAGAGATTCAAAAATACTTATATTTGTAGCTACTTTGGAACAATAGCAAGGAAGATGAAGATGGGGGGTTGGGGTGGAAAAGCAACTCGAAGAGTTACTTGACTATATTCTCAAACAAAGATAGCAATGGCGATATTTTTAAGTACATTTTTTTGAAAACTCTGAACCTGTGTGTTTTTATTAATTCAACAGTGCCTGCAAGGTAAGGAAAGAGGACATTTCACTATTCTTAATTAACAGCTTCACATCCAAGCCCCAGAGGTGTTGAAGCAACGTTTCTGAGGTCATTTGGGGAAGAGGAAGTTGACTCAGAAACAAGCCTGGAGCAGTAGCTACACTTGCTCGTAGACAATAGGAGATGGCGCTGAGTCTTCGAGTACTCAGGTGGTCAAGAGGGCTTCAACGTCCCTCACCTTGGTGGCTGGGCAAGCACACTTGAGCTTGTCCTCCTGGACAGCCAGCAGGACCATAGCTTCACCACCACCCAAGATGTGGACTGAGTAGAGTGGTTAAGTGGCCAGCAAGGCCCAAGGGAATCAACGGACTCAGAGGAGCCACAGGCCCTGCTGTGCCTGTTTGTGGTTGGGGAGCTTGAGGAGCAGAGCAATGACCAGAGAGGGGCTGGGTGGTCACTGGCTGCAGAGGGAAGCTGAGTTCCTGCTACATGCCCCACAGGGATGGCAGGGGGTGCCTGGGATCAGTCCTAGGATGCCATTCCAGGTTGCCAAGGGAATCACTGGCCCTTGGAAATGTTGGCCCGACTCTGTTTTACAAAACTAACGTGAGGCCCGTTTAAGGTTTAATTTTGGTGAAATAAGATTAAAAGTAAAAGACAGAAGCAACAGGGCCAGGACTGGGATTCATAGATCCTGTTAGTCCTGCAGAGACATGTAATTCCTAACAGCGTGCTCATACTGGGTGTGGGCGCAAACTCAGACATAGCCTCTTTCCCATGTAAATGGCCAGTCGGCTTTGAAAATAGACATCCAAACATAAAAACATGGAACTAATTTGCCAGTTGTCCTTATTGCCAATGGATGTTGTCGTAGACTAAGCAGAAGGCCCAGGAAGAATATTTCCTGGGGATGTTCTACAGAACATCATTGTCTCTGGCTGATTTTAGATGTTCTATGAAAGAGGATTCTGCCATAGAGGTTCATAAAACTCCGGCCTAACAAATTTTCAATTAAATACAAAGAATAAAGTTTCAAAATTATCTGACCAATGATTTTCCTCCCAGTTTTTGTTCATGGGACATCTTTGACTATTGTTCTTCAGAAAACACTGGGGAAAGCCATTTTTTATTTTAGAATTCTGGGGAAATGTTCATTAACTTAATGTGAATATAGTAACCATGCAGTTTCATACTCTAATATTACTTACCTGTCTCTTTCAGATGGGTTAAGGTGACCCTACTTGGGTTAGGGAAATGAGTAACCCAGTGACCACAGACCAACCTCTCCAGGGCTGGAGAGAGCTCAGGAATAACAAACAATGACTTAAACCAAATGAAAATAAACTAAATATGGTGCTGCCACTTGTTTTCTATAATTAAGGTTACAGAGGGATGGCTATTCAGGAACAGTTAGTTTGCTGTGAACACTGAGGTTTCTCACTTCTCATTGGAACAGGGCCCTTGGGAAGTATTTCCCAGCACTAGGTCCAGGCAGATATAAATGCAAAGGTCTCCTTGTAAAGCTGTTCTAGAAGCTTCCCACGTAGCATTCTAGAATATAGTCCCAGCACCTTGGAGCGTGACAGTAAAAGTGCCTTGTAGATTTTCTGTTTGAAGACTTCAGCCTCAGGCTATTCTGAAAAGTCAGCAGCTTTCATTCAAATCCTTCACCTTCCTCTCCTCCAGGACAAACTGAATAATTTACTTTAGACATTTCCCTCCACAGTTTAAGAACATCAAAGGCGGCATGAAGCTGCCTGTGTTCCATGCAGCCCACGTCCTTCTGCGTCAGCCACGTGAGGAGGAAGCTGTGGATTTCCTAGTCCTGCACCTGCTGCCCCAGGTCTGCTCTCCCTCGGGGAACCCACAGGGAAAGGGATGCAGGCTGAGAAGAGTGCAGAAGCCCCTTGAGTGCTCAGCCAGCAACACTGTGATCCCCTAAGACCTTTGCTGGATTGGCTGCTTTTGGCTGGATTGACCTCACTCATGGCCAAAAGGGTGTGAGTCATTTGACGACAGATTTTGTCTAAACTGGGACAGATAGAGCTTCCTGGAAGCAAATGTCATCAGTGGGCAGACTTCTGTCCAGCCTTTGTGTGGGAGACTTAAGTCTCTTGGGTCAGGCACAGCTGTCCATTAGGTCCTGGGAGCAGTTAGGACACCAGTACTGATGTCCCTCATCCCTGTCTGAGGAATGGCCTACTTAAGGACAATTTGGAAAATTGAATTTAAATATCCTCACTTAATGTCTTTCATAGGTCCTGTGACTTTAAGCAAAACGACATATAAGGAAACCAGTTTTACCACAGGCTAATTAACATAAACAAGAGTTAAATTCCTATGGCATCTCATCAGCCATATAACAAAACAACATTAAATGAACTGACATTATTTAAGGTCTGCTGTGTGCACGTCATTCCCCTTCTGGCACCACTGTGGATCTCCCTGCACACCTGGGTCCCTTCTGAGCAGGTGATGCCCTCTGGCTGGCAGCACGTCAAGCCTTGCCTATGGGGTCCACTTGCTCACACAGACCCCACGGGGTGACTCTTGGTTGCACCATGGGTAAACGGACCTTGACTTCTTTGGGAGCCACTGGTTCTGTCCAAATCTACTTTGAGTGTGAACTGAGACCAAATTCTCGGTGCCAGTGCAAGTGTAATAGGAAGAGAGGCCATGCTCACCTGCCAGGTGCCGGATGGTCTTCTTACAATATTCTTCAGCGAGTGGGATCGTCTTCATCATGTCTCTCCCCCACTGCTCTAGTGGCTTTCCTTGTATGGCGTAGGATGCAAACAGGGCTGTGCACAGGGACCCGAGGAAACCTGGAGGGCAGTGGGGACAGAGGGACAACAATGGCACCAGCCCCACATCCTAGCCCTGGGATGCTGGGCGAGCATAGGACCCTGGGCAATTACTTTGCGTACTTTGAGCTTTTGTTTCCTTTCAGATCCTAGCTTCATTCAGATAACTGGTGCTTTTCATACCCTCTCCCAAAACCACCACGCTTATTGCCAATCCCGTTTTTGGGTTGAAAACAGAATCTAAGAAGAACCAAAGATTTAAGAAAACCCGAGTCTGCCAACAAATAGCAAACCAAACAGTGGATGTGATCACGTGAGATTCCAGTCTACTCGGCTGGGTGGAGAACCACACAGCACCTGCTGTGTAGGGCACCTGCCCCTATGCCGGCGTTACCTGTGGGGTGGTTGTGCGTCATCCTGCCGCACTCGATGCTGACTTCAATGAGGGTCTCCAGCCTCTCAGGCTTCCAGTACCGCATGCCAATGCACATCGCTTTGGTGGCAGCTCCAAATCCTGAGCCTGTGGGGAACATGAGACACCTGAATTAAGACTCCTGCTCCAATAATCCCACTTCTGGCAATCGAGCTTTCATGAATACTCTGAAAATGTATGAAAAGGAGGATTTTCAAATAATCTGAAAGTTGTTATTACTTAAAAATGTATGTAATAACGTTTATCGTCGTGTCACTTGAATGTGTGGAAAGCAGGCAAACCACCCAAATGTCTGACAAAGAAAAGAGATTCAATAAATTGCAAGGCATCCATACGTTGGGGTGTTATGTAGCTATTTAAAAACGGAATTTTTGATGACACGGGGACAGGCTCACAATATGCTTCTATTGGGAAAAATGTAGAAGACAGAATTGTTTATACAGTATACTTTCAATCATATATATTTTCTCTTTTAAAAAATAGCTTCACTGAATTATAATTGACATATAATCAAATGCACATCTTTTAAAGTATGCAAGTTGATAAGCTTTGACACATACTGCAGCCATGAAACAGCATCTAAAGATAGTAAACATAGTCATCACCCCCGAAAGTCTTCCCATGCCCCTCCTGCCCTCCTCACCAACCATTGATCTGGCACTACAGATTCATTTGCATTTTCTAGAAATTTATGTAAATGGAATGACACAGAACATACTTTTTTGCCTGACTTCTTTTACTCTGCGTAACTATTTTGAGATTCATCCATATTGTTGTGTATCAATAGTTGTATCCTTCTCTTGCTGAATAATACTCCACTGTATGGATGTAACAACTGGTTTATCCATTTACCTGTTGATGGGCATTTGGGTTTTTTCCAGCTTGGGGCTATTATAAATAAGTTGCTATGAACATTCATAACCAGATCTTTTTGTAGACATATGCTTTCTTTTTTCTTGGGTAATTACCTCAGAGTGGGACATCTAGCTCATATGGTGGTTGAATATTTAACTTTTTAAGAAACTACCAAACATGTTTCCAAAGTGGTTCTGCATCCCACCAGCAGCTTCTCCACACCCTGACCACATTTGCCATAGAGGCTTGGGGCTTTTTGTGTACATCTTTGACCTATTATAGTCTGCCTTCTTGTGATACACCATTTCACGCCTCCATCTCTCCCCTCCCAACCTTCGTGCTAGTGTGTCATACATTTGCTTATACATATTTTACAAACCCTGCAGTACACTTATCAATTCTTAAAGTCAATTACCTTTTAAAAATATTTAAATAAGTTTAGCAATCATATGTATTTACCCATGTAGTTATCATTTCCATTGATCTCCGTGCCTCTGTGTAGATCCTTATTTCCGTCAGCTGTTTTTCCCCTTTCTGCCTGAATGACTTCCATGAGCATTTT